>NC_056741.1:1016754937-1016917437 GCF_019279795.1 Protopterus annectens | reverse complement strand
AATCTCCTCCATTACAGCCTTGGTTCAGGCACTCTGCTTAATGTTGCCCAGACCCTCTCCCTCACAATTTTCTGCTCCTGACATTTTAAGTTGTTGTTGTTTATCTTTCAGCTTTTCCTGGTTAGGGATCGCCAGCTCCTGACATTTTAAGTATGCTTTGTTTATTTGTCTCTTTAATTCTTCCCCCAAACACATACGTTTAAAAATGTTGGATTCACGCACACTATACCCAGGGTTTCCTAGGTATATGTTCTTGCAGCCTCAAGTTAAAATGAATTTTTCAAAGCCATTCTACTATATTTCATCTCCCTATCAGTTCCTCTCATCTCTTCTTTCTTCTTCCCTCCTTTTCTCTCTCTCTCTCTTCTCTGTCTCTCTCTCTTCTTCTCTGTTAAAAAATCTGTCTCATTGCATCACTCCAAATGTATTTTGCCAAAATACAATCGAGCAGTCCTAAGGACTGCTGTTTTTTGGAAACAGCTCAACTATTCTTTGAAAATATCTGTCTTAGCTTGTAGTATTAATCATTTCATGCCATTTTCCCAGGGAAGATACTGAACATAATTGGCACAAATCTGAGTTGCATAACAATGTTTTCATCCAGGAGCTCATCTGAAACTCAGCCAAGTTGTATACTTTTTACGTCCGAGTAGAACAGTTTTCTGCAACTTTAATTTTTCCCAGATACAGTGATCTCTTTGATGATTATTTAAAATGCTACATTGCAGGACTTGGCACCTCAGTCAGAAAGTTATGTTCTTTTGAAAGATTGAGCCTTAACTTTCTCCCAGAAAAAACAAGTTTGAGTCAAGGCTCAGGTGGGAAGGAGCAGATTTTTGTTAGTTTGCCCACAGTGGCACATTGATGAGGATTTCTCTTTATAATGTGACATGTCTGTGGTGATGGGAACAGTGCTGTGTTAATGCAAAAGATTTCTGTTAGCGTTTTATCATTAAAGGTGGGGCTGGAACTAAATGATGTTCCATGCAGTGATACATGCAATGTCAGGAGTTTTGTCAGGTTAGGGCATTCAAAAAATCTTCCAGTGTCCACCACCTCATCTATGATGCTGCCATGTGCACTGCTTTAAAATGCTTCCCCTTCCCAATCTCACATTGTTACAGTTTCAACATCAGCAACCTGTAATGGGTATACCCAAAGTAAAATGGAACTGTAAGAGCAGGCTTCAGTAGTCAATAGAAAACTGGGGGGGGGGGGGGTACAAATGGGGCCCAATTTTTTTTTTCAAAAAATATTTTTAGCACATTGGGTTGTGATCCATGGCATATAATATAAGCAGTAATATCTGGATGTGGCAATATAATGCTAAACAACCTGTTATACAGATTTTGAAACTAACTGATTTTGTTTACTTCATTATGTTACAGAAATTACATGTCATAACAGACTAAACCATGAAAGAAAAGAATCCACCTAGTTATGAAAATATATCTTTTAAATATATAACAGCTGGCTTAATATAAATATTTTAGTGTCTAACAAGCATTGAGTCATAGAAAGCTTTTTACTATAAAAGTATCATTATTTTTTGATACTTTGTTTTGCGAAATAAAGCTGCATATAACTGTTGCTTTATTTCCAATGTTCAAGCACCTTCAGTAATAATAATAATTTGGATTCTCAGATGATTGCTAGAGAATATATAATAGAAACTTACAGCAATTTACACTGGTTTGCCATGTTGGAATCTCTACACCATGTGTCTGACAAACTTCCTGATATGAGCCAATGGCTGTACAAAGCATCCTGTTTGCTGTTCCATAATGACAGAGGTCATAGACACAAGAGGTATAGTAAGGCATAGGATCCACATGCCAGTGACAGTCAACGAATGGTCCTGGTGCTTCGGTTATGATTTTACAGAGACTCTCCTTCTCTTTTAAGTCATCACACACTGGTTTGGTGGTCTCAGTATCATCTTCACATCTGAAATAAATTACCATAATTTAATTTAGTTCACTTTGAAACTGTTTTCATCTTTCTTGAAATATCTGAAAGGAAAACATTATCAACTGTGTATCGTTAATGTAAATATTCTCAAGATTTGATCTGTATGCTATGTGACGCTTTACAAGATACAGTAGCATGCATTGGTCCAGGTTTGCTCCAGAAAAGAGCCGCTTGTACCTGGTGTGCTTACACAGCATATAAAATAAGTAAGTAAATAAATATGTAGTGAAATAAAATAAAATAAAACAATTCCATTACAAGAATCCATTATTTTATTTTCAACTGCTTACTGTTTGGAAGGACGGCATCACTAAATTAGAAAAGTGTACTCAGTACTCAGTACTCAGTACTCAGTAATTGACTGAAGTGTACCTGGTTTGGACAAAGAGGTGCAATACTCTAAGTGTTCAGACTTAGGTTGTTCCTTTAGACAGATTGCACTTCAGTAAATCCACTCCAAACTTCTTAGGCACTATATTCCTTCACTCGATATTAGCAAACTACTGGACCCATGGAACTGCACTTTCCAACTGTTTCTGTGGTTGTTCTTATTCAAATGGGAATCTTTAGACAATGCAGAAATGATTTCATGTTTTCTTTACTGACAGCTGCCTATTACCTAGACAAACTGACACAGTTTGTGAGCGATGTAGTTATATAATGTTAAGGGAGGCAACGATCTCACACATAGGCACTACAAATAAAAAGTAGGAAACTGAAACCAAAATGTATGTACATTTACTTTTTTTAGTTGTCTCAATATGCATAAAATTGTTTATAATTATTTTTTCTTTTTTAATACAGTGATGCTTCAACTCTACTTACTACAGGATGAGGCTGCTTGTGTCAAGTGGTTAGCACAACGACACTCATATCAAATTTAAATGTGTAATATTGTAGGGATTGTTTCTTTCAAAAAGCTTATTATCATTATTTAATAGATTGTCTTGATGGGAAAAAATTGAGAACGGGAGGTGGGGAGAGGAAGGAGAAGAGCAGTGAATGATCTGGGTGTCTCCGTTAAGAAATACTGACATGCAGCTCATATAGATGGTTTGTAACCATCGGGTTTCATGTGGCTACAAGATATCAAGCAATAAGAAGTAGGTATCGGTAAAAAAATATAAATATCGTAGTTATATAACTGATCGGTGTTGAACACTTCATTGTTACAGTTTAAAAGCATCATCTCTCTTTTTTTTTCTTTACACGAACTGTCTGACGAGGATATGAATAAATAACGGCTGTTTACAAGAAGCCGCAAGCTCATTTCACAGTCAAACACACTTGCGAACACATGAATAGCGTCCTTGTAATCATTCAACACCACAGTAACACTAATAGCTTGCACTCACGCTCTACAAGGATACGATGATGTAAAAGAGAGAGAAAGAGGACAGAATACAGTTTAGTCTTACTAGGGAGAGAGTAAGAAAAAGGAAAAAAATAGTATGAACATATTCAGCTTTATCGGACTACAACAATTATAAAATTCAATGTGAAAAAAGACCACTATACTAGTACACAAACTAAATCACTAAAATAGAAATATAAATAAGAACAGTTACTTTTACAGAGTGGTGAATGGCAGGGACTCAGTGTATAAACGGTTAGTCAAGATACCAAGAGTTTTCACGTGAATACAGCTGTACACTTCCTGTTAGTCTTAAAGTGACAAGAACCCTCTAATATAGTTCTGATAACACGCTGATTATTAATGTTCAAAACATTCAGGAAATGGTCAGGAAAATGTTTCAAATTTCGTGTACAGAACTTATTTTATCTTCCAAAGGCTTCTGATTTCAAAGTTATATTTGTACCTTCTTGACTGTAGCTGTTGTACTGCTTATAAAAAAACATGTGACAGATTTTAACATAGTTTTAATTAAAAATATTTACATGCCTGTGTGTGTGTGTGTGGGGGGGGGGGGTCTGTGGGTGCATGTGTGTCTTTGTTAAAAAAATAGTACAGGACATATGACTGACCATTAACAGATTTTTTTTTTTTAGTGTATGAGGTGTTTGCTAATTCCAAAATAAATGATAATTCTGTAAGATGCCACCCTTCTAGCATGTGCTTGCATGAAATAGTTGGTTGACTAGCACAATGTTTAATTAGATGTTAAAGACCAAACGCATTTCAGTTCTAACTGTTGTTTACTGGACAGGGATATCCTGTAATGTAATAGGCAGCAGTGTGTCATACATACCAGTTAATGCCTGCTAGCCAATTTGTTTCTGTAATGCATATACATTTTTTGGCACAATTATTTAAAATATATACATCAAAGTTCTATAGTGTGTACTGGGCTGTTCTACCACTTTATTATCTCATTATGACTTTCAGTACACCGAGCATAGCACATTTAAAGGATATATGGTTAATCAGTTGAGTGGATTTAAACATCAAATTTCAGCAATTTTAAAATACTGATGGACAGTTAATCTGTAAAATGCAGTGACATGATATTTTACAACTGACAACAGTTACAATTTTAATTGTCCACAGCACTGACATAGAAAAGTAGGCTACATTATGTACAGTTAGTGACAGGCATAACAGCAGTCTGTTGCCAATCATAAACATACTAAAAGTCTCTCTTAGATTGATGTTTAACTCTTTAATAGATTGTATTTCAAAAGGAGAATTGACTTGCATATTGTAAAGCTCTTGGATAGACTCAGAATATTTAGTTGGAATAAATATGAAGTACTTTATAATAAAAGTAATGATAAGACAAGGCTAAACAATAGGAAGAAATAAGTCTACTCAGTTCAGGAAAACACTGTATACTAACCCTGTAAGAATTAGAGAAACATAGTCAAGTGATATATTATACAAATCTCAAACATGGAAATATGAGTCTGTATGTGTCAATCTACAAATATATGTATAAGCACAGAGATGAGCACAAAATAGTGATAATACACAAATATGTTTATCATCTACATGGCTAGATTTGACAATGTGCACATGTGCAAATACAGCCATATTTTAACTGATTCTAGTTATGATTATATCTCTTATTTAGAAACTTAATTTACTTTCTGTCATGCATAGAAACTCATTTACTGCACCATAGCTAAGCTGCACAACAAAGGAAATACTACAGTGTGCTTCAGTGGGCATTCCGAGTCTGATATTTTTTAATCAGTAAGCTTATCCTAAATAAAAATATAGTTGGTTTAACAGTTTTTGTTGACAGAAAGTTAAAGCTGTTACATTTGAATGAATAAATGAGATGGGTCTTACATAAAAAGTTTATAAAATATTTCTTTAACCTATAGTAACATTTATGTATTAAACTTATGGATTATATGAAAAGACAAAAGAATACTAAACATTGTAAGACTCTAATATGCATTATAAACTAGGGCCTGAAGTATATAACCAAATAGTCAAAGAAACACTGGATATAATAAGTAATCTATGAGTATTAAATTGTCTTGAACAATAACTAGTTTGTGGAGCTTACCATATGTTTGCACTAACAAAAATTATGTTTTTTTTTTATTTTTTTAGTAAAAAAACAATATCACAACTGTGTATGTAATACAATTTCTTGATTCATGGGAAATTTACAAGCATATACCATTCAATGATTTTTTTAAATTTAAATCTTAATGTATTTATGTAAAATAGATTTCATTACAATCAATATGTATTTGGAAAAGATTTTATCTATCATCTACTATTAGATGATTAACTTGAACATTTGATGCATATATTACTATGTTAATAGTTCTGTCATGTACATATATAGAAAATCTATAATCTCATCAGATTCAGAAATTATTCAGTAGTTGATACCAGTCAGTCACTATGAATGGTTCATTGAAAATAGTATATAATAAAATACATATTTGTGTCTTTACAAATTGTTCCTATACATAAGGGAGAGAGAGAAGGGGAAAAGAAGATAACATTAGAGCAATTGGATGCCGGGATTGACGTATTTGAGATAAATATACTTAGCCATATGACTGATATGTTATTAAATGTTCATAATAAGGAAAGTATTTTTATATATGTATATAGCCTACAATTACTTATGTGTTTCACTATGTATATAATATGTAGAACCATAAATATCATTCAACATATACTAGTTTATAATTTCAAAGGTCTCTAAGAATACAAGAATGGAGCATGAGCAAATCTGTCTACCAAACATGAGAGTTAATCTGGTAGATATTTTGTTTATGTCTATCATATTAGGAATGTATATCATTCCATGTGTGATGGGGGGAAGGTTGAAAGAAAAGATTATATTAATCAAAATAATTTTACTTAAATCATTTTACACTTTTTTATTATGGCCTGAAATGAACATCAATATAAAAGTATTACAAAAGAGATTCAGTCTATTTATGATACATGAAATAAGGAGAATTTTGTTCCAAATACAATGCTATAAAACGTACTCAAATATTAATATAAATATTAGCAAGCATGAAACTCAACAACAAACATGGACTTAACACTACTCTCACTGAACATAAATGGTTTAAATAATCCAAAGAAAAGATCAAACCTATTAAACTATTTAAAATTAAACAAAGTACAAGTAATATTTCTTCAAGAGACTCACTTTAAAGATGATGAAAAGCATTTATGGAATCCAAAAGAGTATACAACAATAGCACAATCATCATATAAAACAAAAACTAGAGGAGTTAGGATACTATGGAGAAAAAACATAATTAATCCCCAAATTCTTTATAGCTAGGAAGATAAAGAGGGGCTTATAACACATGTTATAATAAAATTCAATAATAGAATCTGGACATTAGTAAATCTTTATTGGTTCCCAGGAATAGGAAAAAGTACGACAAAGAAACATCTAGACTTTATTAGTAAAACATATATAGGTAGCTTGATATTAGGTGGTGACTTTAATTGCATTCTTGATAATTCAGAGACCACCAACAAAAATAATTACATATAACTACTATATCAAAGCTACTCAAAAATGGATTGAAAATCACAATTTAATAGATACATTCAAATTTAGAGAAAGTAACTCACTGTTATTTTCACACTAAGATCACAGACTTACAACCCAAACAAGAATAGATAAATTTTTTGCTGCACAAGACCTTGATGTGAGGATAAATACTTTTACAGTCATGCCATGTTCATTATCAGATCATAGAGCAATCCTTATTAATATTCAAACAAATTTTAAAAAATTAATACAAATGACAAGAATTCCAGCATATATTATGAAACTAAAAGAATTTAAACCTTGACTACTCACAGAGTTGAAATTCTTTCTAGACATTGATCTCACTAATGAAATCAGCATAGTTATGGCATGGGATGCACTAAAAGCCTATATTTATGGTAAAATTATCACATGGTTCAAAAATAAACTAAATGAATTGGAATCAGACTTACTCAACATACAAAATCAAATCATAAAGATAAATAATAATTTAACAAATGTGCTAACTAATAAGAAGAAAATTAGTGATCTGCATGAAAAGTTTAATGAAATTCTAACACATAAAACTAATCTAGCACTAGAAAAATTAAAAGTAAACTTAAAATTAAACTCATATGCTGTTTCTTCTAAACATATGCATAACTTGGCGATAAGAGTTAAAGTACAATCTAAAAGAAATAACATTACTACTATTATACTATTATACATGAAGGAAGGAAGAACAAGAAATTGTCAGATATAAGCAATATATTAGATGCTTTTAAATACCATTTTACAGAACATTATAAGATGGAAGGAACTCAAACAAAAAACTTTAATTTAGATTTGAAACCTGAATTGATTAAAACAATCCCAGAAAATTTAAAATTAGAACTTCAAAAGCAAATTACTCTTAAAGAAGTTTCAGAGAAAATCAAAAAAGCAAAAATTATAAAGCTCCAGGAATGGATGGTATTATAGCTGAAATATATAAAATCTTTCCATCAACTATAATCTCAGTCTTCCAAAAAACCATAATAGAAATACAAACACACAACACCATTCCACCATCTTGGAGATACTCATTAATTACTCCTATAATAAAAGAAAATAAAGATGCATCAAAATGCAGCTCCTATAGACCAATTTCATTACTAAACAATGATTATAAAATCTTAATGGCTATTCTAGTCAATAGAATCAAACAATCTATGACAAAAATTATAAATGAAGATCAAACAGGGTTTATACATAATAGGTGCACCTATGATAATATACAAAAAATACTAACTATTATTGACTATTTAAATAGAGAAAAACAAGAAGCCTTAATAGTTGCATTGGATATAGAGAAAGCTTTTGACTCCTTAAACTGGGATTTCTTGATTAAAATATTAGAGTATTATGAGTTTCCTAGCTCCTTTATTTCATTAATAAAGAACATATATAAAAACAATTTAGCACATGTAAAATTAGGACCTTTCACCTCTGAATCAATAATATTGACAAAAGGCACAAAACAAAGTTGTCCCATGTCCCCCATATTATTTGCATTAGCCATTGAAATATTTGCCATCTCAATACAAAACAATCCCAAAATAGAGAGTATAAATTTATATAATCAATATAATTCAAAAATAATGTTATTTGCAGATGGTATACTTCTTAACACATCTACTTCTAAAAAATAATTAAAAGAATTAGATATACAAGTTGATAAATTTTATTTGATTTCAGGATTACATTTTAACAAAACAAAATCACATTTTATGATATTGGATAAAAAAAATAATTTTCAAATAAATGATAATCATATAATTGGTAAACAATCTCTCACTTTAAACTATCTGGGTATAACATTAAGTAAAACATTAGAAAAATTTTAAATATAAATTACAGGGAAATCATAGACACAATAAAGTCAAATATAATAAAATGTAACAAAATATATATAACATTTGACGATAGATTGCAAGTAATAAAAATGATATTATTTCCAAAAATCTTATATATAGCACAAGCTATTCCAGTAATACCAGATAAATATTTTTAAAAGAAATAAATACATTATTATTAAGATTTCTTTGGCATCCTAACAAAAACAGAATAGCTTATAAACATCACATTAGACCATGGAAAATAGGTGGAATCAATTTCCCGAATATTGAAACTTATATTATCGCCTCCATTTTTAAAATAATTATAAATTGGATAGATCCATGCTATTCTTCTAACTGGAAATCTTTCCACACTATTTATTCAAATGAAAATACCATTTTAAAGAATTTAATGATAGACAATCATATTAATAAACAATGGCATATCTTATGCGCTAGCCTTCAATATAATCTAACAAAACCTACTAATCTAAAATACTTAAATGATGTATAATTCATTTAGAAGATTTGTGACTTCTAATACAGATATAAAGTTATGGCTAGAACTTTTATATCATTTCAATGTAACAAGAAATTTTCCAAACAAAATGCATAGGACGGTTTTCATTACTTGGGAAAGGAAACAATTAATTTGTTGTCAACTTATAATAAAAACTTATTATCTCTCTACATCAGACTGGGTATTATTGCAAAGTATATTACAATACTCACAAGATCTATGCAGAATAAATAACAATTCTTCTTTTAGAGATAAACCTACACTTATAACTCATTTATATGAAATAATATACAATAATCAAAATTGGGAAATTTTAACATCAAAATTATATAAAATTTTAATAAATTATAAAGTTAAAATCAATCAAAAGTTTTGGAATAATATAACAAAAGGTCATTCAAAAAATTTAAAACCAAATTTGAAACCAAGTCTAGGGGCAGGATTCAGGAAGCCTCTGTGTAAGAGTTATAACTCTTACACGGAGGCTGCAGTTAAACGGTGTGATGTCAGCATGTAATGCATATGCATGAGGTGCATGAGGCATGCTGAATCACACTGTAACTCTTACACGGTCCGTGTAAGAGAGTAGGGGGCGTGTCTGTAGACACGCCCCCAGAAGTCTAGAATGGCTGAAAGTAAACAGCCACGAGGGAAGGCATGGAAATGTGAATAACCACACTACACAACACATGCCCCCACAGACAAGCAATGTAAAAAGTGAACAGATGTTGTAAAATGAAAATAAAAACTGTTTTATTTTTTTTTTAAATCCCGTAAATGTTTGCTACTGTGTGCGCGGGTGTGCCACTAGCGCAACTGCAGTTAGCAATAAGTGGAAAAGGATATAAGAACTAAATATGCAAAGTAAGCCAAGAAGTAATAGCATAGCGGTAGAGTTGTCGGCTTGAGAGCAGGCAGGCAAGGTTCGAGCCCACACAACAACCTTTTTTTTGTAAATAAGCACTAAAAAGGCCCCAGACAGTATTGTACAAATGTAAAAGTATTTTCTTTTGTAAAATGGAATGAAATGGAGCATATATTTGCAAGTAATACAATAATAAAAATCTTTAGAAATGTACTGATAGCTAAACTGCAGTGAGACAGAGTGCCCGTAGCTAAGTAGTGTTTCACAAACTGCAAACAGCTTGCCCATAGCTAAGGACTGGTTTAACAGGCTCAAACTGTGTGCAACCAGCTGCGCTACGGTTAACATGTGTGTTACTAGCCAATTAAGGTGTAACCCAGCGCACACCGTTTGCGCGACGCTCCCACAAGCTAACCAGCGGTGCGCATGCGTGAGCTCCGCGCAAACGAGCGCAGACCTGGTTTTAAAGTGTTTAAAAGTGCTTTTGGCATGATTGATTGACAGGTCCTGAAGTCATTCCCAGACAGTCCTAAAATGTAAAAGTCAGTGGTCAGATTCGAACCCAGGATACCATGCACTAGAGTCAAGGTACTAAACCACTAAGCCATGACAGCAGTACTTAGAAATGCAGAAATAGCATATATATAGGATGTAATCCAAAATGGAGCATGATAAAGCAGTTTCTGTGAAGTTGATACAATTCCAAAATGGCCAATCATAGAAATGTGCGGGAAAATCGGCATATATAAGCCCCATAGGTGGGAATACACAGCATAAACGATTGTAGAATAGACCTGCAGGCAGAATGAGTGGAGTAGGGGAGGGACGTTGCTTTCGAGCACAGCGGTGGGGCGTTGAGGAGTCCAGATACATGGTCTGGCTCCTAGTTCACCATCATGAGGCCCAACTCATGCAGGGCCAGGTCTCATGGGGAGCGTACAGGGCGGAGGCATGGGACCAGTTGGCTCATGATCTGACCAGTGCTACTGGCATTCCACGCACTGGTGAGCAGGTCCGTCACCACCATGCGGACCTGAAGCGACGTAAGCAAGACCAGTTGACCCAATGGATCCAGGAGGCCCGGGATATGCCCAACGCCCCACTACTGAGTAAGATACATTTTACTTATGTATGTAAGGAATTCAACTAGCTGATACCAAGGAGATGTGTATTCCAATATTACTTGTTTTGTATTACAGCTGCAGGTGTCCGCTCTGCGAATCGCATGGCACATGAGCGGAGGTTGGTGCGGCTGCGCCACCATGCAGGTTAGTAACCCCACCTAGTACTTGTAAATAAATATTATAATGTAGCACGTAGCAGAACACTGCAGTGTATTGATTAAAAGTAATAGAATGTGCAAGCAGCAAGTAAAAGTCTGCAGGTATGGCTGCAACAAGTTCATCAGTATGCAAGTGAAACTGGAAATATAACTGATAGAAATAAATAGTTCTGTAATACAGATGTCCCACCATTAATTAAATGTAGTATAACCTGCAGTAGTCTCAAGGGTACAGCTTCAGAAGCTGAGTTAATCACATGTGAGATATATCCCCTGTTGAAATGCTGAATCATGACAGAAGTGAGGCTGCTGGAAAGTGTTTGAATCACCACAGGTCTAATATGTGAACAAAGCCTAGAAGTACCAACCTGAACTGTGAAATAGCAGG
The DNA here is from genome assembly GCF_019279795.1 of Protopterus annectens. Taxonomy (NCBI): domain Eukaryota; kingdom Metazoa; phylum Chordata; order Ceratodontiformes; family Protopteridae; genus Protopterus; species Protopterus annectens. The sequence goes on along the minus strand of NC_056741.1, from coordinate 1,016,905,606 downwards.
ATGTGTGAGAGTGACAGAAAGGGTCATGTATCAATAAATAAAGTAGTAATAACTCCTGAATATATAAGCTTCAGTGTGGTTCTACAGAAATAAATGCATGTGGGAATTAAAACTTAACATCCCAAACTGATTTCAGTGTGTCTGACTCTTGAATGTTCAGGCCAAACTCTGTATATGGTGATCACAGTCAGCGATTTGCAGATAGAATGAATGATTGTCTGACATACTAAACATCCATAGCTGTCCCCTGCCCTGTCATCAAAGTGTAGCAGGATGATGTATCTGATCAAATTCAAAATAACCAGGATAGTGATGTATCTGTAACAGGTCTAGCATGACAGTCAAGTAAGAATCAGTGGGAAAGTATCACCCACAAGTTAATTGTGTTTCTATTACAAATGTATATGAATGTATAATTTATGAATGTGTCATCATTTTCTTTCTCCACCCCACCCTATAATTGCAAATAAAAAACACTAAATATTGGTATGTGAACATTTCATTAACCATGGACATTTGTCCTGTTTCAAAAATATATGCATGTCTGTTGTTGCATGTGCCCTGGTCATACCTGCAAACCGGCAAACCTGATGGCCTGTTGCCATTAATCAACCCTGCATGTTGTTCAATTGTGTATTTCTGTTCAAATAATGCATGTGATATTGATATGCCCGTTGTTCAATGGTGTTAATATCTGGGTGTTTGTTTAATGGGAATACCAATGCATGCTGTTACAACTAATTTGAATGGAATAATATGCCACTAACCCAAACTAACATAACATACCCACAAACCTAGAACGCTTGGGAAGGCAGGTCCCAGCGGACCCACCTCTCCCACCTCAGCTGGCGACTGCACCTGGCACTAGTGCCCAGGCTGGACCCTCCTCCGGTGGCCCTGTGCCACCTTCGGGTGGAAGCGCTGCAGGGGATGGGGCCCGTCCCCCCTCTGCAAGTGTGGCCGGAGGAGCACGTCCACTCACCCTCCAAGGTGTCCGGTCTGTGGTGCGAAGGGAGATCCAAGACTCTGTCCTTGGGCCCCTACGCCAGCTTGAGGCCCAGGTGGCACAGCTTACGGGCTTGCCCGTTGTCCCGCCCGCACAGCCCCCAGCACAGCCCCGTCCTGGGCTGTGAAGGAACAGTGGCAACTGCCTATGGGTGGGGATATCAGTTCCACTGTTGCCATCTGTGGGCTCATGTGCCATGGATATCCCAACCTCCGTCCCCGTCAATTGTGTAACCCCCCCACATGTGTCATACACCGCCCCTGTATGCGTCTTGTCTGTCTTGTCTGTTAACCTACCCAACCTACCTCCCCAGCTATACCGACTACCTCACCTGACATACCACTCTCACCTGATAAAAAAAAAAAAGGGCACTCTGTACCCACAAAAAATTACGCCCCATACATAGCTGTCCATGTTGCACACATGTCCGCTGGACATCGAAACTGTTAATTACAATTGGCTGTACAACAGGTATTAATGTTGTCCTGACACCTCTCTCAGGGGTGGAAGGTTCCAAATGTCACACCAAATTGCATACAAATGCACAGCTGTTGCTGGGTAAGACATGGGCAGCTATGGGCCTCACCTACATCCTTCCTGCAAATTCCAAGCTTGTTTCCCTACTGTCTTACCCTCTTTGTGACCCCTTTTTCACCACTTTCCTGTCACCCTTTTTTTTCTTTCAAAGAAAATAGCGCGGGTGTGCGCTTGTGTGCGCGGAGCTAAACGCCAGTGCGCATGCGTGAGCTCCACGCAAACGAGCGCAGACCTGGTTTTAAATGCTTAAAAGTGCCTTTGGCACTTTTGATTGACAGGTCTTGTACACATTTCGAAAGAAAAATAAATTCCCACTGTCAGTCTCGAACCCAGGACCCTGGTAACACTAGACTGTATGACCTACCACTAAGCCATGACTCTCATACAAGAACATAGTGCTAAAATAAATATAACATGTAATACTAGGAATCAATAGAAAGGTAATATAGGATGTGTACTACCCAAAGCATGTCAGGTAGATTTTAATGCCTGAATTACTGGATTCCCACACTAGTTTAGTGTTCACGGAAACAGCCCTGCTAATCGTTAGCTTGTACATAATAATGTGAGGTAATGTTCATATATGAAAGTATTATATGTACACATATGTATATATATATATATATATATATATATATATATATATATATATATTAATACATGTGAAATATAGTGGTAGGTGTCAGTATTCACACACACTCACTACAGGAAACAGTGAAAATAAATGCAGCAACCACAATCTACAACACAGCCTGACTCCTGTGAGACTTAATAACCCTTTTAACTGCGTAAAGGTGCCTTCAGCACTTTGATTGCCAGGTCCTAAACTCAGTTTGAAAGAAAATAATTCCTACTGTCAGTTCCAAGCCCCTTGGTAACACTAGTCTGTATGACCTACCACTAAGCCATAACTCTCATACAAGAACATAGTGCTGAAATAAATTTTACATGTAATAGTAGGAATCAATATATAGGTAATATAGGATGTGTACTACCCAAAGCATGTCAGGTAGATTTGTAATGCCTGAACGACTGTATTCCCATACTAGTTTAGTGTTAACAGTAACAGCCCTGCTAATTGTTAGCTTGTACATAATAATGTAAGGTAATGTACATATATGAAAGTATGTATATGTACACATACATATATATATATATATATATATATATATATATATATATATATATATATTAATACATATGAAATATAGTGGTAGGTGTCAGTATCCATACACACTCACTACAGGAAACAGTGAAGATAAATGCAGCAACCAGAATCTGCAACACAGCCTGACTCCTGTGAGACCTACTAACCCCTTTAACTGCTTAAAGGTGCCCCTAGCACTCTGATTGATAGGCCCTATACTCAATTTGAAAGCAAAATATAAGCATACTAGTAGGCCCTACCACAAGACCATTGTAACACTAGTCTGTATGACCTACCAGTAAGCCATGACTCTCATACAGGAATATAGTGCTAAATAAGTGGAACATGTAATAGTAGGAATGAAGATAAAGGCAATATAGTATGTGTACTACCCAAAGCATGTCAGGCAGACTTTTACTGTCCCAATTACTGGATTCCCATACTAGTGTAGTGTTAACAGAAACAGCCCTGCAAATTGTTAGCTTGTACCCAATATTGTCAGCTAATGTACATATATGAAAGTATGTATATGTACACATATGTATATATAGCAATACATATGAAATATAGTCGTAGGCGTCAGTATGCATACACACTCACTACAGGGAACAGGTGAGAGAAATGCAGCAACCTGAATTCACAACACAGCATGAAGCATGAGAGATGTACTAACCTTCACACTCACAGAACATTTTCCAACAGCATACCAGCATGGTCCACGCCCTTACAATCTGAAAGGGCAACGCCTATCTCACATACCCTTTTATAGCACTGTCCTGAAATCACAGTGAGACATGCAATCAGTACACAACTGGCTGTATGCAATTAGCCAATGCTGCCTTACAATTGGTGCAGAGGCCATCACATGGACCTATGCAGATACCTACAAAAGCATCCAGTACCCACACTCCACACATGCAATACAGTCATTGCACAAACCTACTGAGAAAGAGAGAGAGAGAGACAGAGAGAGAAATAAAAAATATACAGACAGCCAGCAGCAAAACCAGCAGCAGCAGCAGCAAACAGCAAGCAGCAAGCAGCACCACTGACACAGCAACAGCTGCCACAAACACAGGTAATGCAAAGTAGCAGGTTAATACTGTGTTTACTGTGACACCTCCAAATGTATCATAGTTCACTATCTATAGGTATGTCCATGAGATAGGTTGTGTGTACATAGTCCTGAAATATATACATATGTAATATTGCTGTACATGTTGCCCATACTTAAAACTTCCATAGCTTAGAACACAAGGCCAGTTGTGCATATGATGCAGTAGTTACCAGGGTCAGTAGAGGTTACTCCTCATTGGTGTGGGACCACTGTGTATGTATGGCACTGTTCAGGTACATATCCTGTAGTATGGCCAGGGATTAATATCAGTCTGTCATGTGGTGCTATGTCCTCCAGGGGTGAACGTAGCACACATCCAGGGATACCATTTCGTAACAGTGATGCTATGTGTTCTGCAATGTTGAGGGTGGCCCTCACCTGGACATGTGAGAGGATAGGGAGGTTACAGTCATCTGTGATAACTAATACCACATGTGTAGGAGAATGGGGGGGGTACCTGCACCTAAACTGTCTGCAACAATGTTGCCAATATCTGTGCATTTGGTGAATGTGAAGCATCTTAACACTGATGACCACAGATGCCTTGCCTTCATGTGAATCTGCCCTGTGCTGCAGTAGCCTCCTGCTATTGTTATACAATGTGCCTGTATCTGTAGTCCACTGGACAGGATAAATAAGTGGTGTGCATATGTTCTGGGTTAGATATGTGTGTGCACAGTACATGCAGTATGTGGGATGTCTGTGGTAAGCATATGCAAAGGGGCCAGCAGTGTGTGTTGTGGCTTCCACTGGCCCAATGGGCTGCATGGATAGCATCACAGTCATAACTAGTGAATAACTGTGTAATTACATGCATACATAGCAAGGTAGTGTACTGTGCTTGTGGTGTTGTTGGGATATGTATATCCAGGCTGAGTAATGTGTGTCCACATCACAGGGTTGGATGGCAACACACATCCAGTATGTAGGGATGAACACCCAGAGTGTTTCAGACGTGTCGCCTGTGCAGAAATATCTGGCCATTACCTGTGCATCCCCCACAACACACACACATGCAACATATGGCAGAAGTACTATAGCAGTACACATAGGTTCATAGGTTCATACTAGGCTATTTGCCCTAGGGCATTGATAAGCCTAGTAGAATGTGTTTGTCTTTCGCCACCCAATTACAATTTATGCTGCTATGCCCTTGTCCGACGTTAGTATACTGTGCCTCTGTCTAACAGTGACATAGAAGTGATACCTGGGGTACAACTATGATCTCCATCCACTCATCCAGATTCCTATGGAAGAGAGTCAATGAGGGACTCTGCCTAACCTGTAGTGTGAGTTCATTACAGAGTGAAGGGAGCCTCTTGGTTAGGAATATGCCCCTCCAGCATGTCCTATTTATGTCAGTGCTGAGGTTCAGGTCTCCTGAGCATGTGGCTGTATGGGACTCTGATTTCCTGAGGTGCAGCATGTTCATTACTTCTGGGTTGGACATGGCTGTATATGGCAGGCACAGATTGCCTCTGAACAGGCAGTATGCCACTGAGTCCAGCTGGATTTCCTTTAACTGGGCAGCATATGACATCTGTTTGAGCCATTTCATCCTCTTGATGAGGTACTGTTGTCCTTTACCAGTTGCTGTAGGTGTCTGGTTAGGTACATCCCAAAAGGTGCATTGTACGCAATTATAGGCCTGATGATGGATGAGTAAAGAGGCACAATGACCTCCCCTGCCATACATGTGAATCCCTCATGATTAGCTGGGCTATATAACATGTCTTTCAATCCACGTTGGCCATGTGGTTGACAAATGACAGACTGCTATCATGTTTGTTCCCCAGGTCCCCAATTACGTCTTCTGTACTCAATGGCCTAACACCTATGTGGTACTTTGCCACCAATGTGGAGGTGTGGGAATCTGCGTTGAATATTGATACTCCCCCTCCTTTGTTGTCTGGTCCAAGTGTTGGGGCCGACAAGAATGGTAACAGGTATAACTTGGTAGTGCTGGTGTGCTCCTGGGAAACCTGAAACAGGTTTATGTTACTGCACAGATATCGATGTCCATAATGCTAAGTAGGGTTTTGAGTGCGTGTATCCTGAGGTCTAGACTTCTGGTGTTGAGTAGCATCACTCTTACTTCCTCATCCTTTGTGATACGAATGGATGTGGGTTTGCCTTATGAGCCTTGCCTAATACAGGCACTATGGGTGTAGCAAGAGCCTCCGCCAAAATCCAATAGGCCAGGGGTGACAGGTGCAAGCTGTCCCTAGCAAAGCATTGTGGCTTGTACAGCATACCACCCCAAGATGACAGGCATTGGCACACCTGTGAATGACACCAGTATGTCAGTCAATTGTTGGAAGGGATCATCGTGCCTTGATATTGTGGCATCGTTCTTGGTGAGGGTAAGATGCTACTCAAGGTCAGGGTCATACTGTCTTGGGCTACATGCTCAGAGAGCTCCTTACTGTCTCATGTCATGTAGTCCAGGGAGGTATGTGTCAGGTCATTCACACCAGCATGGACATTGAGTGAGTCATACCTGTACTTGCCTTGGAGTTACTTGAGTGTTTGTGTTATGTGGCGGGTCGTAGTGCCCGACAGGCTGCACACTGTGACCCTCACCTCGTTAAGCCTGGTGAACGTGATGTCAGTGTGCCTGATGATAGAGGCACCTAGTACAGGTGTATGAGGTGTGTTGTTTACTGTTAATGGCTGTGAGTGTTCAGCACATTGGCTTTGTGTGATATGTGTTGCACGTGTTTGTTTCCGTGGTAGTGGTTGCTTGAGTGTCTGCTTAGGAGGTCTCTGCTGCATAGGCAGACCTGTAGTCTGAGCCTACGAGTATGTTCATGTGTGATCATGTGTTAGTTTTGCTGTCGTGGTAGGTCTATGTGAGACTGGAAGTGTAGTGAGTGTGGTTTCCTTCTCCACCTGACTGGTTATGGCAGTATTGAGTAGAGAGAGCCTAGCCTCCAGTTTGGTATATGGTTGCATCACTCACATGTGTTTGAATTTGTTGTTAGGAGGAGGGGGTTGTCTGTGTACATGCAGCTGTTATAACATTGTCTCTGGATTACCACACTCACCAGCTGGACTGGGGAGAAGACTGACAACTGACCTTTGGACATGCTAGAATACTATTGTGAATTCGTAATAATTGAAAACAAGGTCCAGTGGGGAGTGAGGGTGTACTGATATTACCTACTACTGCTGACTGATATAATAGCTTCAGTGAGCAAGTGCCAGGTAACCTAAGTGCAATGTGTTACAATTAAGTAAATGCAACAATGACAAGCAGTCACTTGCTGTCATGTGTAACATGGAAATACGTACAGTAAGCAATGCAGATATCAGTAGTGAGTCACAGAAGTGCTGAGAAGCTGTGTATTATGTGGAAGTAGCGTACCAGTGAAATAACAAGCTAACAAATAACAAGCATATAAACAAAGCTAGATTCAGGAGGCCTGGATGTAGTGTTTGCTACAGCAAACAAGGTGTACCAATGTCAGTAAGATACAGCTCAAATATGCAGGCACTATAAACCTGAAACCAGATGTTCCCAGCTATGAATGGCAGAGTACAGCCTATTGTCACACAAGAGTGCAGACCACAAACCTTGTTAATGTTAAATAACTGGCCTGAAGGCCAACTGCCTATACCAGAACTAATACACTTGGACACTGGGCTCTCAATCAGCAGTTCCCAACTTCAAAGGATGAAAGATATGTGTCCTGCCACCACAGTGCTTGCCACAAACCTCCCTAATGTAAAACAACTGGTCTGAAGGCCAAGTGCTTAGTCCAAATGACTTAGAATGATAGCTACACTTTAATCAAGTTACAACCAAGCAGTAATAAGTACAATTTAATACTCCCTGTATAGAATGTGTACCATGTATTGCTGAGATACTATGCTGATAACCTGTTTGTGTACCTTTCCAGGGAACATGGCTCCAAAAGGAACCCCATATTCTGCTGCAGAGGATGAAGTGATCCACCAGAGCCTGGTGCGTGACTATGCCATCCTGTTCTCACGCACCACCCAGAATCAGCAGGAGAGGTCTGCACTGTGGCAAAATCTTGTTAGCAGGATAAATGATGTTGGCATGCATGATAGGACATATGAGCAGGTGAGACATCACTGCAGTGATTTGATTAGAAATGTCCGCCAGCGTGCTGCAGATATCCGCAGGCAACAGGTTGCCACAGGTGGGGGGGTGGCCACACATCCCCCCCTCACCAGACAGGAGGGGCTACTGCTAAGTGTTGTGGATCCAGCCCCAGAACAACAACAGCAGCAGTCATGCATCATGATGGAGGTTGGATCCACACAGCAGCAAGACACCGAGCGTGCAGGTAAGATGCCATATTTATTTATTGTTATTAGTTTTACATTTGTTGACCGAGATAGTCTAGCTGGATATATGTCCATTTTCAGTAGAGGCCTGGGGAGAAAAGCTCCACACATAACATAATAAAGGCAGACAGACAAGTTGTTAATACAGACATCCAAAATAATAGAAATATACACCAGCTTGTTAATTAAATCAACATACATTTAAGGAACTCAAACAGTTTAAAGTCATACACAATGTACTGTCGGTTTCAAAGCAATTCTACCTAAAACATAACGGTTATGCAATAAGGCAAAAGCCATATAGATAATAGTTAAAGCTCAGAAGGGTAGAGAAGTAGAAGGAGTATGAAAGATAAAATAATAGGGAAGAGGCAGGAGTCAAGAAGGGAAGTGAGGAAAAGAAGGAAGACAGTCAAGAGGAGGTGGGAGGGATGGGAGAAGTAGGTCAGAGCATAGAAGGACATCAAGGGAAAGAAACAGGGTAGAAGCTAGTTTTTATGCACAATGAGGGGTTAAAGGTAAAGAGAGGGTGGGGAGAGGGACGTTAGCCGTGAGTACTACAAGAACAAAGCCAGTGGTTTTGGAAGTACAGTTTGAGTTGTTGTTTGAAGAGAGGTAAGGGTGAGATTAGAGTTAACTCCTGGTATGTACATATGACTGTTCTGTACACTGTTACTTCATGCACGCATAAGGTGTGCATGTGGTATGTATCTGTCATCATGATATGTAATTGTGCATGTGTGATACAGACATTATGAGCAGCTGATGTGTATAAGGGAACTAGTGTACTACTGTACTGTATCATGTGCAAAACAAATGGCACACTTGTGCCCACTGACATTACTCTCTTCATACTTCCAGGTCCCTCCCATCTAGCAACGAGGCAGGCCATACATGCTGGTGAGTGTGTTTAACATTACCTGAAAAACAATTTATAATACTAGTAAGAGTAGTGTAACTCTGTAGTATACATGCTGGTGAGTGTGTTTAATAATACCTGCAATACACAGTTTAACAATAGTAAGAGTAGTGTAACACAGTACTGATGTGTGTGTTTACTGTGGGGTGTGCATGTGTGCGAGTGTGCCTGTGCCCATGTGTGCATGTGTGTTTGTGTCCATGAGTGCATGTGTCCATTTCTGAATGTGTGCATTAGTATTGAAGTGCATCTCTGTCAAATATGTGTTGAGACTGTAATCTGTGTTCCCTGTTTTCCTCCCGTAGGTTCTGGTGCTGCTCTGGTGACCTGCAGCAGGGAACCTGAATCTTGTGCCCCAGGTACTGATGATGATGAAATGTCTGTAATGGTGCAGGAAGGTGTGTCTGGGTCCGCCATTGGTCAGCCAATTGACAGTACACAGCTGTCAACCCCTTCAATGCGCACAGTCATCCTGCCGTTACATCCTTTGTCACCATTGTCCCTAGGTGATGGACAGTATGCAGTGGGCATAGATCAGGGTAATGTGGTACCTGTGGTACATGCATCCCCACAAGGCAGCCATGAGCAGGGTCCTCCAATGGTACCACGCAGACAGTCACCCATGGGTTCTCGTGGGGCATCCGTGGCCGTACTGCCTCTGGCCGACGTGCCCAAGGAGGTATGTCAACCTCCACTATGTTTCGGACTGTTATGCAGGCACAGGCACGTATGGAAAGGTACACCAGACAGGGTCTGAGGGAGCTGAGAGCATGTCGCACAGCCATGACAGACGGCATGCGTGACGTTGCGAATGCTATCCGTAACTTCACAGATGTCGTTGACAGACGTTGTGGGGACATACAACAGCTGCTCCACAACCAGATGTCCATGGGCCAGGGCGATGGTGTGCGTTTGCGCCGGCGACGTGGCCGTATGCCAGCAACAGCACCAGCTGGCAGTGGCCGCGGACGACAACAGGCCCACTCACGCACCTCAAGTGCCAGCACCAGCCCCAGCAATGCTGGGTCTGTGCTGTCATCAGGACGCCCCAGGAGACCACGTGCACGTGGCTCTGGACAGTCCCAACAGGGAACTGTGTCCAGTCAACACACCCCTGCTTCCGATGACAGTACCCAGTCTGGGTTAGTACCGGATATGGCCCGTAGCACCCTGCCAGGCACAGGTACCGTGTCCGTGCCCACAGACACTGATCTGGATGACCTGACAGGTGCAGTCTGTGGCTGTCCACAAAACCCTGTACATGGCAGCCATTATGTGGGACTGTGTGCGTGCTTACACACATGCAGAAATCTAACACCTAGGGCAAACACATACACACACACACTGCACGAACACGGTCCACCCTGTACTGCTGCCCCTCACAAACACACATACACACACATGTCAATTGGTGTTACCAGTGGCTGGCTTGGGCATACCTAACCCACACCCTGTGCATATGATGACACTGTGCCACCTCCTGCATACTACAACATTGGTGCAGGAAAAGGTAAACACGTTGCTGATGCACAGGGTGACTACATAGATGTGTATAAGTAGTAACATGTTGGTAACTGTTCACTGTTCCACTATGATTGTGTGTATATCCCAGCAGTCCTGCTGCAGTAACTGTATGAATGTCCTCAATTGTTATCTGCACCCATACTACTTACCAAAGTGTACCAGCTGCACACCATCACATGCTACCATTGACTATGGGAATGCGCATCATGTGCTGTTATGTAGATTCAGCTATATGTATCTGTTCTGTCACACATGCATTTACACACACCCTGCTACCCCTACACATGCACACGCTCACCTGCCATTCCCATTATTTATTACCCTACATGAGTAGCTGTCGATACATGACAGGTACACATTTGAGAAGTGCACTATGTTGTTTACTACCGATTTCCTCCTCTCTACCTGTACTCACAGGGTGCAGGCAACCTCATCAGTTCAAAGGTGTAATGTGCATCAGGTACTGTGGTACCCTGATTGCCACATCAAACATGTTTCCCATACGGAAATGCACACACAGACACATCCCACATCCACACACTTGCCACATTCAGGCTTCAAAACACTATCTAGGTATATTCTGGTACATGTGCGTGTTACAGTAGCATGTAACACTATACTGAGTACTGGCAGTTGTCTGTTGTCATGTTGTTTGTATAGAGTAAAAGAATTGTTCGTTTATCCTACTTTGTTTTGTGGACATTACTTGAAGAAGTGTTACCTTACATGTGTTATTGGTACCACCACCTTCTCTTTTGTAGTTTTGTTTGTATAGGGTGCTGTCAACATCACTGCTTGTTAAGGGAAATGTGCACCCTGCAGTGCATAGCCCCATTTGGCAAAAGCCACATCCCACCCCCATCATTGTGCACACACACTAACCCCACCCACAGTAAAACACATACTTTCCATTTGCAAGATTCAAACCCATACCTAACTGTGTTATGACAGTAGAAGCAGACACATTAGCAGAGTGTGCTATTTGCATTAGTGGGAGAAATCCTTTCTAATGCTGTACTTAGAGGGTGCTGACATCATCTGTGTGTAGGAGGAGGGATGTGCACCCTGTAGTGTGTTCTCCCAGTTGGCAAAAGGCACTTATCCCTCCCAGCATTATGCACACACATAAACCCCACTCATACTAACACACATACATTCCCTTTGCAGGATTCAAACCCCTACCTAACTATGTTATGACACTGGAGAAAGACACATTAGCAGAGCGCGCTATACGAATTACTGGAGGACTTTAATTCAGGTAATATAGTTATAGAGTCCTGACATCATCAGTGTTTCAAAAGGGGGATCTGCATCCTGTACTGTACTGTCACAGTTGCTAATAGGGGCATTTCCCACACACACATCGATGTGTTCGAGGTTTGCATATGTGGGGGATCCAGTACTCCAGTGTGATTAGTATATGGTTCGATTGCAACAATGAGGGATATACTTCCAGTGGTGAGCATTTTGTACTCATGTTTGTGATGATCAGGTCTAGTATATCTGCCCCTCTTGTGGGAAGGTTGATTACCTGTTCCATAGCTAAAGAATGTCTGATCTATGGGAACCCTAGAGCTTGGGTATTGTGGCTTGTGTAATGTTCACAGTCTATGTTTGGGTAGCTGACGTCACCCAGTATGATGGTGTTTGCAGAGAAATCTATACTCTCCTGTGTGAGCATGAAGGCTGTGTGGGAGTCCTGAGTTTGAGAGGGTGCTGTAAGAGCTCCTCTGTGTCTCTTTCCATGTGGTCCAGGGAGGTACGTCTCAGGTTGTTTGCACCAGCATGGACAATGACTGCCTCATAGTTGTACTTGCTGTGGAGTGACCTGTGTGCCTGTGTTATGTGGCACATTCTATCACCCGACAGGTAGCTAAATGTGACCCTCACCTTGCTCAGTCTGGAGGGCAGGACGTCAGTCAACAGCTCATGTCAAGCATGTTCACACCCCTCATAAATGATGTGGAAACCTTCAAAGGCCCCAGGCCTGTTGAAAATATGGACCAGACTGCAGATACCTGTATAAAGGCATTCTATGGACACATTCAGGAATGCATGGATCATGCAACCACATATGAAAGCATGACCCAATCCTCCAAAGGCAGACGTCCTGTGTGCCGGACACCAGCCATAAACAAACTATACAATAGAAGGATGAAGCCACTACATGATACAACTAACTCCCAAAATGTGAAGGCATCACTGATGAGTATTGGAAGACAACTACAGGCACCCATACGATTGTCTAAGGCCATCTTTGAGAGAAGATTCCACAAGCCACTGAGGATAATCACAAGGCTTTCTGTAGTTATGTTAGGAACCTGGGTGGTAATACCCAGATATGCTCAGAGGTAATCCAAGATGTCACACGAAATACAAAACACACAGACATTGCCATCATCCTAGTGGACAGGTTCACTGCTGCCTTCTCCCCCCCACCACACCAAAAGGGCAAATATGTCTCGCAGCAGAGTGCTGCCCCCCCTGACATCACAGATGCTCAGGTAAGAGATGCCCTTCCCAAAGCAATAAACACTGCATCAATGGGACCAGACAGTGTCCCAGGCTGTGTCCTACATGAACCACAAGAAGAGCTACACCCAGACATAACACTACTGTTCAATCCCAGCCTTACTACACGATATGTGGCCAAAGAGTGGCGTACAGCAACAGTGGTCCCTCTACATTCAGGTGGTGCCTTAACGGATCCTGGACACTATTCGCCCCATATGTCTGAATAGCTTGGTCTGCAAAGCTATGGCAAGGATCATCATGAACCTCACATATATAGATATTGGGGACCTACAGACATGTCACCATACACAGTTTGGCTTTGTTAATGGCAGATCCTGCCTCTCAAACCTGTTTGATTTCTTTGAAACAGTCACCAAGGCCACTGTCAAGGGAAGGAGGTCTACACAGCCTACCTGGACCTTGCATAAGCCTTTGATACAATACCCCACTTGTGCATTCTAGGAAGCTCACCAGTGTACATATTAACCCCTATGTCACTATGGATATTGCACAGTGGCTCAAGGGCAGAACACACATGGTTAGAATTGCTGGAGCCATGTCAGCCTCAAACCAGGTACAAGTGGTGTCCCACAAGGCTCAGCCCTGGGAGCTGTCATGTTCATTATATATTTATCATAGGTACAGGCCAACATGGAAGTACTGTGGCTGAGCAAGTCGCAGATGACTGCAAACCGGACGCCATAATCAACTCTCCAGCTAACACACGCATCCTCCAAAAGGGCCTCTTGCAAACACACGACTTGTGCCACAGCCATGGCCTCAAGGTGAATGACAAAAAGCGTATAGTCATCCCCTTTGTCAAACACAAAGTGACCACAAAGTACCACATATGTGTTAATCCATTAAGTGCAGACGAAGGAATTATGGACCTTGGGGTACACAGGTTGATAGCATTCTACCATTTGACAACAACATGGACAAAGTGGTTAGGAAAACATTTTATATGGGCCACATCATCATGATGGGATCCACATGTAGATCAGGGGAGGACATTGTGCCCCTTTACTCATCCCTCATCATGCCCATAATTGACTATAATGACCCTGTCGGCATGCACCTTACCAGACACCTGCAGCAACTGGAAAGACCACATACGCACCTCGACAAGAGGATCAAAGGGCTCAAACAGATGCCACATACTGACTGGTTAAAGAAACAGCAGCTCTACTCAGTGGCATACTGCCTCTTCATAGGCAATCTGTGCCTGACATATAAAGCCATGTCAAACCCTCACTTAATGGCCATGCTGCACCTCAGAATATCCAGATCCCATCAGGATACACGCTGGAAAGACTTGAACCTCAGGAGTGATATACATAGGACATGCTGGAGGGGCACATTCATAACTCAGAGGCTCCCTTCATTCTGGAATATTATCCCAATAGAGGTTAGGCAGAGTCACTCAGTGACTATCTTCAAGAGTGATATTAATGACTGGATGTGACATTGTAGGGTTACCCTGGGTATCACTTATGTGTCACTGTGAGACAGAGGCACAGTATACTAACCTTGGAAAAGGGCATAGCAAGATAGATTTACAATGCATGGTGAAAGCCACACACATTCTGGCTAGGTGGATACATGCCCTGGGCAGACATCCCTGTATGAACCTATGGACCTATGTATCTTGTTCACCATTGGCCCTATGTGCTGTTAATCACCAATGCAATCTCAATACTATGGTAGCATGTGCAAAGGTCAGTTGTCAGTCACCTCTATGGTACAGTTGTGGAATATGTGTGTCATGTAGTAATGTCACAGCTGCCACATGTACACAGTCAACCCTATCCCCTACCCATGGATGTACAACACATGTATGAGATGGAAACACATGGCCAAACTGTGGACTAAGCACTCTGAACCCAGTACTGGCATAACCTGTCAGGTGGCATGAAATACTACAGTGACAGCAATACCAATCTGATGTGGACCTACACTGACAGCAATACAAGCATGGAAACACACCAGGCCATTCGTGGAGCCTAAGGATAGCATCCTGCATGACTGGCAGACATCTCTGCAGCTGGCACACAGGCATACGTTAGGCCTGCACACAGCACGCATAACACATAGCACACAAATCCTGTGTGCCAAACAAGCACAGTCTGTACAGCTATACAACACTACTGCTGCAGTTGTGTTAGGTACTTTTATTGTCCAGTACAGTGAGGACATGCTCACCAGGCTGGACAAGGTGTAGGTCACAGTGATATGCTCATGGGGCACTATGGTCCACCACATAACACAAGCATACAGGTCAGTCAGATGCATGGACACATATGACTCAGTCATTGTCCATGCCACCACAGCTGATGTGGGATGTCCCTCACTGGGATACATGATAGGGAACATGGAAGGGATCACTGAGCAAGTGACACAGGCTGGTAGAACCCTGACCTTGGTTGGCATCAGACCCTCACCAGGGATTCTGACATATTACTGAATGCTAATGAATTACTGTAGCTACAACACCCTAGCTGAACGGTTCTTAGCATGCGGTCACTGCATTGCTATGGAATAACGTCTTACCACTCCCACAACAGGTGAAAACATGCAGCACCTGTTCATCAACAACAGGTAGACTATATGCCCCAGACCAGGTGTGTATCCCTCACTACTAGGCTGATAGCATCTACATCTCACACTGTATATACACATCCCACATGCAGCACCTGCACAGAAGACCACAGTCATAATGTTACCCTGTGCAAATACCATGTATTCACATGTGGCAGGCATCACACATGGTAACTATTGAAGGTCACAGGTACATATGTGTATTTGGCACACACATACATCATGTGTGCATTGCCATAACTGGTTTAATCAATGTCATGCATTATTGTGAGGGACAACCCGCACACATGGGCATTCTGTGTGGGCAAAACACACGTGGCATGTCTGTAATCAAAAGCCATAAATAATTGTGATATCGTTTAGAAAGGGGTATGTGCATCCTGTAGTGTGTTTTCCCAGTTGCCAAAAGGGATATTTCAGTCATACACACTTACCCCCCCTTCACACACACTTGCCAGTTGCTGGATTCAAACCCCTACCTAACTATGTTATGACACTAGAGACAGATGCATTAGCAGAGTGTGCTATTTACATTACTGGGAGATTTCCTTTCCCCTGATATACTTATAGGGTACTGACATCATCGGAGTTTAGAAAGTGGAATGAGCATCCTGTGGTGTGTTTACACAGTTGCCAAAAGGGATTTTCTTTTCATACACACTTACGCACATACTTACCCCCCCTTTACACACACTTGCCATTTGCTGGATTCAAACCCCTACCTAACTATGTTATGACACTAGAGATGGATGCATTAGCAGAGCACGCGATTCGGATTACTGGGAGATTTCCTTTCTCCTGATATACTTATAGGGTGCTGACATCATCAGAGTTTAGAAAGTGGAATGAGCATCCTGTGGTGTGTTTACACAGTTGCCAAAAGGGATGTTCCTTTCATACACACTTACCCCCTTCACACACACTTGCTGGATTCAAACCCCTACCTAACTATGTTATGACACTAGAGACGGACGCATTAGCAGAGCACGCTATTCGCATTACTGGGAGATTTCTTTTCTCCTGATATACTTATAGGGTGCTGACATGATCAGTGTCTAGAAAGGGGAATGAGCATCCTCTGGTGTGTTTTCACAGTTGCTAAGAGTAACATTTGGACTAAGTGTGTGAGCATGCCCAGTTCAGCCTTCCCATGGCATGTTGTGTGAAAGATGTCTCATTTATCTAAGTGTGTGAGCATGCCCAGTGTGAGTTTTCCATATGTTGAACTCTGCAGCCCATCACATTTGTGGATGAGTGTGACCTTCAACAAATACCTCCAGTTTATGGTTGTGTGTTCTGTGCCATGTTGTGTAGTTACTGTCCAAATGCTTTTGTGTGAACACAACAGGGAGTATACTGTGCCTGCAGGTTTTGCATGGGATACTTTGCACACAATTGTCAACATCCGTTCATACTGACCTAACACTGTAGTACTGTATAGTGTAGTGGTTCAGTACTTTCACTGTGGTGGTCAGTATCCTGGGCTTTAGTCCTATCACTGCTTTACATTTCCATAGTGTGCACAACAGCCTGGTTAGGGTCCAGTTGTGCACATCTGCACAAAGGCGGTGCCTCTACGGACCCTGGTAATTACTGCCCCATAAGCTTAACAAGTCTAGTCTGCAAAGCTATGGAGAGGATCATAATTGAGCTCATAAACAAAGATATAGGGGACATGCAGACATTGTACCCGTCCCAGTTTGGCTTGGTCAAGGGCAGATCATGCCTTTTGTACTTGGTTGACATCTTCAAAACGGTCACTAAGGCCATTGATGAGGGAAAGGCAGTCCATACAGCCTACCTTGGCCTTGCAAACACTTTCAACACAATACCCCACTCAGGTATTGTAGAAAACCCTACCAACTGAAATGTAAACCCATATGTCACAAGATGGGTTGCAAACTGGCTTAAGGACGGGACCCACAGGGTTAGAGTTGCTGGCACTATGTCAGTCTCCAGGCCAGTCACAAGTGGTGTCACACAGGGCTCAGTTCTTGGCCCCTATTGTTTGTCATCTACTTCTCTGAAGTACAGGCCAACATGGGAGGACTTTGGCTGACAAAGTTTGCAGATGACTGCACACTGGGCGCCATAGTGGACAGTGCATCAGACACGGATATCCTTCAGAAGGGACTCACGGAAACTGATAGCTGGTGCCAGAGCCATGGCCTGAAGTCAAATTGCACAACATGTGTAGTCATACCCTTCGGGAAAAGCAAGGTAACCCCAAGCTACCATATAGGTGGCAATCCTCTAAGCACAGAGGAGGTTATCATGGACCTGGGGACCCAGGTTGACAGTCGCCATTCTTCTGACACTCACATTGCTAAAGTGGCTAGAAAGACCTTCTACATTGCCCACCTGATCAGGAAGGGATTCACATCCAGATCTAGTGGGTCATTGTTCCCCTGTACTCTTCACTTATCAGACCGGTGATCGAGTACAATGCCCTATTCTGGATGTATCTCACCCGACATCTGCAGCAATTGGAGAGACCCTGAATGTCCCCCACCAAAAGGATAAAGGGACTCCAACATCTGTCATATGCTGCCAGATTGAAGACACTCCCGCTCTATTCAGTCACATACCGTCTGCTTAGAGGTGACATGTGCCTGACATGCAAGGCCATGTCCAAACAGGAATTAATGGACATGCTCCACCTCAAAATCAGCAGATCCACCTGAACCACTAGTGCAAGTGACTTACACCTTAGCATGGATGTACGTTGGACATGTTGGAGGGATGGATTTATCACTCGGAGACTCCTATGCTGTGGAATACAATCCCGGTCCATGTGAGGCAGAGCACCTTGCTGGCTCTGTTCAAGAGGTATCTTGACCTGTGGATGGGAGATCATAGGTTTACCTCGGGGATCGTCACTGTGTCACTGCTGGAGAGAGGCACGACAAACTAATGGGCACAGTACTGTTTCCATATAAGGGGTGGCGTACGCCAACAAACTCTGGGCTAGGCTTATAACTGCCTTAGGGAAGATAGCCTAGTATAAACCTATGTACCTATGAACCTATCTGACCATGTTGCATTATGTTCAGATGTGAACTACTTACAACAGCCTCATCCAACATCAGTAGTGTATTCCACAACATGGGTGTACATTGGCAAACACTACCGATGTGCCCTAGGCCATTTCTAATGCTAGTCGGAGAGTGTGTTTGTCCGTCAACACATTGTAAGTGTAGTTTGCCATGACATATGTCTTGTTTAGTATACTGTGCCTCTGTCTACCTGTGACATAACATTGATACCCAGGGTAAACCTACCATCTCCCATCCACTCATTAGGATTCCTGTTGAGGAGAATCAATGAGTGACTCTATGGATAACCTGTACTGGTAGTTTACTCATGCATGGGGGTGGCTTCTGTGTTATGGATAATGCAGTACAGCTTGTCCTATGTATGTCAGTGCTGGGGTTCAGGTCCCTCATGTGCATAGCTCCCTGCCATTCAGATTGTACAAGGTGCAGCATGTGCATTGATTCCAGCTTGGACATGGCTTTCTGCATCAGGCACAGCTTGCGTCTGGGTGGCCAGCATGGCAGTGTGTGGAGCTGCACTCTGTTTAATCAGGCGACACATTACATGTGTTCCAGCTCTTTCATACTCCTGGTGAGGTACTGTTGTGGACTTTACAGTTGCTGGATGTGTCTGCTGAGGTACACCCCACAGGGGCTGTTGTGGTCATTTCTAATGCTGATGAAAGATAACTGCAGAACCACAATGACCTCCCCTTAGCTAGATGTCAGAAAGCATGGACCATGCAATCACTAATAAAAACAAGACCCTCTCCACCAAGGGAAAGTGGCCTGTCTGGTGGACCCCAGCCATAAACAAACTGTATAACAGATGAGGGATACTAATGCAAGACAGAGCTACATCTCCAAAAGGGAAGACAGCTCTGATCAGCACTAGTAGAAAACTACATTCTCTCATAAAGACATCCAAGGTCAACTTGGGGACATAAATCACCAAAGACAATGAAGGTAACCACACTGCTTTCTTCAGTTATGTCAGACACCTGGGTGGGAACCCTCAGATATGCTCAGAGTTGGTACACAACAACATATATTCCAGTGACCTGACAGATATTGGCAACATTCTGGCAGACAGGTTCAGTGCAATTTACCCCCTCCCTCACCCCCAAAAGAAGATAGTTATCACAGCTGTATGTAACCTCACTGTCATCTTGGATGTCCATGTGAGAGCCGCACTCAGCAAAGACAAGTACACAGCATCAATGGGACCTGATGGTATCCCGGTTGCATGCTATGTGAACTCCAGAAGGAGCTGGACCCATATATACAAATGCTATTTAACCTTAGCCTTGCTACAGGATATGTACCTGAACACTGGCGATGGCAACAGTGGTCCCACTCCACAAAGGAGATGCCTCCACAGACCCTGGCAACTACCACCACACAAGCTTAACCAGCCTTGTCTGCAAAGCTATGGGAAGAGTCATTATGGAGCTCTTACACAGAGACATTGGTGACCTACAGACCCTTGATCCCACCCAGTTCAGCTTTGTACAGGGCAGATCCTGCCTTTTGCACCTAGTTGACTAGTATGAAACTGTCAGTAGGGCCATTGATGAGGGCTACGCAGTCCACACAGCCTACCTGCACTTGGCTAAGGCTTTTGACACAATACCCCACTCAGGCATCATAGACAAGCTCAACAGCTGAAATATAATACCATATGTCACAGGATAGTTTGCAAAATGGCTAAGAAACAGAACCCATAAAGTCAACATTGCAGGTGCCTTGTCAGATTCAAAGCCAGTCACAGGTGGTGTCCCACAAGGATGTGTCCTGGGACCCCTCTTATTTGGTATTTACTTTTCAGATGTGAAAGCAAACATAAGAAGGTTGTGGCTGAGGCTGACAAAGTTTGCAGATGACTGCAACCTAGGCACCATAGTGAATACATCAGCCGGTACACACATCCTACAGAATGCCGTCACAAAGACAGATAGCTGGTGCCGGACTCATGGCCTGAAACTGAATGCAACTGATGTGTAGTCATCCCCTTTGGGAGGAACAAAGTACCCACAGATCAATACATAGACAGCAACCCACTGAGCACAGAAAACAAATCAGACACCTGGGGACACATGTAGATAGTGACATCTCGTTTGACACCCATGTTGCCAAAGTGGTTAGAAAGACTTTCTATCTTGCCCACCTTATCATGGAGGGTTTTCCATCCAGATCAAAGGAGGTCATTGTACCACTATACTTCTCCCTTATCAGGCCCATGATTGAATACAAAGCCCCATTTGGTATGTACCTCACCCAGCACTTGCAACAGCTGGAGAGACCCCAAGAGTACCTTACCATGAAGATCAGGGGTCTACAACACATGTCATATGCTTCCAGAATAAAGGAAATCCAGCTTTATTCAGTGTCATACCGCATACTTACAGGTGACCTATGCCTGACATACAAGACCATGTCCAATCAGGATTTGGTGGACATGCTCCACTGCAAGCAATCCAAATCCACCAGAACCATGAGAGCTAAAGATTTGAACCTCAGCACATACATGTATAGGACATGCTGGAGGGACAGAGTCATAACTCAGAGGCATCTCACACTCTAGCAGAGTATCCCAGTTCATGTTAGACAGAGTCCCTCACTGACACTCTTCAAGAGACATCTGGACAACTGCATGTGAGAAAGAGGCACAGACTAGACAGAGGCACAGTCAAGTTATTCAATTACCTAAGGGGGTCATAATGTGTCACTACTAAGTCAGAGGCACAATATTCGGAATCTATTCTGTACACTTATTACCACTATAAGGGGTGGCAATAGCCACATCACTATGGCTAGGCTTATACATGCACTAGGGCAGATAGCCTAGTAGTAAACTATGAAACTATGAAACTATGGTGTATGTGTAGGTATTGTCAGTCAAGCACTATAATGTGGTTTGGGGGGCTTGATATCTCCCTGTATTCCAACATTGTTTTGTCTATTCCTTCTAGCATGTCTAGGGATCGGCTGCTAGTGTCCTCTCCTGCTCAGCTGGTGAACCTGGGAATATTGAGGCAATGTTATAATTGCCTCATGTACACTGACAACCCTCTCCTTCTCCCATAAAACACAAATACATGCGAGAGATGCAACTATATAGCCAAAGTGGAGGCTGAGCTCTCTCAACATAGGACTAGCAAGATCAGAGAGAAGGTGAAGTAACCACACACACCACAAACCCAGTCTCACATAGCACTATCACAACTTAAAATCATACACATAGACACACAAAGACATACTCGAAGGCTCTGATCAGAATTCTACCAAAACAGCAGAGGCCACCACAGCAGACACCCACACAACTGCCTCCACAGGGCACAGCACATGCAACACATAGACCACAGAGTCAGTGTGCCAAACAGTCACAGCCCTTAAGGCCAAACACAATGCCAGACACACTTGTCATAGGTGACTCCATAGTCAGACACACTGACGTCCCGCTCACCAGATCAAGTACGGAGGAGGTCACAGTAAGCTGCCTATCAGGCACTGGAATCCACCACATAATGCAAGCACTCAGGTCACTCAACTGCAAGTACAAGTCTGACTCAGTCATTATCCATGCTGGTGTGAACGACCTGAGATGTACCTCCCTGGACTACATGAAAAGAGACATAAAGGATCTCTCTGATTATGTAGGCCAGGCAGGTATGACCCTGACCTTGAGCAGTATCCTACCTTCACCAAGTATGATGCCACATAAACAGAGACAAGATGATCAGCTGTAATAATTGGCTTAAACTATGGTGTCATTCAAAGGGGGTCCAATGTCTGTCTGCCTGGGATGACATGCTGGACAGGCCACGCTGATTTGCAAGGGACAGCTTGCACCTGTCACCCCTGGGCTTTCGGATTTTGGCTGAGGCTCTTGCCACCCCCATTGTGCCTTTTTTATGCAAGAATCAGATTCTACACCTACCACCCTAGAACACAGAAAAGGAAAAACACTAAGGGTAATGCTGCTCAATGCCAGAAGTCTCAACCTCAAGCTGCACACTCGACGCCCTTCTCAGTATGGAGAACATTGATGTCTGTGCTGTGACTGAAACCTGGTTCACGGCTTCTGACAGCACCCCGGCACTATCGGGTGTTACCTCATATCATGCGTTCCGGCCCCAAAATCCGGACAACACCAAGAAAGGAGGGTGGGTGTCCATATTCATCAAGGACACCCTCACCTCAAGGTTGGTGCCAACACACGATGCATCGGAGACCATCCAGGTGCAATTAACCATAGGCAAGACTGCTCTGCAGTTTGTAGCATGTTACAGGCCACCCTCTCAAACTCAGGTACCTCACACAGCTTTCCTGAAAACACTGGAGGGGATAAATGTATCTCGGAACACCATCATACTGGGTGATTCCAACTATCCACATATAGACTGGGATCACTACTCAAGCCCCAACACTCTAGCCCAAAGGTTCCTAGAGTTCATACACTCAAATGCCA
Organism: Protopterus annectens; assembly: GCF_019279795.1. Taxonomy (NCBI): domain Eukaryota; kingdom Metazoa; phylum Chordata; order Ceratodontiformes; family Protopteridae; genus Protopterus; species Protopterus annectens. The sequence goes on along the minus strand of NC_056741.1, from coordinate 1,016,882,421 downwards.
TGGAACAACTAGTCACCATCCCCACAAGAGGAGACAACATACTAGAACTCATCATCATGAACATGGGGTCACAATGTTCAACACCAGAAGTATACCCATCATTGGTGAGATCAGATCATGAACTAATCTCAGTGGGAGTCCACATCCCACCCCCACCCCAGATAGAAAAGACAACAGTGAAGAACTTCTCAAAAGCCGACTTCACACTTCTAAAGACTGGTGTGGTCTCTTTCAAGGCCTTCAAGCCAGCGGACACCATTACCCAAGCCGCTGTATCACTTACAAATGCCTTCTACCAGCACCTCCAGGACTGCATGGATCAGGCAATCCCAAACAAAACAAAGACTCTTTGTAACACAGGCAAGCATCCAGTCTGGTGGACCCCAGCCATAAACAAGCTCTACAACAGAAGGAAGGAGCTACTACAAGATAGAGCGAAATCCGTAGAAGGGAAGACACCCCTGCTCATTATGAGTAAAACACTGAGTTCCCCCATAAAATCATCCAAGGCAAATTTTGAGAGTAAACCCGCTCAGGACCCAAGGGACAATCATGAGGCCTTTTTTACCTATGTTTGACACCTGGGAGGAAACTCCCGGATATGAATTAGTTCGAAATGATGTAAATATCACTGAACCTACAGACATTGCCAACATACTGGCTGACAGGTTCAGTGCAGATCCCCCCCCCTCCCCCCCAACTGGAGGGATATCTATACCAGAGGATTGTAGTCTCCCAAATATCTCAAATGCTGGGGTGAGAACTGCTCTATCCAAGGCGAAAAACACTGCATCCATGGGACCAGATGGTGTCCCCGGTTGTGTGATCCATGAACTCAATGAGGAATTAAACCCGCAGTTAGGGCAGCTGTTTAATCTTAGCCTCACCTCAGGATATGTGCCCAAGGAGTGGCATACAGCAATGGTGGACCCACTTCACAAAGGAGGTGCCTCCACCAACCCCGGAAACTACCATCCCATCAGCTTGACAAGCCTGGTCTGCTAAGCTATGGAGAGGATCATAATGGGAATCATAAATGAAGACATAGGGGACTTGCAGACGTTGGATCCAACCCAGTTTGGCTTTGTCAAGGGCAGATCATGCCTTTTAAACTTGGTTGACTTTTTCAAGACAGTCACCAAGGCCATTGACGAGGGCAAGGCAGTCCACACAGCCTACCTTGACCTGGCAAAGGCTTTCGACACAATACCCCACTCAGGTATCATTGAAAAAATCACCAGCTTAAATGTGAACCCATACATCACAGGATGGGCTGCAAACTGGCTAAGTGACAGAACACACAGGGTCAAAGTTGCTGGTGCCATGTCACACTCCGAAACTGTCACAAGTGGTGTCCCACAGGGCTCAGTCCTGGGCCCACTTTTGTTCAGCATCTACTTTTCAGAAGTACAAGCAAACACAGGAGGATTATGGCTGACAAAGTTTGATGATGACTGCAAACTGGGAACCATAGTTGGAAACCCATCTGACACAGACATCCTTCAGAAGGGTCTCATAGACACGGATAACTGGTGCCAGAGCCATGGCCTTACGTTAATCACTAAACAATGCATAGTCATACCCTTCGGGAACAACAGGGTTAACCCTAGTTCCCATCTAGGTGGCAATCCTCTAAGCACAGAAGAGGTTATCAGGGACCTGGGCACCCGGGTTGACAGTAATCTTTCGTTTGACACTCACGTTGCCAGAGTAGGCCTGGGGCAGTTCCTGCTATTAGGACAGTGGTCTGCAGCAAGCTATATAGTAGTAGTCAGTTTTAGCCATTGGTATTTGACCATGGCTAATCCATGTTGCTTCTTGTTGTGGTACCAACATGGGTGTGTGGTTATCCATGCCATTTATTGCTAGTCACCCTCATTTTGTAGCTTGTTCCATGTTTTTGCACATGTACATCACTGTATGAGGTGTGACCTGGTAGTGTCAGGGTGCTGATGTGGGCTTTGACCCTGTTTTTTATTACAGCACTGATATCTACATTCTCTATACTGTGTGCGTTTACACTGCACTTCTGATGGGTGTCATCAGCCACGGCTCAAGTGCATAACCTGCATCCCCCACTAGGTGTCCGTGTGGGAAGTCCCCACTGGCAAATAATTGGTACAGCTGCGTCAGATGCCAGATGTGGGAATTGTGGTAGCTCCCAGGGCAGCCAGCACACACATTCATTATTATGCCCTGGGCATCACACATGACCTGGCAGTTGATGGAGGGGTATCCCTTGCAGTTAATGTAGGCTCTACCCTGCTCACCAGCTGGTGCTTTGATGCGTATGTGCGTGCAGTCTATTGCACCCAGCACCTCAGGGTATCCCGCTATTTGCTGGAAGAGACGTATATTGCTGGCCACAACCTCACGGTCATTAGGGACATATATATGATCATTGACATGTGCTGACATGGCATCCAGGAACTGGTGCAGTACCCTGGAGGCTGATGCCTGTGATATCCCCATCATATCACTGGTTGGTCTCTGGAAGGTACCTGTTGCTAGTATTCTTAGGCCAACACATACCTTGGTTTCCACTGGGATGGGTTCCCCTCTGTTGGTTCTGTGTGTGAGATGTGGCCTGCACGGCTCAACAATCTGCTGCAGAAGGTCTCTGTCCACTCTGTAGCGCTCTACTATCTCCAGCTCATGTAACCCATGGTAGGTGACCCTGGGCCTGTATACTCTTCTCCTTCTCCTCACTCTGGGTTGTCTGTCAGCATCTGCATTGTCACCACCCTCAGCAATTCGCCTATGCCTGATTATAACAGCTATGGCAGCCCCTAGCATTTCTGCTCTGAGTTCAGCTTTTTTCAGTTTTCAATTCTGATAGCTTACTTTCTTGCAGTATCTCTTGTGAGAAACACCCTGCACTGCTGTTTGTAGTGTTTTAAGTGCTGGGTTGGGCTTCTAGTCTGCCTGTGTAATTGCCTGCTTCCAATTGTTATCACCAATTAACTCCAGCAGTATTCCGACAGTTTCCTAGTAATCTGGTTGTTTCCTTTTTCCTCTCTGTTTCCTCAGGGGGAGCAATGTGCACACCAGCTTAAGCACGCTCACAGTGGCTTACACATGCGCACACATCCTTACACGGTGTGGGCTTGGCTGATTCATGTTAAAACGCGCGCACACTGCCTTACACACGTGCACGCCTGCGCAAACCATTGCAAATGGTTTGCAACACGCTCCCACATGTTGAACCTGCCTTACACGCGCGCATGCACGTATATCAAGAAACTTTGAGTGTAGGGATAGCGTATACCCTCAATTTCTTGACTTTCCTAGTGTTCTGTTGGGACACACCTCCCTCCCTGATGTCTGTCTGTCATCTGTCACCTTACATTGCCCTCCAATCTGGTACATTTGTTTCTATCCTTCCCCCCCGTGATGTCACCTACCTCTTACTCTGTTCCTCCCCTTCTCTAACTCTTACACTACTCAGAAAGTGCTCATTACCTATGTGGCAGTGTGATTCAGTATTGTAACCCTCATTTACATAGGATTGCCTAGTAATGCTTAGTTACATGTCTTACACGGAGCTTCCCCCCCTTGACAACCACTAAACGGAGGCCATATTGTTTTTGGTCTGCAAGTCCCTCCATTGACATTCCATGTAATACATAAATCCCACAATTGTGGGCTTATAAGCTTCGGTTTTCAGTTTTAGGTAGCGCACCCGCTTATGCTGGTGTGCGCTGCAGTTACACATCATAATCCCGAAAAAAAAAAAGTTATATAACATATTTTTGCAACACTTTTTCATGCCAATGGCCACATATTTGGCCATTGGCATGCTTAATGAAACATATGCACCCTTTATTTGGAGCTGACATAGCTCTGTTTTTGATTTTGCAGAAATGTACTCAGTTGTCAGCTGAGTACATTTCTGCAGCTAACACATCCGTTACACGGACTGGTTTCAGCTTCGTGGATCACTCAAATACCTCATCTGCATATCTTTGAGCTGCAAATGAGGTATTGAGCATTTCCACGCCCAGTCCATGTAAGAGACGTGTTAGCTGTCTCTTACATGGAGGTTTGGGCTGTACCTGAATCGGGAGGCTTACACGGAGGCTTACACTACTCTTGAACTCCGTGTAAGCCTTCCTGAATCTGGCCCTTTATTTGATGAACTTGAAAAACATATGTGGAAAGAGACTGCCACACTTTTTAATATCTGTGGCCTACAGAAGTATACTGATATTGATATAACACCGAGGGGGCTTAGAGTTTATAAAGATCCCACTACCCGTTTTGATTTATCAAATGACACTGATGCTGCTTTCCACAAGCGTTGGGTTGCAGCAGCTCACAAATGTGTTTCCGAATGGGTACACATACTAATTGAAGATGACAGAATCAAACAAAAGGAATTGGGTCTGGAAATAAAAAAACTTTGTGACAACTTATTATCCTGCACTCCTGCTTCTACTATAGATGATTTCCTTAGTACTATGAATGGGAAATTAAAAGATTATGAGACCTTACTAGTAGAAAGGAAGAAGGGGAAACTACTCAGAGATATACGGGATTATGAGAACAACAAAGCCTTCTTGTCGAGAGCCAGTCGTAACAAGCCACGTAAGCACGTTCAGTTTCAAACAGATTCTAAGAACGATAGTTATTACAACTCTTCACTTTCAGTGTCAGAATGTGGTTACACTTCGTGTGAAGAGGTGGAGAATATTGATACAGAATTTCCTATGATGCCAGTGCCACAGCAACCTGAAAGATTTAACCAAACTTTTCGTGGAGAGACCAGCAACTTTAATAGAGGTCAACAAGGAAAGAAATGCCAACGTGAATTTCATGGTCCTTCAACAAGAGAACAACCTTTTCAAGGGGGACATAAAAGAGGTAAATGGTGACATTTTTCCGTCTTTATTACCTCCTACAAATGACTATATTGTTAATTTGTCAGGACATTTTTTCACTGATATTGAACTTGCTGTTCTTAATCGTGGATTAAAGTTTATTCCTACTGTAATTTCTCGTGTACATGTGATGAAGAGTGATGTATATAGATTTGGTAGAAAGTTGCATTTAAAGAACTTTTTTTTATAATATACACAATCACTCATTTTCTGTATCTTCTGAAGATAGTATGGATGTCTCTTCGGAAAGTTTTTATTCCTGTACATCTGGTGAAATTCCTGATGCATATTATAGATTTGATACTGAATGTGTTCAATCAACTAGTTGTTTTACACCTCCAGTTTTAAATAATGATGTTGTGCATTTTGTGAATATGTTAAATTTTTCTATTGAATCTGCATTCAGTGAATATATGAAAAATAGAGGCAACATACAATATAATTTATGCTTTAAAGAATGGAAAGCTCTAGTAACATTGAGTAATAATAGAGAAATTATTTTTAAACCATCTGATAAGGGCAGTAAGTTAGTTGTTATGCATGTTCCCAATATCATAAAATGTGTATGGATCATTTAAATGATACTACAGTTTATGAAAGGGTGGAATGGGATTTGTACAATGTTGCCCTGAATGAGTATAAAGAACTATTGGATAAAGGACAAAGGCTAGGCTATTTTTCTGCAGCAGATTTAAAAAACAAATTTAAAATAGAAGGCTGTAAAATGGCTACTTTTTATTGCCTCCCTAAAATACATAAAGACTTGAGAGTTCCACCTGGGAGACCTATTGTTTCTGGATGAAATTATTTCTTGCACAGTTTAGGTATTTTTCTACATAATTTTCTTTTAACTAAAGTCAAGACTCTGCCATCTTACATCTCTGATGTCTTTGATTTTTTGGACAAGATAAGGGATGTTAAATGGAATAGATGTATGTATTGGGTCACGGATGACGTTAAGAGTCTATATACCAACATTAGTAATTCTTTTGGTCTAGAAGCTATAAGGTTTTTCTTAGCTGATCATCCGGCCACAGAGTATATTGTTGAACTTATTTATTTTTCTTTAACAAAATTTTTTTTTGAATTTAATGATTGTCTATACCGACAAAAGCAAGGTACAGCCATGGGGGCAGCTTTTGCCCCTATGTATGCTAACCTTGATATGGGTCTTTTTGAGTCTGAATTTTTATATAGGAATTATTTTTTTCGTAAATATGTTATTAAATACTATAGGTTTGTGGATGATTTGATTTTTTTGTTGGAAGATGGTGAAGCTTTGGTAGATCAATTCATTTTAGATCTACATAATAATAGATTTTCGTTGAAATTTGATGGGTTTAAAAAAGGTGTTTCTATTTGTTTTCTTGATATTGTGTTGAATATTGTTAATGGTAAAGAACTAGTGACATCAGTTAATAGGAAGTATGAAGGAGGTATACAATATGTACATGGCACTAGTTGTCATCCTCCACATACAATAGAAGGTCTACCGTATGGAGAAATGGTAAGAATCTCTAGATTGTGCAATAATGAGACTGTATTTAAAAAGGAACTTAGTTTATTAATGGAAATGTTTCGTCAAAGGGGTTATAGTGATGAAATAATAACAAATAGTTATAAACGATTTTTTGGATATAGATGTAAAAATGTTACTAACAATTTGTTCAATAGAGATTTAGTAAAGTATAACAATATGAATAATAGACAGAAAGATGTAATGTATTTTGTTACAACTTTTGGCTGTTTTAGTGGTGAATTGGTTAAAGTGATCAACCATTTTTGGAAATATTTTAGTTCTTTAAGTAGTGTGTCTTCATGGTTGAATGCACATCTTAAATTTTCCTATAGAAGAGGGAAAAATATTAAAGATTTTTTAGTAAAAAGCAAATTTACTATGCCTATAGTTAGTATACAGCATAGCCTATCGATAAAGGGAACTTCTAGATGTGGCAAATGCAAAGCCTGCAATTTTATAGTTTCTCATTTTTCTTATATTAACAATGTCTGTTTCAAAACATGTAATGTGTTTAGTTGTAATTCTGAAGGGGTGATATATGCACTTAAATGCCCTTGTGATAAATTTTATATTGGAGAGACCAAAAGGGCTTTTAAGGTTAGGCTTCTGGAGCATGCCAGGGATATTATTAATAATAAGGAAGAAAGTTCTGTGGCTATGCATTTAAAAAATTTTCACCAGAGTAAAAGTGAGGGGTTACAAGGTACTGTTTTAGAACACATATACCATTCCTGTCATGTCAGTGTTAATATTAAACAAATTTTATTATATAAAGAAGCTGTATATATTTTGAAATTTAATACACTACATCCCTATGGTCTTAATGAAGACTTTAATTGGAGAGTATTGATTTGATGCAATGAGTTTAACTAATTTTTATTAATTGATTTATTGTATAATTGTTTTGTGAATCAGTATAAATTGAGTTTTGTTATTTGTAAGGTTTATACTCCTTGAAGGCTACGGCCGAGATGTCAGAGAGAGAATAAATTTGTTCCTGAAGTTGTGGATTTTCCTGTTGTTTTATTCATTCAATAAATTTATCCCAGGAAAACAAAACCAAAATACTAAATTCTGTTAAATTGACATCCAACATACAATTTTGGAGAATTTACACATGGAAATTTTTGCATAGATCTTTTTTTACTCCAAATAGATTTAAAAAATTTAATACTTCTAATAATATTACATGTTGGAGATGCTTGCAGAGTTGCAAAGCAGACTGGATACATGTATTTCATGACTGCATTAAAGTTAAAAATTTTGGGGAATATGTAAGCAATTTCATACAAGCCATATTTTCAGATACATTTGTAGTAAGCAAATCTCTAATTTTGTTGAATGTTAATGAGAATTTAGAATTAAATAATAGCAAACTCTACTCTAGCAAACCTACTATGGAACATTCTAGCAAATGCTAGAAAATGTATTACCAGAAAATGGAAATAAAATCTGGAACCATCATTTAAAGAATTTCTGCTAATATTGAAGGAAACTGCATTACTGAAAACCAGAGTAAAAGAATTAAGAATAGCACCAAGACGATGGAACAAGAATCCATGGAAAAAAATACTATCACTTATTGAGACACTAAACTTGAATTTACACTCTTAATGAGAGTAAAAGAAAAAGGAACAAATGATCTCTCATTAATATGATGTTACTCTGACTAGACTGATCAATATAATAATTTAATTTCAGGCCAACTGCAAATATTGTACATAGTTAATCATACTGTTTCACTTATCAGAAAATGTATTAAGATTATTATACAATGGAATTATTTGAAAAAATTTATAAAAAAACATTTGGAGTAAAAAAAAAAAAGTAGGTTGTCATTACCCAGTACTACCACACTAAGCCAACCATGCACACAGCAAACACATAGAATTGCATATGCTGATGCTCTTAAAAGTAACCACCTAACTATGCCACAAAGGGCTCAAATATTATTCAAAAGCAATCTCAAACCACACATAATGTAGGCAGCTTCCACCATGAAGAATGCATACATCCAAGAATCACATTGTCTCAAGTCATTTGTCATCTATTTGCCCTAAGACTGTACAGAACAATGAATAGACCATGGTAGCATGTCTAATTTGTATCAATGTCATTCAATTCATATAAGCCTTGTGTATTTTGAGTCTGTGCCCTTTAGCAAGTATGTTATGTCAGTTTCAGGTGTTTTGATAATGACCGAGGTCATACACATAAGAAGTATACTAAGGCATGGCTTCCACATGCCAGTGACAGCAAATATTGTTGTGATGCACTGCTTAGTCCCATGCATGTTACTTAGTGATGACTTTATATTTTACTTATCAGTGTAGTGCTGTGTTATGTTAACTTGTTATATACAGCTCTCTCTCTCTCTCATTATATATATATATATATATATATATATATATATATATATATATATATGTGTGTGTGTATATAGATTATGGTGGTTCTCAATTAGTATACTTCCTTCTAACCTACTTTCAACTTGTATTCATTAACTTTATTACCATCTCTCCATTCTTATACTTTCCTCATATTCTCTTGCTCTGACTCACTGAGGTCCTTCATCTAGTTTTATAAGTATTAACTGTGTTGCCTCAATATAATATGACAGTTTAGTAGAGTTCTTTCCTTTCAGAGCCTGTGGTCACTACATCCTACACTGATACTGTAGAAGCTGTGACACAAGGGCCATCTCCTAAACATTTCCATAGAGAATTTTGTTTTGCTATAATGTAAGTAAATTTAACTTGAAGAACCTTGCTGTGTATTAACATCATCTAGTCAAATATGTGCCTGCCTGTGCTGGAAATTAGCTTTTAACATCCACTCAAGCAGAGTTGTCTTTGCACTCTAAGGACCACTTACTTAGTTAGCCACTGTCCTTTCTCTTGACCAATAGATCAATCACACTGTATTTGCCAGTTACTTAGTCTTGTTGGTTGACAAGTCTCTGCATTCATAAAATGAAAGAAAACCTGTTCTGTATTGAACCTTTCTGCTAACTGCTTTGTATTGGCTATAAAATTACTACTCTCTGTTATAATTTGATCTGAGGATGAACTTCACCAACACCCTCCTGTCCAATACTCTCAGGACAAATACCCTCATCTATGTCCCCCACTCCACATCTTCCAAGAACAAGTTCTAAAGGCACTACCTAAAGCCAAATCACTATATCTATGGAGCTGGATAACGTAACAGGCTGCATACTGTTTAGCCTGAAACATAATCTGTTGGACCCCATACATAGCCTATTTAATATTAGTCTCAAATACGCTTTGTGCTATAGGAATGGAGGACAGAAACAGTCATTCCCTTACACAAAAGTAAGATTTCAAAGGATCTGTGTAATTATAGACCCATAAGCCTAATCAGTCATATCTTTAAGGCTATGAAAAAGAATCTTTATAGAACTAATAAATAAGGATATAGGTAACCTATACACTGGAAAATATTAAGGTACAACCCAACACTCTAATAATGGGTGATTTCGACTACCCTACCATTAAATGGGAAAACTACTCATGTACCCAACTCTTTTGCTCAATGTTTTCTGGAAATCATCAATTCCAGTGCCTTGGATCAACGTATCCACAGCCCCACCAGGGGCAGCAATATCCTAGACCTGGTCATCACCAACATGGGTAACCGGTGTTCCACACCAGAGGCCAGCTTCTCGTTGGTCAAATCCAACCACAAGCTAATCACCTTAGACATCCACATCCTGCTCCCACCCCCCACCCCCCCCATTAGGCAAATGACCATAACAAATTTCTCCAAAGCCAACTTCACGCTTCTTAAGACAGAAGTGGCAAACTTCACGACACCCATGCAGATAGACAATAGAGGTACGACTGCTGAATCCTACACAAATGCACTTTATAAGCACTTACACGAGTGCATGGATCGTGCTATCCCTAACAGAACCAAGATGCTATCCTCCAAAAAAAGGAAGCCAATCTGGTGGTCTTCTGCTATAAACAAACTCTACAACAGAAGAAAGAAATGTTGCAAAAAAAGAGTAAAATCCCACAATTGGAGGAACTCCCTGGTCAGCCTCAGTAAGAAGCTGAGATCCCTCATAAAATCCTTCAAAGCTAGTTATGAAAACAAAATTGCCACTGATTCTAAAGACGACCACAAAGCATTCTATAGCTATGTCAAGAATCTCAATGGTAACACTCAGATCTGCTCTGAGTTACAGCACAATGACACTAAATATACAGAACCAACTGATATTGCCAACATCCTGGCAGATAGGTTCAGTGCTAACTTTACCCCCCACTCACCCCCTAAAGGGCCCATATTTATACTAGATGAATGCAAAATTCCTGTAATCATGGCTGCACAGGTAAAAACCTCACTCTCCAAAGCCAAGAACACAGTATCCATGGGACCTGACAACATCCCAGGCTGCCTTCTACATGAACTACAGAATGAACTGGCACCCCACCTAAGTACAATGTTGAATCATAGCCTCACCTCAGGCTTTATGCCCATTGAATGGCTCACCATGATGGTTATCCCACTCCACAAAGGGGGGGGGGCCACAATAGACCCCGGGAACTACCACCACATTAGCCTGACGAGCCTGGTCTGCAAGGCCATGGAACATATCATCATGGAACTCATAAACAAAGACATTGGAGATCTCCAAACTCTGGACCCCACGCATTTCGGGTATGAAAAAGGCAGAGCATGTCTCCTAAACCTGATAAACTTCTTTGAAGTAGTCACAAAAGCCATAGATGAGGGTAAGGTGGTTCACACAGCCTATCTAAATCTCGCCACAGTGTTCAACACCATCCCCCACTCTGGAATAATAGATAAACTCACTAAACTAGGTATAAATCCCTATGTCACAAGATGGGTTTCCAATTGGCTTACTGACAGAATCCACACTGTGAAAGTAGCAGACTCCAAATCAGACTTCAGACCAGTGACAAGTGGAGTACCACAGGGTTCAGTCCTGGGTCCTGTCCTGTTTGGTATCTACTTCTCTGAAGTACAGGCTAACACAGAAGGTCTTTGGCTAACTAAATTCGCAGATGACTGCAAACTAGGAGCCATAATTGAAACTCCTAATGATGTGGACATCCTACAAAAGATCCTCACTGAGACAGATGCCTGGTGTCAATGCCATAGTCTCAAGCTCAATGCCAAAAAGTGCATTGTCATCCCCTTTGGTAAACACTCTGTACCCGTGGACTACCACATAGTCAGTTGTCTACTTAACACTGAAAATGTGATAAGAGACCTTGGGACACAGGTGGATAGTAGTCTCTCCTTTGATAATCACATCGTCACAGTGGTCAGGAAATCCTTCTATGTGGCACACCTCATCACAAAAGGTTTCTCATCCAGAAAAAAAGAGGTCATTGTTCCCCTCTACTCATCACTCATTAGACCCATTATAGAGTACAACACCAATTTTGGTATATACCTCACAAGACATCTACAACAACTGAAAAGGCCGCAAAAATACCTCACAAAGAGGATTTCTGGCCTCAAACAGATGCCTTATGCAGACTGACTCAAAAAACTCCAGCTTTACTCAGTTGCATATCGCTTACTCAGAGGCGATCTCTGCCTAACATACAAAGCTATGTCAAACCCAGAGCTGTTGGACATGCTCTACTTAAAGAAATCCCAATCCCTCCAAGCTACACGCTCTAGGGACCTAAACCTTGTCACCACAATAAACAGAACATGTTGGAGGGATATATTCCTGTCTCAGAGACTTCCCATACTCTGGAACAGACTACCTATCTATGTCAAACAGAGCTCCTCATTAGCACTCTTCAAGAAAACTCTTGATGATTGGATGGGTAATAGGAAATTCACCCTGGGGATCACTTTTGTGGTTCGGCTTGACAGGGGCACAGGAAAATAATTTTCTTGGGTGGCAAAAGCCAGGGTACCTTTTTGGCTAGGCTTATATAGGCCCTAGGGCCAATAGCCTAGTACCTACCTATGAACCTATGAACCTACAGACTCTCAAACCAGTCCAGTTCATATTGATGATGGACAGGTCCAAACTACTTAATCAGGCTGACTTCTTCATAAAACTCACTGAGGAACTGGAATGTGGAAAATGAGTGTACATTGCACATCTGGACCTTGAAAAGCCATTGAATATCATTCCACACTCAAGCATCACACATAAACTCTTCCAGTTAAATGCTAACCCCTATATAAACTGTTAGATAGAAAACTGGCACACTAATACAACCAAGGGAGTAAGGGTGGGCAGCTCTACCACCGCTGGAATACATGCCAGTAGCAGCGTGCCCCGAGGATGAGTCCTTATGCTACTCTTCTTTGGCATTTACTTCTCAGAAGCCAAAACTAATGTTAATGGTTTAAAGCTAACCATGTATGCAGATGACTACAAACTTGGTGCCATCATAAATTCCCCAAAGGATACCAGGATCTTACAAGACGGCCTGTCCTGTCCCAATCAAAATAATTGGTATTGAAAAACACCGACTAAAACTAAATGCAAAAAAATGTATCCTTCAGCAAGCATCGCTTCACTTGTAACTATCAAACTGATAATACTACTCCTTAAAATGCATCCTGTAGTTATATATCTGGGAACCTATGCCGACAATAAACTGCCTTTGATTACCATGTATCCATTACTGTAAGGAAATTAATTTCTATCATACAGCTTAAATCTAAGGGTATGGCATCCTGATCGAGGAACATAATTGTTCCACTGTATTCGGCACTCATTAGGCTGATATAATCCAGTTTCAGTATGCACTTATTTAAACAATTGTCCCAACTGGAACAACAACAATGCTTTCTCAATAAAAATACGCGGACCATTTCAAATCCTTGTTGTTCTTCTCAGTATCATACAGCTTATTTAGAGGCAACATCTGCCTTGCTCATAGAGCCTCAACAGACCTATCAGAACTATTACACATCTACATATCCAGTGGTATCATAAACACCCACTCAAGAGACCTCAATGTCTTCTGCAAAATTAAAAGAACATGCTGGAGGGATAGTCATGTATCACAAAGAATGTTACTTCTATGAAACCGCCTTTTATTTTACATGAATGTATGTACTCGTATCTGTATGAACTCATATCTGTTTCTGTGTATATTGTTGCAATCTTATGACATGTAGGTTCATAGGTTCATAGGTTTATACTAGGCTATCTGCCCTAAGGCATTTATAAGCCTAGCCCAAAGTTTTGTGGCTTACGCCACCCCTTATATGAAAAAATACTGTGCCCATTAGTTTGTTGTGCCTCTGTCCAGCAGTGACACAGAGATGATTCCCGGGGTAAACCTATGATCTCCCATCCACAGGTCAAGATTTCTCTTGAACAGAGCCAACGAGGTGCTCTGCCTCACATGGACCGGGACTCTATTCCACAGCATAGGGAGTCTCTGAGTGATAAATCTATCCCTCCAGCATGTCCTATTTATATCCGTGATAAGGTTTAAGTCGCTTGCTCTAGTGGTTTTGGTGGATTTGGATTTTTTGAGGTGGAGCATGTCCATTAATTCCGGGTTGGACATGGCCTTGTATGTCAGGCACATGTCACCTCTGAGCAGACGGTATGCGACTGAATAGAGCTGGAGTTTCTTCAATCTGGCAGCATATGACAGATTTTGGAGTCCTTTTATAAATGTGTGTTAATGCACTACAATCTTTGTTGTGTGTGGAGCTTTTCTTCCTGGGGCTCTACTGAAAATGGGTATCCGCCCAGTCAGACTTTCCCAGTAAACAAATGTCAAATAAAATAAGTAAATAAATAAATGAAGCAGAGTACTTCTCTTATTTTACTCAAATGTAATTTGGATAATTAGATGGGAATCCACAGATTCACCCCTATTTACGCACCACTGGCCCTCATGGATAGGGGAAACATATATCTTCCCTAATGTATACTTGTTCAGATTACCTCTGGATATTTTTATTACAAAGTATAAGGGCCAATAATTATCCTGGGAATGTAAGAATTTGCTTCTTAAAATGTTTACAGATCAACAGCCTAGTAAGTACCTATGAATCTATGAAACTGATTGAATCCAGTCCATGCAAGAATGTAACATTTCTTTAGGTATAATATTAGCAGTCTGTGCTTTTTTAAATCAAATGGACCCTTGTGAACCTCTAAACATCCTGCCTGCTCAAGGTGTACAAAAGGTTTGTTCAAAAACTACACCTTCAGTTCAACTATCTGAAAATGCCAGCCAGTGTACTGGGAGTTAGAGAGGATTAGGGAACATAATAACCAGCTAGAACAGTTAACAAGGGAGAGCAGCTTCAGGCAAATATGAGGGTTTGGGAGACCTTTTAGAAAGACAAGCTATACCCCAGGTTTAGGATCCATCTTAGCACAGAATGAGTAGCCCTTTTCAGAACTGGTCTGGAGATGCACAGCTGAATGACTGTAGATTAGAAATAAGATTGAATGAGAGCACTGGGTGTCACAGGAGCAGAAACAGGTGAAATTATATAGACAGTAGACAGAAAAAGTAAATCAAACACAGGATATTACACAGGAACAAACCAGTAACAGAGACCATTGCTTAGTAGAATCATTATTCCTTAGTAGTTTTGCCATGCAATCTAAGAAGTCCTGGAGATAAATTTGGGAGTTGCAAATGATTATGTTGGATATGAGGATGAGCAGGAACATGTGCTGGTGTAACAGAATGGGTCATGTTGGACATGAGGATGAAAAGGAACATGTACCGGTGTAACAGAAAGGGTTGTGTTGGACATGAGGATGAACAGGAACATGTGCCATTGTAACAGAATGGGTCCTGTTGGTCCTGAGGATGAACAAGAACATGCGCTGGTGTAACAGAATGGGGCATGTTGGACATAAGGATGAACAGGAACATGTTTTGGTGTAATGGAGTGGGTCATGTCAGGCATGGGGATGAACAATAATATGAGTTGGTGTAATGGAATGTGTTATGTTAATACCTGGGTATTCTTTGTGTACACATTACAGAGCTGGGGACAGTGGATGTCAAATAGCAGTCTATATAGCACAGAGCATGCGATTGTGATCAGAGAGGAGGAAGAACCTCACCACATGAAGGTACAAGGGAGTATTTAAGGTCAGAATCTAGGCTGTGGTGGTTAAGCTAGAAAAATGAGTTCTACTGAATCTGCCCATTGTATTAGCCAGCAGATACTTGAAATGTGATGCTGGGGGGGGGGGGATAAATTGGGAGTTAAAGAAAGTGGATTATACTCACTGGGGATGTGAATCTGTCAGAAGAAGACTAGAAACCTCCTAGCCTCAAGATGGAGACAGAGGGAGTGAAGGAAAGAGATAGAGACAGTTAAAGCTAATTAAAGGTTGAAATATTAGGGGTGCATCCAAGACAGAGATATTGTGAGTTGAATGTGGCCTCTGCCCATTGTGAAATTCAGCCAACTACTGCAGGACAGTGATAGAAAAACAGATTTATAGTTGTGGTCTTAATCAACATAGAATGAGCCATCAATATTCACTTGAAAGTTCCTTTTTGCAACAGTGGTAATGTTGCCATGTGGTTCAAAGCTGGGAGGAAAGGTATGTATAGATGTATTTTAGAGGAGTAGATTTTCTCTGCTATTGGGACATTATCATAGATAAATTGGGTGGTAAACTTAAAATAAGAGAGTAAACAGGGTATGGAATTGGGCCAGTAATGGCATTCTTAGGGTTCTGAGCTCTGTTCTGAGGAAGATATAAAAATAGATTGTTAATGTAGTTACACAGAGATTTGAGGAAAATAAGGGAGATGAGATGTGGAATGGAAGGGAGCAGTGAATAGGAAAGGCTGCAGAGAACAAGGGAGTACACAAAAGGGCAACAACATTGGTGAGGGTAACAGCAAAATAGGAGTCAATGGTTACAAAGTTGTTAGGTAAAAGGGACATGGAAGAAGATGTAAAAAGAAGAGGAGAAACAATGTTAGTGGTATCTAGTAGGTAGGAGGAAAGGAAAAACAGAAAGGTCTGACTAAACAAAATAGGAGAGATGTTGTGGGACACTAGGAAAACAAGCAAAAAAATACAAGCAAACAAACAAAAAAGTAAACAGTGATGCAAACACTTTGCTTTAGCCTTCACAAAGGAAATCAAGAAAGGAAATTATATCCTTTAATGTGCATTTTGTTTTGGTGATTTAAATATCACAAATCTTTCAGCATCATCATTCAGAAGTGAAGCAACTTAGTTTATAGTGTGGCTCAGAGGACAAAACTTAATTTGTTACAAGAAAGCTGACAGCAAAACATCTAAAAGATGAAAGAGAAATATAGGCACAATGGTCTACAAGAATGAATTTGGCCAGCAGAAATTGTAAATTTATGTTACATTATCTTGTTGTGGTAAAAGTGATTGTGTATTTCAGTGAAGTCATGGGCTAAACAGTATAGGGCCAACCAAAATGGTCAGGTCACAGCAGTGAGATCACACTAAAGGCTACCCAGAGGAGAAGGTAATCGCAATCCTATCCGGTTTGTTTTATTATTTATTTATTTATTTATTTTACATTTGTTAACCGGGAAATTCCGACTGGACTAGGTCCATTTTCAGTGGAGGCCCGGGAAGAAAAACTCTGGCATCAAGTTATACAAAAACAAATACAGTACATCCAGCATAATACACAAAACAGGTTACATCATGTATGCTGAGCATAGTAATATAACAAGAAATTAATAAAATACTCCAGGTAAAAGAAGATATAGAACATAGGTAAACGACAATGTATTGTTTTCTCATGAAAAGACATTAGATAACTGTAACCAGGTTGCATTTCACATCCTTGTGTTCCAATTACTTGTGGCTCAGACATTTGCAGCAGCATTTCAGTATGAGACTCAAAAACACAAATTTGATTTGTGAATATTCACTAGAACACCACGGATACTGTGTTCATAATCTATACAGAATCTTTCATTCCTCCTAGTGATGCGACATAATAATGTCTTCAAGGGGGGACAATAGCCACCTTTTATTAGTGCCACCATATTTAAACACTTCATTTGTCAATTAATTTAATTTAATAACACAAATTACACATCATCTCTAAATCAAAATCAACTTAAATTATACTAAGTTAAATTATATTAAACATAAATTATACTATCACACATGATCAATACACTTTATTATTCAAGCCTACCAGATTAAGTGGATTAAACTTCAAAATGAACTTAGTTTCTAGTTTATTTAGCTGGAAACATTTATTACCACCTTTTAATGATCTAATAGTTTGTTGTTCTACTAAATACCTTACTGAATATATAATGCACCTCCCCCACCCACAATGTACCTCTTTAATATGCTCAGCGACACTACTATTAAGATAATACTTTTTTCACATCTATATTGTGTCCCTGCTTTCTAAGATCACCCTTACTTTTAATTTGCCCTATGAACCATTTTGAATCTAGACAGGTGCATTTAACAACATAAAAACATCGTTGAATTTTAACAATTAAAATGCTGCCTTATTTTAAATCATCTTCCATTAATTTTTACCTCTTTGGTGCTAATAACTAATTTGTATATATTACATTTTCCACAATGGTACACTCCATAAAAATCAAAGAAACACTTACTTGGTTCTACTTAATAAGACAATTACTCCTATATATTAAGGCATTATTTATAGAAAAAAGAAAGAATCTTAGGTAGCACACCAGCTAAATAAGGATCAGTAAGCAAAAGTTTCCAAGTCATCATTATAACCCTTTTAAATACATCTGTAAATGTTATATATTTAAAAATACAACATAACTTACCATGATCATCTCTTACAGTGACTGAACCCCCTCTCATTTTCTATGTCTAACGTTACTTAGTACCCTTTCTATCCACTGCTTGCAAAGTTTTAACTTTCACCCTGTTGATAACATTCTTATTGCAACCCCTATCAAGCAATCATCATTCCAAATTAAAAAAACATTCACTAAATCACACAACCTAGTAGTATTCATATATAGCCTAATAAATTCACTTGCAAAGCAGGAATGAAGTGGTTAGGGAGTGCTCTTTCTCCATGTAGAAAACTATAAGCTGAAGTGGTTTTTTTTTAATAATTTAGCATAAGCCTGCTTTCCTTCTTCCCCTTTTATGAGTACATCTAAAAAAATCAACTTTACTATTAAATAAATCATAAGTACATTTCAAACCTGGTTCATTATAATAGAATCTATGCACAAACTCAAGAGCTAATACATGATCACCTTTATATAAGAAAAGTAAATCATCAATAAAACAGATACAATGCAACATTATTACTAAACAAATTATCATTTTATTTTAAATATACCTATTATGAGATGGTGTGACTTCAGAGGCAGTATATATAGAAATCAGGGTTGTTGGGGAAAAACTCCCACATAATCGGATATGCGGGAGTTGCCATTCTGCAAAAATAAAAATAAAAAATAAAACTCAGTTTTGAGTGGCTGGCAATGAGATAAGGAATGGTGAATAGTGCTTAAGCTAATAAAGTACATGCAGGATTACCAGAGATGTGCCAAAGTGACAAGAGAGGATGAGACCTTCAAGTCTGAACATGTCCAGCATACTACTGGGGAAGAAAGAAGGACAAATACAAACAGTACTAGAGATTATGCTGAGGATACAATGAGCGTCAGGTCATCAGTTGAGTCACTCTGCAAAGTGCAATGCTATAAAGAATTACTCACCACTGGATGTTTGAATATAATAAATGTAAATCAGGGCAAACTTGGTATGGTTAGAGATGAGATGCCAATAATAACTACTGATAATTTGGGAATCTGTGAAATAAATGGGACAAGAATGTAACAATCATCAAATCTTTTAATCCAGACAAAATTTTGCAGAAAGAATGAAGTAGCCCTTCCATTTAATAATGTCTGTGCATGTCAATGGTAGTTATAAGTCAATGACAGAATGATTTCAATCAGATTCCAAGAGAAGTCTTTCAATAATACAGTTCATGATTCAACTACAAGCACTGAGGAGTAGAAAGCTGAAAAGTGCTATGAGGATCTGCAGCACCGGTGAGTAACCAGGGCACTCTGCATACATGGGAATTAGTTTTTGTGCAGTATGCTATTGTATGGATGTTGTAGAAGGCTAAAGCAGCCCAGAAGCATAGACTGCCTGCAGCTAAAACCATGTGACTAGCAGGTTTACATTTGCATTGGATAAACCTATGTAGCAACTGAAACGGTATAGAACCTACAAGCATTTTTACTGTGTTTGACATCCATGCCTTTATTTTGAATGTTTTTAATAATACGTAACTAATTTTCTCTTGTCAACAGTGGCACTCGTATTTTTGGCTATAGACATTTAGGTTTAATTTTGGTTTATTTCAAGTTGTTTCAATGCAGAAAAGACAATTTGAGAAATACTCTACAAGCGGGAAGCAGAACAACAAATTATATGGCAAACCAGCCTGCTTCTTGTCTGCCCAGTCCAAAGTCACCAAACACTAATGACTTTGTTGATGTTTAGATGCTCAAGCTATTAGATGTCTTGAGATTCTCACAAAAGGATAAAGCTATGTTTCCTTTGCAGACTTTGTACGTGTGGTATAATCTTGCTAACTGCAGCAGAATGTAATATAAATGCTTGGTGTTTCCTTCCTGGTTCTTTGGAGAATTTAGTGGTCTACTGGGAGGAGATAATTATTGAGAATAATCTAAAGACTTTATCTGTTGAAGTTATTTTTCAAAGATCGATGTAAAGTGATTAACTGATGAATACTGCTGAATGCCATAATTAAACTGTGATAAAAATAATCATGCCAAAGTAGTTCTGTCTAGCTTATGGAGCTGGGACTTTGAAGGCTTTCATTTTTACTTGCATTTGTAGTTGCACCTGATGACCACTGCTCAGACCATATTTTTCAGAATAAATTTATTGTCAACATCGGTTAAGCAATGCAGTTCATGTACTTGAATTTATTATTGGTGACAACTGTCCTATAAGGTGCAACACTCTGGAGTATTAATGAATTTAGAATAGAAGACTTTGACAGGGCAGTTGCATTACGTTACAACTAAGAATTGGATTTAACTACAGTTACTTGTTTATAATAATAATTCTGGCATTACTGGGGACTCGCATATAATGCAAACACATAAACTGTCCATGTAAAAATAAGCAAAGAGCATCAGAAAAAGAAACATGAGCCCAGGTTTCCCTTTGTTTTCATATCATCTAGTGTGAGGATAAAAAGATTTTGCACACACATGCTCTGGCAGGGAAAAAAAGGAAGATGATAAGATAAAGTATGTGTCCTGAACAATTTATGAGTGTGGTATTTGTGAAAGGATTATAAAAAATGTAAAGTCATTAAATGAAATGTGGTACATCTGTTTGATACATTGGAAGTTTGTATATCAAACAGGAATGTAATACATTACGGAAGTTTACTGAATATATTTAGAAAAGAAAATTAGGAAAATGTTATAAAATGAACACAGGCTGACCTAGTTACAACTGAATATATCAAGAAGCAGGAATCTCAGATATTATTTAGCAAGATAGCTACATCAAACCCTAAGGATGAGAAAATTCATGTAAATGAAAGTGATAAATATTGCATACCAAAACTGAAAAACAGAGAAGATAAAAATCCATTTTAAGGGATGTAGAAAATAATAAAAGGTAGATAGAGAAAAGATGCAATAGTATTAAGCGGTGACTAAGCGTGCTATGTTGGACTTGTGTGACAGTGATATTTTTAGGCCTTAAGTGTCACTTTTAGCACACAGAATGGAACAGATCTGGTACACAATAAAGATGCTAGACTAATATTAGATTTAGATTAGATAAAAGACTGGCATAGTGAGAATATTGAGATCATGCATTAAATAGCTGCTATTCAATTTGAGCTAGACTATTAAAATTAATTTGGTAAAACTTCATGTTGGAAAGAAAATTAGAAACATGAAATAGATAAAAGCAGTTAAAGATAAAGAAGATGCATTAGAATGCATGTTAATATTTATGAATGATAAAGAAATGGGGCAGCCAATGTCCTTTCATAAAAATAATGTTGGAAAGAAACAGACTAGTGGAATAAAGAGGGATATACATTACAATGAACTGTGATAAAATAGAAGCAGGTCTGAAGAAGCTAGAAGGTGACAAGGTAGTCTGTACAGAAGATACCAGAATGAAAACAAAAGATCCCACACTAAAATGGCTCAAGGTGCACAATTTCAGAGACACAGAAAAAAAAAGAGAAAAATTGTAACAGCCAGTGAGTATATAACTTACTAATAGGAACTTCTGAATACAGGAATTTCAAATGGACAGATCTACTCAAACTATATGATGAGCTATCCGTTTTCCAGGGTAGGCCTTAGGTCAAGTGGTGCCCTAGGCAAAATGGCTCCATAGCACCACCATCCCCCCACACAACCTGGTGCCCCCATTCTGGTCTGTTTACACCATCCAGTTTACTGGAAAAGTCCCCCTGATAGATCGGCTCCCTCGGCGACTGCCTAGTTGGCCTATGCCTAAGGCCAGCTATGCTGTTTTCACTTGCAACATCATCAGACCCAACACTGATGCAGATTCTGTTTATGCAGTGGAGGTCAACTACCACATAGATAAGTGCCTAGCCTCAGCCATTCTTCCTAGAGCCAAATATATTGAGAAGTTTAAAAACCAATCACCCTGGTGCTCCACTTGGTTAAATAGATTCTTTAATAAGAGAAAAAACTTCTTAAGTCATTCAATAGATTTAAACTTCCTCATACTGAAACTGTATCAGGGATATTTGAAGCTACTATCAAGGCTAGTTAAGGCAACTCTTGAACTTAAATTAGCTTCTGAAGCCAATGATAATTTCACGTCCATCTTCAGTTACATTAGAAAACGAATATATAACACCCAGCAGTCTTTTTGCACTTATTGAAAATGGCACCACCCACTCAGACCCAGTAGATACAGCAAATGTCCTAGTAATCATATGTACTACAAAACTTTATTTAAGAAAGAGATATCTTAAAAATGCAAGTTCACAATTGCCTTACAACACCTAATATCAAAAGGGAATGTGTATTGAAGTTGTCCTCAAAAAACAAGAAATACTATTTCCGAAAGGCGTAATGACATACTTGGATACATAATAAATAGTTAGGGTTAAAAAAGTAATCTTTGGATTTGGCATTAATCATAAGAAATATCAAAATGTTCTTATAGAATAACGTATGAGAGAAAATAATTTGAAACAAGTATGAATATCTAAACAGCTGGAAAAAGTGATTATGAAAGTGTAAAATTTCACATACTGGATGTGTTATGATTTTGCATGTATGTTGTTGTATCTTTCGGCTTTTCCCGGTTAGGGGTCACCACAGCGGAACTCCGGTCCGCTAATGATTGGCAGTAGATTTTTACGTACCGAGTTGCCAGCCCTGACATACAACCTTCAACGAAGGTATGCCCATTCACGCATGTCTCCACACAGAAGACGATTTAGCTGAGATTTATATATATATATATATATATATATAGCTTTCATAATATGTTAGTTTGCACCCCAGCTGAAGTATGTCTCTTAAAACTGCCAAAGCATTTCCAAACACAAATAAACTGAGGGGCATATTTCAGTGAGCCCTATATTGCATACCATACCTTGTCCATTATCACTACTAAAGTTAAAACTCACAGTTCTGATTAACAATGAGCGGCTATGTAGGAAACTAGACAAAGTATTCACATCAGTTAGTATGTAGAATAAAGATGCAAAAAAGATTAAAACTTAGCAAACTGTTTGACATTTGCAGAACTCAAGGAATTTTGTCAACTTTTAGTGATACATTTTCTTGTTGCAGCTCAAGGATTCACAATACATCCTGGCAACTAAATGTACTGTCTGGGGAAATAAACAGCTAAAAAAAAAATAGGCCTATTTTCATGACAGAGCACTGTGAACTTTGTGAATTATGGTTAGTGACATTATTCCCTTACTTTTCGGTGCGAATATTCAGAGCATTAGTATAGCAACTATGCAAATGAACTTGTTTTCACCTAACAATATGGCTGGTAGGTAAGGGTAGTGCCTTTGTTTTCCAGGTTAACCTTCATAACATTAGTTTAAAAAAAAATATGCAAGCTAACATTTTTACCTGTGTATATACCGTATCTAGAAAAATAGTACAGCGGTAGCATTGTTACCTCACAGCAAGATGTTCTCCCGTTCGATTCTCAGCTTTGCTTGGGAGTGCCTTCTGTGTGGAGTCTGCATGTCCTCCTTGTGGTTGGGTAGCGCTCGAAAGACATGCGTTTGTAAATGGGCATGCCTTTGTTGAAGGTTGGGCGTCAAGCTGGCACCTTGGCATTTCAAAAAAAATCTACTGCCAATCATTAGTGGACTGGAGTTCCGCTGTGGCGACCCCTTACCGGGAGAAAGCCGAAAGAGCAACAACAAGTCTTATCTTCTTAAAAGACACAAATTGTAGTTTAGTATAAACAACTCAATTTATTATAAGGAATCTAAATATTTATAAGTTGTACTGTATTTAATATCCATGTAAATTATGTTTTCTTCTAATATAATTGTGTATGAAACTGTGCTCATTTCCTTAAAGAATAGGTAAAGTAAAAATGCAAATTTGTGGCAGTAGTTTAAAATTTAAATATATACTTTTCTATATTACTTACTGAGACTATTATGCAGATAAATAGGAGTTAAAAATTAGCATACTTAACACACACACACACACACACACACACACACACACACACACACACACACACACACACACACACACACACACACACACACACACACACACACACACAGCCCACATGCACACAAATTTGTAAACAAACAAAAACATAAGCAATAAGAAATGTATTGTTTACCCTTTCCTGCTGTTTGGTGATTTCCAAGCATTACCAAACTGCTGGTCTTTTCTTGCTGCTTCTCCATTAGGCATAGTCTTATCATCTTTAGGGTCATCATTAAAATTTCCACACATTCCACATAAAGCATTTTTATACTGCTTCCCCACTCTGACAATCAAGGTGCTAAGGCCGTCGTAGTGCACTTCAACCTCTCTCGATGTTTTAAGAACCACCATATTACCAAACTGTGAGATGGAAGCCAAGGATTCAATACTAGCAGGCAATGCCATATTTTCTCCATTAACCTGGAATATAAAACAAGCCCAGTAAATATAATGAAGCAGGCTCTAAGTGTAATTAATTTCGCAAACAGTTTGTGCAATGTGTGACCTTCTGTAGCTCTATGTGACTATTAAATAATGAATGAAAAGACATGACAGTATGATTGCATTCTTTGTCTCTTCTTACAATAATCTGCTAAAACATAATAAACATCCCTGCATGCATCACTAAAATAGTTTTGATTTTTTTTTTTTAGTTTAGCTTGCACCTAATAATTTTGCTTCTGATATGGAGTGGGTAATACAAGCAGATTGCAAGTTTGCTTCTGTAAAATTTGCATACAATTGTATTACTTCATCTGTGAAGTAGTTCATGCAATCCATACAACACAAATGAAGTTTGGTAACAGATCAATTGGTACAAGGACATCTTCAGAATGGGGTTAGATAATGTATTAGTGGAAGTTAAGAGGGGTGGGGAGGGTTAAATGGAAAGGAGGAATGATTGGGAGGAAATGAGGTAAAGTAGGGAGGGGTTTAAGAGGTTTAGGCAAGTGTAGCTGGATAAAGGGATAACATTTTGGCGTGAACTTGCTACTGCTAGTAACATGTCCTGGCAACCTGGAATTACTTTGGTACAGGTAGACATTTCTGGACTGCTTTTTGTGGTAGGTGTGGGCAATGATGGGTTTGTTGGCCTGTGGTGGTCCAGCTGCCTGTGGCCGCAGGGTTAGGCTGGGTGTTATGAGTTTAAAGGTTGTGCCCCACCCTGGACCTAGCCTTTTGGTATTATTGAGGTGTGGTCCCACAGATGGCAATTTTGTGAGGCAGCACAACCTAGTCGCCTTATCGCCCATGCGATTAGAGATTTGTCCCTCCAATTCTAACAAGGACCATACTACCCATGTTTACATCTAAGCTGCAACAAACTATTTTCCGGGTTCTGGTTTCATTGGTGATGGTAGGGTGCAATGGCCAAGTTTGTTTTCTGCTGCATTTTTTTTTTCTTTTTTCTTTTTCTCTCAGTGGAAGCTCAGATGTTTTTTTGCGGCCTTTGAGTGAGGTGGAGTAATGGCTGCCATTGCACATGTGAGGTGTGGCATTAACCATCAATGGAGTGTGGTATACTTTTCAACTGTACAGCTGGGTAATTAAGCATAAGCACTTTTCCATTCTGCTGTCACACTTTCACTCACCACCCAATTACTAACCCAGGTAACACTGCTGAGGGCATTTTCTATTATCTGCTACTTCCTCCGGCTGGACCCGTTGTCAGTAGTTGAAGGAGGAGAACAGTTACGTAGATATGTGTGGTTGTGGCATTAGCTTACTAAGGGCATAAGACCGATATTTACAGGTCTCCCATATTTTGGGCCTTTGTCCCCCCTTTAGTCATGGCTTTGTCCACATTTTTTGGTCTAAGGGGTTGAGAGGTAGGATAGCAGGGTCCAGTTTATTCTATATATTACATAGCAGCACTCCCCTTCAATGCATGGAGGGTAGGTAAACATCAGGGAAAATATATAACTATCAGGCAACAATAATAAATAAATAATCAAACGAAAAGGTGGATACAAGGTACTGAGTGGAGTGCTGCTGGAGTGGCCCAGTTTCATGGGTCCGGATGCAGTTTTAGGTTTTCATTCGGGGTGTTTGTATGATTAAAGGTTTTGCATTACAATCACACTCACTAAATCAGTCAGTGCACATGGTATCAGGAGGAGGTACCTACTCTGACTTTGTCTTTTTTGTCATCCATTGGAAAAAAAAAAAAAAAGATGACTGCCCTGCAGCTCTGGGGAGTAGACAGGGGCCAACAAGTGTGAGCATAGTACACATAACTAGCATCATATCTCTCAACTTTACAGATTTTCATAAAATGTCCAGATATTATCAGGGTTGACCAGTGCCAAATGGTGTATCAAGTTTTGCATGGTTCTACTAGGGACTGATGTGCGGGGTATCGATGGAGCAAGGAGCATATGCATGGGATGGTGTTGCTACATGGTGGTGTCTCGGCATATGAATGTAAGGTCTTTTGAACAACCACTGCTTTGTAATAGGGCTTGACCTCAGCGACTATCCACACACCTTATTTGGGTTGGGTTGAGGAAACTTGGCAGACAAAGGGTTGGACTGGGGGATGTGGTTGTCATCTCACATGGCGGGGGGTTGATTCACAAGAAATGGAGGTTAAAGTTATGTAGTAAAGGATTAACTTTGTGAATATGCTAGCAGCATTACTTGTGGGAAACTATACTTGTTGCCATCTACTATTTAAAAAATAATTTAAATCATATACTGAAATGTATAGTTGAGTTGAATGGGGAAATGATTAAAGGATAATATGTAAGTAATCAGTTATTAATTCTCTGCATCGAAGTTGTCATCTTTGGAATTTGTATGAGCTAGTCAGAGGATGCCATGGATGTCTTGATCTGAGGACAGTGTAACTTGTGGGGGAGTGGAGTTGTTACCAATATGATTTGAGAAGATGTTTGGTTGCCAGAATTTGGCTATCCTCACTGAGACATGTTGCACCTCAGCTGAAATGCATAGGAAAGTACTGGGCAATCATGTAGGTATGCATTACCAATGCAGGTGCTTTATTAATGCCAAGTTTCCTTATTTACCGCTGACTGTCCTGGCTAATTTTAATTCATTGACTTCTGATGATCTGGTTCTATTCTTGACCAGGATGGTGAATGCCTACAAGATCTTTGGTAGGCCAGACCAGGTCATTGGTAGATGCGAAGGTCATAGGTTTAATATAACAGTGTTGTGTTACATATGGTTGCAGTACAAAGCAGCATTGGGGTGAAGCTGCTAAGATTGCACTCTCTTGGGGACGGTGGCTGCGGGCCAGTATAGTGTCTGTACACTGATGAACAGGGTCACCCCGGTGGCTCTTAAAGTTGGCTTTAGGAACTTTTAGATGATTTACAATTTTCTTTTCTTTTGCAGGTGGGGAAGAGCAGAGTGGATATCAGATGGTGATCTGAAGGAAGTAGGTTTGAAAGACGAAAGTGCAGGTACCAGAGGATGTCTCAGTTAATAGAATGGTGCAAAGGAGCCCAAGTAGGGGAGTGCAAAGTGAGCAACAGTCGCTGGCCTGAAGAAAGTGGATGTTAAAGGTAATTGAGTCTGATGGGGTGGATGTTCCTGTTACTAGAGTTGTGCACAATGAGGAGATAATCTTACTTATTCATTGTTCATTAAGGCACGTTGGACTTGGTGTGGTCTAGGGGTAGTGTTTGGGCAAGTGAGGGGGAGTATGTTGGGGCTTGGTAAAGCAGGGTTGGGGATTTTTATGGCAGTATGGGGTTCACACGTGGGGTGGATGCACAACAATCACAGGCATAGGAAGTTACTAGGCTAATTGCTCTAGGGCCCTTACAAGTTAGCTAAGGCAACCTAGCCAAGTACAACTCTTAATTCCACGTGCTGTATCTGTTGCCCTTGTCCAAGAGGGACAGGGGTGGAACCCCTGGAGTGAATTTATATCTACCCATCCAGTCATTTGAATTGTTTGAAGAGGACCAATGAGGTGCTCTGTCTGTGAGCACCACGTGCACATTGAGTGCCATGTGTACCATTTGACTTGGACGTTGGGATTATAGGAGGTGGTTCAGTACAGGGATGACTGCTAAGAGTATATAGGTTTTGATGGAGCATTCTAGGTCGGCGGGTGTTTTGGGGATATGTGAAGAACTGTGTGCCTTGTGGTTACACAGGAGTTAGAAGGCTTAAGCAAGGCACTGTTTGGGGTTTCTTGCTCATGCAGACCATGTTTTAGTTCATTACCAGAGGTAAGGGTAACACATAAGAATTAAGCTGTGAGGAGAAAGCTAAGGACCAGCTACAGATTAAGGATGTTTAGTTCTTGGGTTACTGGAGTTGCATGTCGACCAGTTTACTCAGGTCATTTGGGGAAGGGTTTATAAAGTGGGGTACTGTTTTATCACGGTGGGCCTTTTGGCACATTTCAAGTTAATTTGAGTTACAGCATCCTGAACTGTGTAGGTTAATTTGTTGCATAGATGATATGAGGGGATTTTCTTAAGGATTTTCGGTTGAATCAAGGAGTGTGGGGACAGTAGGTAGGATTATTTGTTTCTTATAAAAGGAAGTAGTGATGGAAGCTGCAGTGGATTAGGAATGGGGAGGGGTAGTTTATATTGTTCTTTATTCCTTTCCTTTGACTGATAGGAGGTTGTATGTTATATGTGCAATTTTTAGAGTAGGAGGGATTGATGGGTATCGCAGGTATTTGAGGGTAGGGGATAGGTAGGCATTACATGTTCCAGTGGCTACGGAAGTTACGGGGATTAAGCAGGGCATGGTTTTGGTCTTTTAGCAGATGTTTAGGGTTTGTTTCATTACTGGATATGAAGGTGATACATTGAAAAGAGAGCTTTAAAGGGTAACTCCAAGGGCGAGTCTAGCTTACTTAGGTGTAGGTTACGGTGGTCGATAGGAATAACTTGATGGAAAGACTCAGTTATTTGATAGGCTCTTGAATAAGGTAAGGCAGTTCAGTTGGTCAGGAGGATGTAGCTGCAAGTACTTCAGCTGCATGAATGACAAGGTTGAGTAAATTAATTTGGTTAGTGGTCATGGGTTTGAAGGGTCTGGGTAGTTTGAGAGGGAATATGGGCAGACTTTGACTATTGTTAAAATGGGTTTTGTTGCTGGGATTGGTGTTCAGCTATGGAGTTCATGGAGTTACAGTTTCTGTGCCATTTATGTTATGGCAGTATTTAGTCATTCTAAAAGTGTTTTCAGGGTCAGCAAAGGCTAGGATGGTCATTATGTGATACGCTTGTATTGGATAGTTAGAGGGATGGCAGGATTGCTTTTGGACTTTAGGGCTGCTGTTGCATAATGATAGGCAATTGCCCTTGTGGGGTTTCATGTGGCATTGGGTTAATTATTTGGTGTCACCTAGGGCAGATAATGTCTTGGGACTCATTACAGGGTTAACATTGGTAGATGGAATGAGTGACAAATTAGTTAATATACAGAAGTTATGCAAAGATAGGGTCATTTTAGTACTGGAAAGGGGTCATTGGTTTTACTGCTAATCAAGTGGAAGCTTTCAGTGCTCATATGACAGGGCTTTTGTGGTTGCTCATAGGGATCCATTTGGGTTTAGAAAGATAGTTACACCAAATGAAGTTTGGCTGAACCACCCTTCTCCTTTTGTATGGGTGGTTAGGTTGAAATTCTGGTAGGAGAGAGGGGGAATAACCTGGGCAGGCTGGTGGGCAGAAAAGAGGGAATGCTTGCCCTCTTCTACTATCCCTTTGATGTTGGATGTTTAACAAGTAAATATAATCGAGCAGAGGTAAGGATGCTGCTTATTTGGTTGGAGGTGCAATCAATAAATGGTTTATAAAGTGAGTTGTTGGACGCCTTTTTGAAAGTAAAGTAAGTGAGTGGAGGTATGGACACTACTTACTGGGTCAGTCTGAGTAAGGTCACATATTCCTGATGTATTGGTAGACTGTGTAATTCAATAAATGGTATATGAAGTGAGTGGCTGGGCCACCTCGGTGGTGCAGCGGTTAGCGTTGCCACCTCACAGCAAGAGGTTCTCCGGTTCAATACTCGGCTGGGGTGCCTTCTTTGCGGAGTCTGCATGTCCTCCCTGTGGTCACATGGGTTTCCTCCGGGTACTCTGGTTTCCTACCACATCCCAAAGACATGCTGTAGGTGGATTGGACACTCTAAATTAGCCCTAGGTGTGAGTGCATGCATGTGTGTGACTTCTGTGGAAGGTTGGGCACCAGGCTGGCAACTGGACACAGTAAAACTCCACTGCCAATCATGAGTGGACAGGTGTTCCATTGTGGCAACCCCTAACCGGGAAAAGCCGAAAGAAGAAGAAGAAGTATAGGAAGTGAGTGGTGGGATGCTGCTTCATATGTAAAGTAAGTGAGTGGAGGTATGGACGCTGGTTTCTGGGTCAGGATGAGTGAGGTCACGTTGTCCTGATTAAAATTACACAGATGTTTATACTGTGATTAAAATAAGCTATATTATGTTCAGTTGTAATTAATAAATATTGGTTATCAAGCTATGTTATGGAAGTTTAATAAAGGTCGTCAAACGTCATTCAGTGTGGTGTGATGTGTATTACTGAAGGGGACTGGGACAAATGAGGTTTGGTAACAAACCAGTTTGTCCAGGGACATCTTCAGAAGAGGGTTAGATAATATATTAGTGGAAGTTAAGAGGGTGGGTGGGGGAGAAAGGGTTAAATGAGAAGTAGGGATAATTGGGTGGAAATGAGGTAAAGGAGGGAGGAGGTTAAGAGGTTTAGGCAAGTTTAGCTGGGTAAAGGGATCACATTTTTGGCGTGAACTTGCTACCCACCCTTCCTCCCTTTTTTGGTGGATTGTTGGGGATTGTGGTTATTTTATCAGTTGAGTAGGGTGAAGAAGAGGGACAGGCTTGCCCTCTTCGGTTCCCCCTCTGGTGTTGGATGTTTAAGTGGTAAATATAAGTGAGCGGAGTGTTTGGATGTCATGATAGAGACAGTTTTTTGGTCTGACCATTACCTGGTTGATTATAAAGTAGACCTCACAAGGTTATCACATGCAGAGTCAGAATTGGTCATTTGAGCTGATCTGAAAGGAATTGATAATTTGCTTTGTCTCCTTTGACCATTTCCTCAAGGATTTATTGTTGCAGATTCTGATTCACTTGTTGTGACCACTACATTGGTTATTATTGGTGTGCTGAGTACTCCTGGCCTAGCCTGTACACATTCTAACAAGCTGTATACAAGGAACCAGGATTTAGGCCTTGATGGAGGATGAAGCAGAAGAAGAAGAAAAGGAGGAGCTTGTTGAGGGCAAGCTTAGTTTGGATCACTATTATGTTATTTATCAGACCAGAGATTTCATGGTTTTGGCAGCTTTTGTGTGAGAAAAATCTCTTCAACACTAAATTGTCAAACTGCACAGTTCAAGGTGTTTCTCAGGCTATGCAGGCCAGCCTATCTTGTCATGTGCCTTTTTCTTCAAATTATTGTGAAGAGGTCACTTGGTTCTTTGGGGTTGTTGTTTCAAAGATTAGGCAGTCCTTCAACACTGACTGGATATTTTTAGACTGAGTTTAATGATCTGTATTACAATGAATTCATGAAGATTGTTTCTTCTGTGTGTCACGTGTATTGTGGTCAGACACTGGAACATACAAGGTTGATTGTGACCTACCTTGAGTCCATTGGTTCAATTATTTTCCAGATCATTTGAACATCTCTGAAACTGTTTTTTTTTTTCTTTCATTCTTGAATGAGGTAAAAGTTACCGCTCCTCTCTAGAAATCATCTCTAGACCCAAACATTCTGGAGAACTACTACCCTATCTGTAACTTCCCTTTTATTTTGAATGTTACTGATAAGGCTGAATAAACACACTGCACACTTTACCATGCATTTCATTGCTACCTGGGCCCTTGTCAGTTCAAGTTTAAGTTATAAAATAGTACTATGACTTCCTTCTTACTGGTGATACTTACCAACTTTATGGTAATTAATCAATTAATGTCACTGAATGATGCAGTTAAAGAACATTAAGGAAGGGGGACGTGTTAGAGCCTAAAGGTTCAGAATAGAAGATAGAACTTACTTATATGCTGAAGTAATGGGGAAATATATGTACTGAATGATGGCAGTCCTGAACCGTCATGAGGGAGGTACTTACCTCCTACAGCAAACTAGGTGTGAACATAACAGAGAAGAACAAATAAGTCAAGGTGGAGTATTGGTTATTATTGGATTTATTGCAATGAAGGAGATACTGAAGCAGTAACAGAGAGCTATATTGGAAGGGATGGAGAGGAAGAAAGTGAGAGAGGTAAGGACAGGTCAGGGCTTCAGAAGCTAACCATTTGAAATCCCAAGACCTGTTCACCATGCCCCAAAATACAGAGACTGAATAGCAGAAAAATGTACTTGCATATATGAAGTGCACGATGGCCATTTCCCAGAATATTACCTTTTCTCCAAGGTATGGTGATATAATTGTTGATATGTATGAGTTCTGTAAGAGTGAGGGGTTGCCCTTTGTATCTTGGGGTGCAGAGAGCTTGCCTCCCTACAAAAAACAAGTTTAAAGGAGAAGAGCAATGTTTGATATTCCCTCTTCTCCTGAATTTTCTTTTTTTTTTATTTTTGTCGGCATTTGGCATTACAAATATGGAGCCCTTTATAAGCTAGGGCATCCTATCTAAGATGACAGATAGCTGCACCCATACACTGAGGAATCAGAGAGGTTGAGTACCAATGCTCCATTTGGAAAGGCTCAAGGGGTCTTCAAGGGTTATTTAGCTTCACAGTGGTATCCTCAAGGAACTTACTGGATGTAGAGTTTGGGGGTGAGAGTGACAGAATGGGGTAGAAGTAAAGGTTTTGACTTTGATTATAAGGTGGGTTGAATAATGCTATCAAATGGGAAGGGGTGGTAGTGAAACAGGGGAAGGTAAGAATGCATATAGTACTTATTTAGGAGACCAAATCATCTCCAATAGACACCAATAAGTTGGGGAACAAGGACAGTATAATAAAGCAGTGAAGAAAGATTGTTAATGGGATGGGGGAGAGTGATTGAAAACTTTTTTTTTAATAAGAGCAAAAAGTTAAAACTAGTACTACAGGAAGAGGGATATGTGTATTATATGATGTGGATGGGAAAAGTAGATGTAGGTTAATTTTTATTACCAAACAGTGATGTGGAGCAAGTGATGAGGCCTGTCTTTGAAATGATAAGATCTGTGATAAAAGGAAGGTGTAGTACTGGGAGGGATTTTAACTACCCAAACTGTCAGAATGATCTACAGGTTAGGACTGGTATATGTGTGATGAACAAAAAAGGGTGGCCTAATGGTTAAGGTGTTTGCCTTACAAACACAAGGTGCAGGATTTGAGTCTCACAAGGGATAATTGGCTAAGCTTAAAATGTCTCGCAAGGGCAGCTAGCTTAGTATTACCCTATGAACCTAAAAAAAAATGCATAGAGCAGTACACTTTTTCAAGGGACATAGCTAAGGAACCAAGTACACTATATTGTAGTTGCTCAGGTGTTGGAACCATAAACATTATTACAATTCTAGAAAGGCATATTTTAGATCATATACTTTGGTAATAGAGAGGGGCCATGTTAAGAAGGTGAGATTAAAATACAGGTGAATTCTATATCACTGGAGAAATATGGAAAGAGTGTAGTGGTTGTTGAAAGAGATACTGAAGCAGTAACAGAGAGCTAGGATATGGCAGTATATATGATT
Organism: Protopterus annectens; assembly: GCF_019279795.1. NCBI lineage: Eukaryota > Metazoa > Chordata > Ceratodontiformes > Protopteridae > Protopterus > Protopterus annectens. The sequence continues at coordinate 1,016,848,594 of NC_056741.1, read as the reverse complement.
TCAAACAGCAGCTAGAGATAGGATGGAAAGGGACTTGGTGGGATGCCCTGAAAGTGGTTTAACTGTGTCAAATTATGTCCCAAAAGTATAACTAGAAGGGAAAAAGAAGTGGAAGTAAAGGAAGTGGAAAGGGAGATTCTTAAAGTTGAAAGAAGATGCACTTCAGTGGGTATTTTAAAAGGAAAGATGCTGTAATAGCAGGATAATTCGACATGTGGCTTAATGAGGTGAATTTCAGGATAATTCAGCCAGATGTTAGGAAGAGAGAAGAAAATAAGTATGGGGATCAGGGGTGGGGGTATGCTAAGTTGTTAGGAGATAGGTTGTACGGGGGCTCAGGGGTAGGGGTATGCTAAGTTGTTAGGAGATAGGTTGAAGGAAAATAATGTGAAATGGGTGATATTAACTTTAATGGAAACTAGAAAAAATGACTTTATGGTAGAGGAAGTATTCTGAGAATGTTCTGGAAGTTTTATAGGGAGATTTATTGTGAACCTCTTAAGTCATTGGGGAGATGAGGGAGCAGGAGACAGACTTGTGGAAGATCTGTGTAAGGTAAGAAACAGCAGGAAACCTAAATGGGAAGGTGCTGTATGTAGAGGTAGACTAGTCCATCAGAACACTCAAGAAAGAGATCATCAGTGGCAAGGACAGCTTCCTGTTAAGTTGCACAAGTTGACAGAGCAGTCCGGTAGACAATGAAGCAAGCTTTATTCAGTATCTGTAAAGCTTTTGATATGAATGACTAGGAGTTTATGCTGAAGATTCATTAAGAAGTAGGGCTGGGGAAAAGCTTTATCAACTGCTTTAGCACCCGTCCTTGAAAGCCACAGCCAGTGGAAGTCTGTCAAAAGAATTTAAGGTGCTAACAAATTTTAACAAAATCTCTAATGCTTTAAAAATTACCCTTGTGATACAATTCTACAAGCACAGTACTGAAGGCACTTTCAAGAGCATCTTTCCCTGCACCGCACATACAGAGTATCTCAGAATAAGCCATTGACAATAAATCTTATTGAGACAGGGTTCAACACCTTTGATTCTCACATGTGGAGATGTATGGGACTGAGACTTGTACAAACGCAAAAGAAGAAAACAGTACATATTTAAATCAATAACATTATTTCAATATTTTAAGAAATGTTATTTAGACATTTTAGTTTTTAATGAAATGGTATTCACTGAAATGAATATTGGTCTATAGATATGGCCCCCTTCCATTAGTCTCAGCATATAACATATATTTTTATTACAGCTGAGCTGCTGAGTTGCATATAAAGTATAAAGTCTATTCAAATCCAAAGTAAATTCTTCTTGCAGACTACATGTGTCTGTTAGCCAAAAATGCTTGATAAAGTATTGTTTTTAAACATACCTGTACAGTTCTACTTGCTCCTAGAATGACTTTTGCCTGAATTCTTCCACTCCATAGCTGAACTTCCGCTCGTGAAACATACGACACGTGGGGGTTTCCTCTTCTCCGGTTTTCAGCACTAACAGTGAATCCAAAGTCAGATGAATGATTACAAGTTTTAGCAATTTCATAAGAGCAGCTTCCTTGGAAATGAGCACTAGACCCATCAAAGGTATAATAATGTGGGTCTCCTCCAACTGTGCAAGTGCCAAAGGTACTCAGACATCCCAGTTTTCCATGACGTGCAGTGCATTGTTGGGTTTCATTGCAGTTCGAAGGGACACATCTGAGATTATTTGGTGACAAGCAATTACATTTCTGAGTACAGCCTTCAGTCCAGAATATGTCCCCAACCTAAGGAAGAAAACAGAACAGAGTCTTTTATTTTAGATTTATTTATTTATTTTTGAAGTATTGTATTTAAGCGTAAGCATTCACAATTAAAAGAACAGTAATGACATTAAAGGGTTAAACTATATGCAAATTCTATAAAAATTCAGCAAAAGAAAAGAGAAAAAAAAAACAACAAAGGATCAGGCTCAAGCTGAAAGCAGTCAAAAACTGAAAGTTATAAAATTTGTATAGACATTCCTGCTATACCTACAATAAACTTTCTTTAAATGATGCTTAGCTAAGGACCTCATGAAGGAAGATTCTATATTTCATCCCTGAATTTGAGAAGGTATCTGATGAAAAAGGACCAGGGCAAAGTAGGAAAATGAAATTCTGCCGGATATCTCAAGCATAGACCTAAGTATAGCCAACAGCCCCACAGTTACAATTATGAGCTGTTTCACCTGAATAAAGTCTTCAGAAGCTTTTTCCAACAACCTGGACTTGGATCTTGTAAGACATGGACAGTGAGGGCTACTAAATACACATGAGGCTACAATTACAGACCAGTCAACACAAGATTGCTATGGCATCTTCTAGGTATGCAGGTCAACAAGCACACCATGGAATTCTATACCACCTTCATGTGGACCAAGTCAAAATCCAAAAGGCCAAGGTCAATAATATCCAATAATCGAGAAGTGACAACACTAGAGTATTTGCCACAGCTGGTTGAATATTCTTTGATCTGGTCAATATATTTCAAATGAAACAGGGTTGCATGGCTCTGAATCCATTGGTGTTACCACTAGTGTTAATCAGAAGTTTTGATTGGTAGTCACTGGTGGTCCAAGCATGCCACAGGCACATGCACCACCTCAGTCATTCTCGCACACTTGCATATATTCAGACACAGACACACACACACACACACACACACACACACACACACACACACACACACACACACACACACACACACACACACACACACACACTCACCAGAGATGACTCATACCTCTCTATGCACCCAGATAAACACAAGCACAAACCACCCACCACCACCTTCCCTCAAACTCTCCTTCACGTACCTCTAATGCAGTCTCACCCACTGCCAATAATGGATGAACATGAATTTGTGACAACGTTACTTAATTAGGCAGTAGAGCTATTTTATGCAGTCAAGCAATTTTATTTTATTGTTTGTATTAATTTGACCATTGGAGTGCAGTACATAATGAAAAATGTTTAGTTATTGTTCCTTCCATTCTCTGCACCTGATTTCAAAATATTCTGTGCATCCCTTTGGAATTCTTTAAAACCTGATTTTCCCCTTCTGGAAATTGTGATAACATATTTTATATTATATGGTCCATGGCAAAAAAATCTGTTGTTCTGGATAATCTCTGATGAGTACACAAGAATGTCAGGAAACGACACATATTGCTGATGTATGGAGAAGAGTCAAAAACAAATATATATTTATAGAGATTTTATAATTATGTTTTGTTTTTGTCTAAGGTAAATGGATATACATATCATCTTGATAGTGGATTTGACATACATAAAAAGGAGCTGCTGAAAGACACTTTAAGCAGGAGCATGCAAAGTATTAATTCATGGCCCTTATATTCAAAGTTATTGGAAGGAGAATACTGAATGAAATGGAAGTGCAATGCATTGGCATTGTCATAATATGGAATGAACATAGTACTACTGATGATAACAATAACAGAACTATTGAAGTCACTTCTCATAGCAAATTATTAGGGCTGATAGTGAATGATAAGTTTACATTCTACCTTCATATACAACATTGCGTAAGAAAAACCCATAAAAAAAGTAGCCAAAAACATTCTCACCGATGCAACTAAAACAACACTTGCCACTACTTCTCTCCTTACCACACTTCTTTATGGCAGTCCCATCCTTACTAACTAACCTCCAGGCTTCACAAAAATTAAAATGTGAACAATGCTATAACAAAGTTCCCAAATTTTCGGCAAATACCCCTTTTGAAGCCTAAGGCTGTACAGCACTGAAAAGCCTAAATTGGTTAGAACTGCCTTATTAACTATCATATACACAGCTTCTCACCACCTATAAAATTATCTGGCATCCATATGCCTGTCCAGCACAAAGTTCCCAGTCAAGTCATTGTGTAAGTGACCAAAAACTCCTCTCTGCCTACAAACCTATTAAACCTGCTGGAAATTGTCTGTACTCATTCAAGGCTGCGAAGGCCAGGAACTCCTTACCTGTATCCATCAAGTCAATACCCTCCCTTCTATCTTTCAAAACCACTCTGAATGGCTTCCTAGCTAAAATCTGGCTCTGTTCTTGCTCATAACTAAGATAAACTATATTCCTAAATGTGAACAATTACCTTTTCATTCCTTATACCTCCTTACTCTCCCTTCTTCACTTACTTCCTTTCTTCTATCAAATTTTCTTTCTTGTTTTTCCCTCACTTCATATTGCAATTCCTGTTTGTATTAGACTAACTTATCTTTAATTTCTCTGCAAACTTTCTAAAATGTCTATAAATATTAAAAGATTGTCATATAACATATCAATTCTTAACCAATGTTTTTTTACATTTTCATTAATTTTTTATTATTTAAACCGCAGATATTGTTGTTTTATTTTTGAAGATTGTAAAATTATTGTTCTTAAAATGTTTTGTAATAATTTGGAGCTTTTCTCCCTGGGCCTCTGCTGAAAATGGGCTTCTACCCAGTCGGACTTTCCTGGTAATCAAATGTCAATCACTAAATAAATAATAATAACTGAAAACAAAATATAGTTTAGCAATAAACCAATAAGGAGAGAGTACATGGAATTGTATAATGTAATAAGTTAAAGAAAAAAACATTAATGTAAAATAAATATATAAATACCCTCAAATGAAGGAAAATAATAGGAATTTTACTAAGAATTTAAAAAGAAAGACTATTAGCTCCACTATGACAGCCCATGAACTCAGTTTGGCATCCAAAGCCAAGGATAATTACAAATTCTTCTTTAGTTATGCCAGAAACATAAGATACAGCACTCAGAAATGTACCGAACTCAGACTAAATGGCAAAACCTACCCTGACCTTTTGGACATTGCCAATATACTGATAAATACATGTAGTTACAATTTCAGTCTTGAAATGACTATCCAAAGACCTACTATACCCATAATTCTCAATCTCCTTATCATCACAAAACATGTACTGTAAGTGTTATCCAAACCTTAGAGATACTACTTCAGTGAGACCAGATAATATACTCAGCTTTTTGTTAAATATTACTAATCATGTCCTGATGGAACCTTTCCATCCATGAGTTATTTAACCTGAGCCTGGCTAGAGGCTTAGTCCAGGAAGTACAGTACATATGATGTTTACCCGTAAAGGTGTCCATTCTATCAGCCCTGCAAACTATAGGTCCATCAGCCTAAGAGTCTAATTTGTAAAGCCATGAAACCCATTATAACAGACTTGATTAAACATAGACATTAAAAATCTGATCAGGATAGACCTGCAAACAATTTAATTTTGTAAAGGGTAGGTCCTGTCAAATTAACCTGGCAATTGTCTTTGAAAGGGAAACACAAGCTGTTGGCAGCAGTTATACTGTACACACAGCTTACCTCAATCTGGCCGAGGCATTTGACACCATCCCCCTTGCTGGCATATTCAATAAACTAAATCCATACAAATAGATCACTGTGTGGTAAAACAGATAGGCAATTGGACACAGAGCTCACTTGGCATGGGTGGCAAGCAGCAGTGTCAGGGGACATGAAGTTGTCCAGTGGTATCCCACAGGGCTCGTTGCTGCAAGTGTTTTTATTTGGCATTTACTTTTCTGACTTAGAGACTAAAAACCAAGACCTATGGTTACCAAAGTTTGCAGATGATCGCAAACAAGGAGTTATTGTCAAATCCCCATCTGACAATGAAGTCGTCCATCCTGAACCTACGATTATGAATGCCTAGTATACTGAAAATGAGTTTAAATTAAATGCTAAATAATGCAATTTTTGTTTCATTTGGCAGGCAGAGCATCCTTCTAGCATATAGCTTTGACAATACTCGACTTCAATATGAAGCTGTAGTATGCGAATTGGAAACCTGAGGTAAATATTCCTTCACCTTTGCTCACCATGTAGCAATCTTTATCAAGAAATAATTAGATTTGATGTAGCTGATCTCCAAGAGAATGTCAGCCAAATCTAAATGTTATTGTCTCCTTGTGTTCGGCACTGATCAGACCAGCTATAAAATCCAACACCCCCTTTGGAATGTACTTCACTGGACGCATTAGGCAGTTTGATAGAACCTAGAGCTTCTTAACACAGTGGAATATAGGCTTAAAATCCCTAAGCTACCTGAAAAAATATAACTACTGTGTGTGCTAAAAGCTCCTTACAGGAGACCCTATGCCTTGCCTTCTGAGCAGTTATGGACCTAGTGTACCAGGATCTCTTGTACCTTCACATATCAAACTGTGCCACTCATGAGTGTGTCATCCTTCAGATGAGACCTTAAACTGAGGCCCCCATCTGCCTGAGTTGGTGGTAGCTGAAGTGGATGTAAACAATCCCACTGCACCTAACAAAAAGAGTATTTATTTATGGGCATAACAGTTAAGGTATTTACCTTACAAACACAAGATGTGAGGTCTGATTTTCAAATGGGATAACTGACTAGACTTAAAATGGCCCACAAGGGCAGTTAGCCTAATACTGACCTATGAACCTATGAATACATAGAGAAGTGGGCTCTTCCATGACCTTAGCAAGATGGCTTTCAAAAGACTAGTGTCAATCATTTTATGTGCTTTTCTCCTAAAAGACACATACTACTGACTTAACCTTCTGCAGAGCAAACATGCTCCTTATTCACCTCCTGTCTCAGTACATAGTAGTAACCCTCAAATTCATGGTCAAAATGCCTACCCACAAACACTGCAACCCCCCAGCCAAATTGATAACTCTGAAGAGACATTCCATATCAAGTCATTCTTCAGCAGGGTCCACATCATCACTTATCACTCCTGCATGCGACATTATTTGTGCCACTAACCAATGGAACTTGCTACCATCAGTCATCATGCAAAAGGCCACTTTACCTGCCATAAGGAAAGGACAGTTATTTCATGTTTAGTAAAACTACTTGCTCATTTCATTGTTAGAAATGTTTTTCATATTTGTAAAATTATACCAGCTTAATCCGATAGCATAGCATATTTGCATGAGGCTCCATTCATCTTAATTGCTACTTCTTTGGACAACATAGTAACACATAATTCCCCTTCCTCCTTTCACTTCCCTTAGGATTTACCAGTAGTTCCACTGCCTCTCTACAGTTGGATCATTCATTCCTCATAATGGGGCATGGGGGAGACAAGCATTTAAAATCTGGGTGAGAGTACTACAGCCCATTAGTTCCCTGTGTACACCATCTAATGAAGTCATTTGCTCCTGTCAACTATAAGTAAGCACATTTTGGTGACTGGTGGGTTTCTCTTACAAATTCTAACTCGACAGCCGCAATGATCATAGCCAAACACTCTCAATTAATATGTAAGGTAGGTTGCTCTATTGTTCTATACTCTTGTAATGCTATACATATGGGGGTCTACTTTACATTTTCAAAAATTACACTTCTCTGAAATTTAAAACCATGAGACAACTATGCCAAAAACCTACTTTAATGAATGGTCAGATCACCAGGATTTTACTTCATGAAAGGAACCAGTTGGCCAACACTACAAAATAAACAAAATGAAGCATATCAAACACACCCAAGTGGGGGCCTTCACACCCCACACCCCCCCTAACTAAATATATCAACTCTGAGATCACACTATAGTGTGGGAAAGGGGCAAATTTTCCCATGTTCACCAGTTGGTTCCATTTCCAAAGTAAAATTCCGGTGATCTCAACATTTGTTAAAGTAGGTTTTCGGTGTAGTCATCACGTGGTTTTAAATTTCGGAGAAGTATAATTTCGATAATGTAAATGAGACCCACATATGAAGACTTCCTGATTTTCGGATGCCACTTTAGTTTCTAGTATTAAGGTCATAAAATGGCATGAAATAAATTAAATTAAAGAAAGTCAGCAACAGTGAAATTCCCATGTACAAATATTATTTGTACATTTGTAGTTTTTACATGGATAGATCACTGATTTACATGGACCTTTAATAAACTCACTCTGGAATCATTGTGTGGCTAAATGAGTTGCTCAAAGTCATACTTCAGCAAATAGATGCTGTGGAAATCAAACTATGGACTACAGAAAGCAAGTTGTTAAAGCACATCTTAATTCTCTGTGCTAACTTCCAGACTAACCTTTGATTAATGAGGGAACCTGCGGAGTTTTGAAAGTTTCTAAAAAATATTTTTGCAAACTGTATCTCAAAAAATGCAAATATTTCATAAATCAAATGTGTTATAGGAAACACAAAATGTCTAAATAATTCAGAGGAAAATTATCTTTATAATGGTAATAAGTTTCAAACTCCAAATATAACCTGATTTAATGCTTTATTTTGAATACATGCATACTAAGTCTGGGATTCATAGACGAGTGCACAGAACTAATACTCACAGAGATCACTGCATGAAGCAGCTCACAGACAACAAGATACAAATTAATATTGGTTAGACTGCCCACATCTCCTGCATGGCCACTAGATGACTTCATTGCCACTGTACTATGCCCTGTATGTCTATGAATCCTGTTTGCACCATTTCTTTTTTGGTTGCAATGAAACAGAAATATTTCCAATCAAACTGCCATTTCCCAGTAACCTCAGCAACTAGACTTCTAGCAACAGTATAAATTAGATGCTCTGTAAGTCTTGTATGTATACTTAGTTCTGGTGCATAGTTACAGAAATACTGAAATTTGCTTCTGCTTTTTAATGAAATTTGGAAACTGTCAATCTCTCAAAGTGAAGTGGCTGGATGCCAAGCGTTCATGGCAGCTTTTTCTGTCTACATCCTGGCTCTCACATGACAACATACAATCACCCTGTACCTCACATAAGTTTGAAATGAAGTGATCCAAATAATTGAATGTTCATAATATCAAACATTTTTCTGCCAACAAAATTGATCAAAACTCATTTCATTGCTTCTGTTGGTATTAAGTCTCTGCGAGATTTTTGGGATTAGGGAATTTGACCTTTCCCCACTATAGAGTGATCTTGGAGTTGGTATATATAATTAGCAGGGGGGGTTAGGGGTGCAGGGGGAGTTTACCCCTGAACAAAATGAATTTTGTGTTTTTTTCATTATTTTACGTTTTGATCCTATTGGATCTATGTTTTTGATATATCTGTACTTCGATAGTTTGAAATATATCCATTTTATGATATTCAGCAAGATTTCAAATATTGTGAATATTAAGAATATTCATAAATACTAGCACAAACAATCAGTTTAATAGAGACAGGAATTTCATGAAAAATTAAGAAGTTCTAGGGAATTTAGTGCAACTACTGCAAAAGCGTTGAACTAGGGAGGAATATTCTTAAAGATAGTCATACCTCTCAAACTCTTAAAGCAAGAAATCTGGACAAAGCAATTAATAAAAGTGGGGCAAAGGCCCAAACATAGGGACACTTTTTAATATTGCTCTTACGAATTTAGAAAGTTGATAGAATAACAGATTTTTCATTAGCATGAATTTTCTGAAGGGTATGAAGTCTGAAACTCAAATGTCCGTAATTTTCTAACTTCAATATTTAATGATTTGCCACTGATTTGTCAGAAAACCACAATTTTCTGAAAAATGGACCAAAAATATGAAGAAAAAATCTGGGCATTCTGTGAAAATCTGCATCGTTGGGAGGTATGAATAGTGTTTGTAGCATGAAGAAATTTTCACATTCTATATAACAAATCCATAACACAAGCAGCTATTACTAAGCTAAGGTGTCACCAACGCTAGGATCTCCTTTAGCCTAAAGCTTCTATTGAGAAAAAGTACAATTCCAAACAACAGCAAAGGTCTGCCTTCATTTTCTTCTTTGCATATGAGGAATTTTTCTCTAATTGCTGCTAATATTGTAACCTAGCCAGATATTTAGTCATTGGGTTCTCATTCACCAACACAATGGGGATCTGGAAGCCCTCAACTTAACTGATTAATCAAGGGCTTCACTGGAATTTAGGAACAAATAAACCAGTTGGGTGACTGAGGAGATTAGGTGGTTTGGGAAACAAGGAAGGGAAAGTGAAGGAGCAAAATGTATTAAATGTTTTTATTAACTATATGTCCACTGAAAATTAGTCATTGGCAGTAATCTTAACAGCAGATGATGTTTAATAGACAATGTCAAAGTGAAGATTCTGACCAGATTTGCGCCATTGTATTCACTGTTGGTACCAGTATGTTTTTTTTATGTGCATGATATACTTTCAAAGAATAGAAGCTGTTACCTTTTATTTTGGAAACACAAAAAGTACATACAAGAGTTAAAAAATGGGGAGGAATTATAATGTCATTCTAACACTGATTGAGCTAAATAATTAAAATGATTCACAACAGGGGGATTCAAAATATCTGATCTGTTTGTGCAACCATTTCAGATCACAGTATCGACACTGTATATTACTTACTGTATGATAAACACCATTATGGACACAGCCACACTGGTCAGCTGGAACACAACTGTCACCACTCAGCAAGAAGTCATCATTGCAGAAACAGCCTTCAAAACAGGGTGTGTTGCAGTAACTTGATGTTAGTCCAGGAGCACATGATGTAAAGCAGTTATGACCGCATTGCTCATAGTGGCTGTTTTGAGGACATTGCATTGCTAGAAAAAAAAATTCACTGATCAATATTTTCTGCTATCAAAGCATTTTATATATATATATATATATATATATATATATATATATATATATATATATATATATATATCATAAATATAAAAGCATCAGCTGGTTTCTTCACATATTACATACTCATAACCATCATTAAGATAAACTGTGACTCAAAAATAAACATTATATTAATTACTGAGATCTTAGAATGAAGTTAGTTATAGCAGAGTAAGACACATATTGCTGGGTTCTACTAGTAATGGTATATCAATATAAAACTGAACTTTATTATCACAAATTGACTTATAACTGCATTTTTGTTTATGCTGTTTTTGTAAGAAAACTCTCTAGAGGGTCGTAGCCCATTCAAGAAAAGACATTCATCACATCAACTTTAATACAAAGACAACAATGTAGTGAAATAAACTGACACTCAAAATTATTCCAATTACTGTATGCTGGGAAATTCACTGGTTTTGCATGCTCATATCAAAAAATCTAATACTAATTTTTCTGTTGTTCCAATCGGCCACTAGCAGGATGACAAACTGTGTTGCAAGAGAAACACACTATAGCATACAGAAAATGCTATTCTATTCAGTTTCACAGCCAGTCTTCATGTAGAAAATGTACTGCAGAGGTGAGTCTGAGTACAATCTACACATATACAGAACTTCATGGAACGGTGCTGCAAAATATGACGTTTTACAGTGTGTGCATGTTATGTTCATATACGCGCATCACAAAGGAATAGAAATGGTGTGACTAATCCAAAGGTACAGCCATGTTAAATTTTGCAAGAGTGCATAGTTTTAAATCAAAATTAACTGAACACTTAGTCAGGGAATGGCTGACAGCGTGGTATACATCATGGACAAACACTTGATGAATGTTACTGTAAAAATGTTAGATTTCACCAATAAGGGCACAGCTGGAACTAGCAGACACCATGGGACTAAAATGGTACACTAGTTCTCTGCCTAAATACTGTTGAATCTGTGACAAGATTAAACCTCAATGCCACACAAGTTTTGATAGTGCATTAAAGTACATCTCAGGCAGAAGGTGGCAAAATGTTTGTTGCATTGATTCCAACTCCAAATCCCCATGCATTCCAAGCTGTAGGTCACCTGTCTCACCGTTCTAAGTAGCCTGGACGTCTAATTCCAGAGGAATGGGTTTTGCAGCTAGTATAATACTTTGAGCCTACAGCATTATGGAATGGAAGAAACCCAAATTCCTCTCACAGGCAGAGATGAGGCAATGACTTCTTAGATAAGGTGAGCATTAGGCTGCCTTACCAAGCGCTAAGAGTGATCTAGTACCAGTAAATGTTAGCTTCACGAAGCAGCTTGATTTAGGTAGGTTGTGGGTTAAATGTCTGAGTTATGTTAAACACCATTCACTTTACGATAATGACCTAAGCTAGCAACACTGAAGTAATACCTTCCACAAGCCAGTGCAATATTGTCTGTATTATCATATTTGTTACTGATGTTGCTCTTCCTTTGTATGTCACTATGTCCCATGCTATGCATCGTTGTCACTTGTGTAATATTAGCCACTTATTTGGTATGGACTTACTGGTTGTCAAACTGATAACATTTATAGCAAGAAAATATTAGGTTTGCCAGTTTAAACTAGCTCTAATGAGAACAATTCCTAACAATTCAGCACTTAGATCTGTGTTGAGAGGGGCAGTTAAAATGCAAATAACTTAAATTTAGTGTAAGTTAAGAAGGTAATTTTGTGGCTTTAATTGCACTACAGCAGGTCCTGTGACCAGGGTCCAGTAGCATGCAGATACCATGCCGCAGAAATATGGAGTTTACTACAGCAGGTCCTATGACCAGGGTCCAGTAACATGCATCTACCATTCAACAGAGATATAGAGTGCAGTACAGAAGCTCCTGAACAGGGTCCTCATTAGTATAGTATTAATGCACTACAAGCACAGTATTAGCATGGTAAAACATGCCTTTGCTGTGCTCACTGTGCTATTGATACTGCAAAAGCACAGAAAGAAAATATTTCAATAGTGGACATTAAAGTGTTAAGACACAGCCAAAACCTGTAGAGCAGCAACTGTTTTAAGAGGACATAGGCCAGCAGTAGGTGGGGATGCAGACAGAATACATTTATTATATCCGTGCATTTGTGGGGGTCAGGGTTCTCAACAGCAATCTACAGACATTGTGGCTGACAACACATAGGTGTGGCACAGCATACTCCATCTCCAAACTTTCTCAAATAGATGTATGTGGGGATATCCAGTGTAAACAAAGTATAATAGCCATGCCTCTTATTGTTCTATTGTAAACAACACATGGAACCTAGTCTTAAGTCCTGAGTTGAAAACTATCTTAGGTTTTGCACCAAAAATTATTTTTTTCTAGAGGAGCAAATCTTAAGAATTTACTAGAAAAATCAGTAAACAAGAAAAGGATGTTTTCTATTATGTCGAAATATAACGTGTAAAGCATGTAAATTTATCAACTCTGGCCCATATGTAACAGTAGATGGATATCATCGTACGATTCTGAGCCCTGGTTACTGCAACTGTAATACTACAATGGCAGTATACATAACTGCTTGTTTGTCCTGCTCATCTTTTTACGCGGGTGAAACCACAAGAAAACTAAAAGAAAGAGTTTTAGAACATGTTAGGGACATTAAAAAGAAAAAAGAGAGTGCACTATATGACCATTCTGTGAAATGTACGAGTTTCAATAAGTTTTTGTTTTTTATTGTTGACAAGGTGATTAATCACAGAAGGGGAGGTGACTTAAATTTATACTTGGAGAAAATGTAATTGGAATGGCAACTAAGAACTAATGCCACGACACTTCCTGGTATTAATGAGAATGTGTCACTAAGCTCGGTTTTAAAACTAAAAGCACTACAGATTTGATTATACTATTTTTAGCAAATACTAAGATTTTTATTTGACATGTACTGTGTATTTTTACATGTTCACTAAGGGTGAGTTTTGAAAACATAAATGGGATGAGTTTTATATGGTTAGCTACTAATATTGTATATTATTTTAAGTCGATAGGGAGGTTGTGTTTTTTTTAGAATGTTTTTAGAATGTTTTTAGTGTATCTTAGGTTAATTACAACTGCTAATTTAACCTATTATCTAATTATTTGATTTTTGAGCGGGATGTGGTTTTATTGTTTTTTTTTTTTTTTTTGGTATTTAAATAAGGTTTCATTGTAGTTAGTCACTCTGATGATGCCCTGAGCTTACAGGGTGAAAGCGCTTAGTTGTTTCAATAAACGGTTCCTTTTATTTCTTCGTGTGGGTATACACAGCGTCAGTGGTGTTTTTTATTTTATTTTATTTTTTTGTTTTGTTTTTTATGTTTGCTTTTCATGTTACGCATCTTATTGCAGCCAGAGTGGACTGTTACTGGTGTTGTGTAAAATATACATGTGGAGGTACTGATAATAAATGCATGTTCGTTCCTATGTACAGACACAGCAGTGGCACCAACACAATGACAACAGCTGGAAAAGTTCACCTATCAGAGATAGAGGTGTTACTGCAGGATCTGTGTGTATTTGCATTGTAGGTGCAATCTCAAACACAGGCAAGGCTGACAGGACCTTCTGGAAGAATGTTGCAAAAGATCATATGGATGAGAATGTCATTGGTAGTCATAAAAGATCTATACAACAGGTCTGCTGTAGTATCTCCAACATGATACTATGTGCTTGAATAAAATCCCAGTCTACTGCATGGGAAGAATGGCCACAGGTGAAGACCTGCCATCATTGACCACCCTCAACAGCCCTGAAGAATTCCTTATATACCTGACATTGGACAGTGATAGGACTTTTATACCAGTGGGGGCCTGAATGTGGGATCTGCACTGCAGCAACAGAACATGTCACTGCCAGAGATGCACTAAGTTGGAAGTGCCATGAGCCACTAGAAATGTCTCAAGGAGCACCACCGTTGTTAGCTTTCTGATGTTAAACATCATCATATCTCTCCCAAATAAATGTCTGGAATGCCAGAATTGCAGCATAGAGCACAAGGTACATACGTGTTATTTCTGTGTATACTGTGTTAGCCAAACTGCTGTAATGGCATTGGGGTGTGGTGTTATAAAATAACTATAATTGTATACATAGGGATTTATCTGTCTGACTTCAAAGATAAAGATCTAATGTGGAGACCATAACCAATATGGACATGTCTGATGTCAGTACAATACAGATGCCTGCAATGATGGTGGCTTACACATGCCACAGTCAGACAACGCAGTGCTGCTGTCTGCAATGCTTACAGTAGAAGGCACACTGCCACCTACATCCAATGACATACTGTGTTTGTTGTGACACCAGTCCATGTCTCTTAAATGGGCATGAAGGCACGTGCACTCCATCATGGGCAGAGTGACTCATGGTTTATGTTCATTACCCACTCATGCAAGAGCGGTAGACAGAGGCAACACTGAGGAGTATGATGACTGCAGACTACTAATCTGCGCCCAGTATAAATGTCATACTGGGGATAAATTAACAGGTGTGCAGGTCCATGATCTAGGCACATAGATGCCACCACTGCCATGGTAGAGATGATTAACATGTTTGGCGTACATGCAACATATATGTATAGCAATAGCTCAAAGGATATAGGAGCACGCTCACTTGCTGAGGTTATTGGATAGTCACTTTTCTGCTCTTGTATCGACAGTGGGTAATCATGAATTTGTTCATCATGGCCATGCAATATTTATGACCACTATTCATCTGTCGCTACTGTGGGTATGCCTATGAAGCAGGTTATTTTTGATATCAGAGTGCTACCTTGTCTATAGGTTTATTGGGCAAGTACTAGGCTAGCTACCCCTTTGGCCATTTTAAGCCTAGCCAATTTCCCTTCCAAGGTGAAAATCAAACCCTGGATCTTATGTTTGTGAGGTAACACATTCATCATTATGCTAACCCCCAACTCCATCATGTACTTCTGAATTAAGTAATATTCCTATACATGAAATCAATTTGACTTACTTATTTTTCCATTGTACAAAACCTGCTTCAACCTAAAAATTATTACTTCAAAAATTGAGGTCACCCAGACAGTCATGCAATTCAAAGTAATGTGATATATTTCCTCTACATGGGGTTGAACCCAGAACACACCAACATATGTGCATGCTGGCCTATTGTTTTGCAGGCCAAGCTAACAGCCAGCAAAGAAGCATCATCACTGGGTGGGCTTGAACCACCAACATTTCAGTTAACAGCTGAACATGCTAACTGATTGTACCACAGAATCCTTAAATGAAGGTTGAAAGATTCAAACCATGTATCCTTGCCACAAAAAGCAGCTCACTGACAAGGTGGAGCCTTAGTCCTCTGTGCTAACTGCCAGAGTGTCACTGATTATCATTTCTGGTGAGTGTGCAATAAGACCAGTGGAGTCACCCAAGCAGATGTAGCCTCCATGGTGGTCCTCCATATTCCACAGAGAGATAGTAATGGTCCTGCAATTCTACAACATCCTTGCCAGTGTTTGTTGCTGGCTGTGCCTTTCCTTAGAGGAGTCACACCATAGCCATAGCAATGGCTATCTACAGTCTGCACTTCTCACCATTGTGGAGCTACAGTCCTGTCAGATCCACCCACACACATTGTTGTGCCATCTACTGAAGCTGCATTTCCCTGCACCCTGTCTACTAGGACTATTTCCTCACTACGCAGTGCACCCAGCCATGAGCCATACTAACTCCTTCATATCCCTACTCTTTTCCTCTCCATCTTTGCAGCTGTTCTTGCTCCCTGTCACTGTGCCCTAATTCCCCTGCTCATATGAACTGTACCCTGTCAACATGTCTGTGATATAAGGATTAGGTAGTTCTGGGTAACAGCATGGCCATTCATTTCAGTCTAATGCACAGCAGGGGTACACACCTCTCAACTGTCCAGATTTTCACTGAATGTCCAGATTTTTGCCTCATATTTTTGATCTGTTCCTATTAATGAAAGCCTAGCTTGTATGGTCCTGTTAATTCACCTCTGACAGAGGCATTTCTTAAGATGTGTGAGGATGACATATATGAATATTTTAATAGTAAGCATGGAAAAAGTTTTAAGAGTTTAAGCCATAGTGAGTTTATTGCCTTATTAGATTTAACTAAAAATGAAGACATCTATTTTCGTCCGGTGGACAAAGGGGGTGGCATAGTTGTAATGGACTCTGAGCACTATGTTAAAGCTATGAAAAATATGTTGGATGATACTAGTACATATGCTGAATTAAATAGGCTACAGCTACTTAAGTTAATTGAAAATATACATGTAAATGTGGAAAATTTATTGATGGAAGGCATGCTGACTAGATCACTGTATGATTACTTTTCAGTAGAAAATGAAACTGTACCCCAGATATACAGACTACCAAAAATGCATAAGAACTCCTTTGATTCACCAATGTGTCAGGCAAGGGATGGGCAACTGAGCCCTTGTCTATATTTGTTGAAAAACAACTCCATCCTCTAGATGATAAGGTTGACACCATTTTGATAGATACTAAGCATTTTCTTAGTCGACTGTATGAATGGCCTACTGCACATTATGCCGAGGATGTTATATTAGTAACTATAGATGTTGCATCACTCTTTGCATGTATCCCTAATAATATAGGCATTGATTTTGTTAGACGGTTTCTAAGTCGATGTTCTGGATATTCTACTGATAAGATCTACTTGATCTGTGCACTTCTACAAATTATTGTAGAACATAATGCCTTTGTTTTTGGTGAAAAATACTATCTTCAGTGCACAGGGGTTGCCATGGGCACCATGTGCCCAAACAGCTATGCAAATATTGTTTTAGCTGAATGGGAATCCCAGTTTGTATTTTGTGATGACAATATTTTTTCAAGGTTTATTCTGCATTATGGCCATTTTGTGGACGATGTGTTTTTTATTTGGAGCAATACGTTAGAATCTTTACATGGGTTTGTGCAATATCTGAATAGTACTACTGATTTTGTTTGTTTTACCTTTGAAAATTCTCTAGAGCAAATATGTTTTTTGGATGTTACAGAAGTGAAGACAGCATTTGGTATAGGTACTCAGCTGTTCAGTAAACCTTGTAAGAAAAATAATATGGTACATACAGACAGTATGCATCCTAAACATGTAAAATGTAATATTGTGGAAGGTCAATTGTTCAGGTCAGCACGCCTCCATACAAAGGATAGTGAGATGTATGAATCCTTTGAGACTTTGAATAATAATTTTTTGGAAAGAGGTTATACCAATACTGAGATTGTTAAAGCACAAAATGAAGCTATTGCTGTGAGAGAGACACACGTACTAACCCATTCTTTAGTGAGACCCCATGTGATACCGGCAGTCATAAAAATATGTCTTTTAAACCTCTATTAATGTGTCTTACTTTCTCTAATGGCACTAGTTTTATGTGTAATATAGTTAAGAAGCACTGGAAAATCCTTAAGTCGGATAAGAAATACAAAGAAATATTAAGTGACTCACCTTCTTTTTGTTTTAAAAATAGACCATCTTTGAAAAAGATGCTTTGCTACAGGCCACTAGGGCAAGTAAAAGAGAAGTTAAAAACAAATAGAGCTGGTATCTTCCCTTGTCATCATTGTAATATGTATCCATATATTAAGACTGATGATTAATATGTACACCCTGATACTGAACGTGTTCCAGATATTAATGTGTATACCAACTGTGGTACTTCTAACTTGTCTACCCTGGCTTCGTGTGAAATCTCTGAAGCCTTCTATGTTGGCAAGACCAATAAATGCTTAAGAGACAGAATCAGGGAGCATGTGTATAGTATTAATAGGTTAGACCAGAAAATGCTCTTTCTAAGCATATTAATATAGCTGGTAGTAACCATTGTTTTAAGTTTATGGTATTAGAGATATATGAAGTTGGTTTAAAAGGTGGCGACATCAGAACACATACTGAGTGCCTGGAAATAAAATGGATGAATATTTTACAGGCAACAAGAGGGAAAGGGTTAAATGACTTTATACCAATTAAACCATTACTGAAGTCACGTGGCCTAAAGCACTAGGTTATAAATGGAATTTTTATTGTTTATTTTAATTAGATCTGAAGAAGTACTTGGAAGTATGAAAGAGCTCATCTCTTTACCATTTTAAGTATATTTAAGTATATTAAAGTTGTTTGTATGTTTTTCTGCCTACTTATTTACTTTATTTTGGCTGTTCCTATTAATATCTGGATTAAAACCACTAAATAATGACTCAGAATTAAGATGCACACGTCATATCCTTCAGAAAATATATGCAACACGTATCCTGATATTCTAACAATTTTCTAAGTTTATAAGAGCAATATTTAAAATTTGTCCCTGTTTTCGGGTGTTTGTACCCCCATTATTTTAGACTTTGTCCATTTTTTTGTGCTAAGAGGTTGAGAGGTATGCTGAGGTATAGTACTGAACACAGCAGTTGTAGACTTTGTTGTCTGTATTCTAGACAATAGTTGTACAGTCCAGCCTGCCTCCTCACCTGTGCAGACTTTTGTGCCATTTCCATGCAGCTGTACTTCCACCTGAGAACAGTCATGGCACAACACTAAACACAGCACCACCATTACACACAAACATACAACTTGTAGCAACACTAAACAATAACTCAGCTGTCCATCTCAGTGATTACTGCTCACTACATTCAACGTCTTGTTAACGCTACAACAAACATCAACAAAGTGTGGACTCAGTATGCTGAGTGGCACTGCATTGTCATCATCATTATCAACCCCCTTTTGGCCATTTTCTAAATGGTGTTAGGGTCTCCTGTTAACTGTTGCCACCTTTCTGGCATCGGTGCCACTATCCTACCTTATTTCCCAGTCAGAGGCATAGCTGAGTGGAGGAAACAGAGCAGCTACCCTGAGCACATGGTGTCAGGTGGTGCAATTTACAGATGACAATTAGTTAGTAGTGCAGAATCGACATTAATCTTTGTACCAGCATTCAGGAAATGAATGCCAGTGCTATTTTGTGGTTAGGGCTGTGTGGTGTAAGCTGTAGCAAGCTGCTTGCTACAAAGTTAAATGTAGTAAGAGGGTCTTTTTCTTTTCATTTCATTTCCTTTTTTTTTATTACCTGGATTACCTGGAAGTAGTGCCAGATATGGAGACACCATTATAGCTAGCCACAGTTTTCTCAAAAGTCATGTCTGACTAATTCAGGTCTTTGTCTCTTGGGTAATCTAACTTTTTGATAAACAAAAACAACAAACAAACTGAATTCAATAAATGCCAATGCACCACGTCTCTTCAGCTATAAACCATGAACTTGAATGGTATAAAATACATACTTTTAATGACAAAACAAACAATGTTAGTGCTTTCATTTAAATCTCTGTTAAACTTCCTCAGACATTTAAAATGTGTTACATCATTTCCTTTTATATCGCCACTTTGTTTCCCATTGGACTCTCATTAACATAAATTAGCATATACATAAATACTACCATTTGAGTCTATCTAAATACATATTATCAACCCAATATGTGAATTTGCTCAGAGTCTTCCTCTGAACCTTCAGTTTCGGATTCCATTCCCCTATCATTTCCTGAAGTTCTTATTTCAAGTCTGCTTGTCATGTGACATTATCTACATACAGTAGCTTTGCTGATCTGTCCTGCCCAAACCTGTTTGTTAATGTAGTTCATTACCAGTATGAGCAGCGTGGACTCAGAACTTAATCCTAATGAAACTTCATTCTAACTGGGAATTTCTGTCAGTCTGATCACTGTTTGTACTCATGTTATTGGGTCAATGTGCAAAGCCAGCATGAATTCTACCAATGTTTCTGTGTCTGTGAACCCTCACAGGACAGCCTAAATCTGCTTTCGTAGGACCTTGTCATATACTTTCTCCAGGTCTAGGAATGTTTAGTTGAAGTCTTTCCTCATCTCTATTTCTTCTCCACTATTTGTCTCTGCAAACATCAGGATGGTTGTGCTGCGTACTTATCTGAATCCAAACTGCTCATCTCCCATCTTACTATCCACTACTATGTATTTTAATTTATCATTTACTCTCTCCAGCTCTTGCACTCAGTGTGACAGGAGTATAATACCTCTATACTGAATGTAGTTGTGAATGTCCACTCTGTTAAACCACTAGACTTTGTATTCTGCAGTCACCTGGGATATGCCTTTCTCTCCATATGCTACAGGTATGCTCAGGAGCCATTTTCCCTTAACTCGACGAACATCTCTGGCATGTCTGCCTTGACCTCATCTCAGCCTGCTGCCTTTTCTGACTTAATTTTTTAGTGCTGTTCTTTCTTCTAGTGTGAGTTCTTCCTCCTCTTTTATCACAAGACAGGAATGTGGCAGTACAGGTTTTGTGGGGGGTTTCTTCATTCTCCTCTCACCAATCGCAAAAATCATGGAAAAAAAAATCACACAACAAGTATTAAAATCCCTTTCTTCTCAACAACTTACTTTCTTAACTCAGCATGGTTTTTCAGACCACACACACACACACTACCTGCTTACTCTCTCTCACTAACTCTAACTTACTTAACTAACAATAACTATCTATCTATCTTCCTCTGTCTTCATCGACCTATCAAAGCTTTTTTTGGATGTGAAATCATAACTTTACTACATATCCTACAATCACACTGGCTCTTGATCATCTTGCTTGTCCTGTTTGCATCTTGCTTAGAAAGAAAATCAGCAGGCAGTACAAAAACTCAACTCACTTTCTAATCTTCTACCTATCTCCTTAGGTGTACCTCAAGGCAGGCTCTATCCTAGCCCTTTGCCTCAACCCCAAGAAAACAAAAATATATTTTTTTTTCACCTACTCGTAAATCCTCTCCCTTACTTTTACTCACTACATCCTGGGGCGGAACTCTCTCTCTCTGCCAACAACTTAACCACAAAACTATTAGGGATAACTATAACTACCTCTGACTCTCACATCAACTTCCCCATTTTACACTAATCTTTTCCAAAAAAAACAATTTAAAACTATAAACACACCTGCACTAACTGCCACTCGATTAAGCTATTGGATCTCCTTTTAGAGTTCTCATCACTGCTTGAACCTAAAAAGAACTAGGCTGGATTTCACTTCTAACCAACTTAACTGTATATGAGATCTGATTATTGAACTTGAAGATTCAATGTATTTTTTTTATCTGACACCATTATTGTTTATTTCTCCATACAACAACCTGCAACAACTTCGTCACTTTGTAACTGAAAGCGGACATATAAAAGCTGCTGGAAGTACTCCACCTATCTGCCTTTGATGTCCTATTATCTGCTGAGCAGGATGTTGCTGCCCTCCCCAAAAAATGGTGTCTGCTGACTATCTTCTTTATCTTTCTTTCTTTGCTTTGTAAACTGATATAGTATCTTTGTGCCATCCGCTGAGTTTCTTTACAGATGCTAGTAGAGTGCTTCTGATACCTTGTTTTTTGCTCTTTTAGCCTCCTTGTTAGTGGATCAGTACTGCTTCTTAGTCTGGTCTGTCTTTTCTAGCTCCCACTTTTTCCTTCATTCTTTCTTTCTTTTGATAACTTCCTGTACCTCTACATTCCACCACCAGTCTTCATTAAATACCTTACTTCCATACCTGGCTTGGAGACATATCTGTTCTACAGACTTCACACATGATTTTTTGAAGCACTACCATTTTTCTTCAACTCCACCTATTTCTTCTTCTTTTTTCTAGGGTGCTAGGGCCCAGATTTTTTCCTTGTATGCTTGTGCTTTCTCCCCAGTCAATTTCCAGGTCATCAGCCTAGTGTCTGTTGACCTTAGAGTCTTCTATGACTATTATTTACAGTTGGCTTTGGGCAGCAGTGGTTTATGCTGGGGTTTAGCAGTTTCACTGGAGATGACTTTGTAATCATTGATTCTACCCCAGTATCCTTTCTTTACTGGGAGGAAGTCTACTTGAATTGCATGCTGACTTCTCTTCCATGCAATCTTTTAACTGTCTCTCTTTTGCCGAACCATGTATTAGCCACCATCATCATCATGTTATTTGCCAGATAGAAGCCTAGAATGGACTCAACTTTTTTCCTGTTGTCCACACCAGTGATACTAGCAGTATGTATAGGTATGGAATCAGTACAATTAAGCAACTTAATATACAATATAAGATTACAGGTACATATGATAAGGTCCCAAGAAAGCTGCTTTGGCAGTCCTGTGGTGGTTTAAAGCCTCAGAAACATTGATAGAATTAGTGCAAGCTACATACACAGACACAATGACTCATGTATGAACAGTGTTCAGTCTCACAGAGGGGTTCCCAGTGGGAGTAGGAGGGACATTAGGGTTCAGCTCTGAGCCCACTGCTGTCCATACTGGCATTCTGGTGAGGAGCTACAATAGCAAACAGACAGGAAGAAGACAGGAAGAAATGAAGGTGTCCAAGAAATAGAATAACTGACTGTGTGACAGAAGACCTGCAACAGTCTGGTATGAATGTTAAAGAAGGTAGGAGAGTGGCACTGAGCAGAGAGCAATGGTGACAGCTGACACAATGCCCCGACCTCATATCAAAAATGGAAAAAAGGGGGCATTAATGATGATAATGATAAGATTACAGGCATATACAGAGGTTTTCTGGACCAGCCCCTGCTTACTTAAAACTGACAAATCAAATGGTGGTGATCTACTAAAGTTCCCTGTTCATTATTTATCACTATTGGTATGGTTGTATACCCCTGACATTGATATGTTATGTTAAAATAGGTGAAAGGGTGCAGGTACTGAGCATCTACCTCTCCGCCACTGGGATTTTTTTAATCTTGTTTTGGGTACAGGAGGTTGCTCATTTGGATTATTGGTTTATGAGAGTGCATTTTCAGCTCCTAATGGTGTATCTGCACTGGGAAATCCATTTCTAAAGCTTGTTGGAATAGTACCTTCTTCTATGCAGTACTGATAGTGATAATATTGGTTGATAATGAAATACCTGCTTTCCTAAACGCATTAACTGAATAGCTATAGCATGGTGACAGGAACAGAAGGCGATACCATGAAACATAATTAGTGGAATTCATTAAAGCTGTTCTCTGAAATCAACAAAATGGTACCCAAAACATTAATCAAACTCAAAGCAGTAGACAGCAACATTTGTAAAAGTGGCAAAAAAGTAAATAATTTCTAAATCATTACATATATCATCACGTTGTCTGACAAAAAAACTATAACAAAAATAACAGGATTAATATGCATGCAGTGTCGTTAAAACTGTACTTACCACAGAATGTTTCATTCCTCCAGCTCAGCACATTTATATTTGCTGACTGGCAAGCACCAACATATGCCTGAATTGACTGCGATAGGATGGCATCATCATTTCCAGAAAGACAGACATCATAAATGCAGTTTTGAGCAAAAGGCTCAGGGTCAATATCCGAGTGGCATAGTGCAAATGGCCCTTTGGCATCTTTTATAATGCTGCAGCTTAAGGATGCCTTTGCAAGGTGTTCCTTTGAGCAAACAGGACATGATTCATGGCAACCATTACTGCAGCCATCTCTGCTGTTATCCTGTGTTTTCCAGTCTGAGGCAAACAAGAATGCACTTTGCACCAGTGAACCAGCATGTACAGTGAAATCATCGAATGCATGTCCATTAAAGTTACCACACAAACCACAGGTTCTGCCTCTATATTCTGGAGCAATGGTGACAGATAGGATGGAACTCATATCATAAGTGACTGTCAGACCAAAGCTGGTTTTCATAACAGTATATGCTCCATTCCGAAAAACAGTTATCTGGCTTTGGTTGAAGTACACCGGTAGACTGACAATTATTCCATTAACCTGCAAAAGTATTAGTCTTGTTAATGATGCAAAAGGGATGTTAACCTTTGTAAATCATCTAAAATAATACACAAATCATTATTTATTTCTCATTCTGCCACATATGAAACAAAGTATTGAGTTTTGTATTCGCTAGTACTGTCTATAAAAAACCTGATAACATCTCTGTATTAAACTTTTCAGATGTGCTACTACTATGTATGCATGTCAGTACATTTGTGTTTGTGTGTGTCTGTGTGCGTGTGTGTGTGTGTGTGTGTGTGTGTGTGTGTGTGTGTGTGTGTGTGTGTGTGTGTGTATACCACCACATGCACACCTAAAAATGTACACATAGTATTCAGCACACTAGTATAACAACAATTCAGCAACAACAAAAAGAGATAAAATGAATTTCAGTCACAGAGACAAGCTTATGATACTTATAAAAAAAAGCTTTGAATGCTGGCAAGCTGAAAAGAAGAAACAATGAAAATAAACATGAGATAAGTGTAGATACATGGCAGATGGTCAACTTATGCTTAGCATTTAGTCAACTCACATTTGATTGAATTTTGTACTATTCAGTATTGGTGCAATCATATATATATATATATATATATATATATATATATATATATATATATATATATACATATACACATATACACACATAACAGCACTTCCATTAGTTTTAACTCCCAGATAACATCTGTACTGTTGTCACTTTGGTTGACAAAAAACAGGTGTTAGACAGGTGTACAAGATCAACGATCTCTGAAGATGAAGAATATGCCCCTTCTATTGTGATTGCACAATCTCAGAGTTATTATATATAAATAGCAGGGGCTGTGGTGGGTAAAGGGAGAGGGTTTGTATATCAGGGTTTTGTTCTTTTTTTCCCCTTTTTTCAGTTTTTTACAGTTAATGTTTTTGTGACAATCTACTTAAGTTTAGATTAACTTCAGTAGATCAATATACATGTCACATATATATGTTGTGCAGTCTTTTCAAACCCTAATTGCTGCCATTTTTAAGCATAACAATCCAATCGTCCAATTAAAATCAACCACATTTGCATCATGATGCTGGTAAATACAGGAATTTAGATTAAAATGATCATTTATTTTTAAGAGCATGTTCTTTCTTTTTGCAATCTTCTGACACATATATCCAATGATTTTTTAATTGCTCTTTTAGTCAAAATAATGAAGTTGCAGATTCATTACTTTATTGTTTCTTTAGTCAAAAATATGAAGTTGCAAATCATTTAATAACAGTTGTTATATTTTACACATTCAAGTCAAACAAAATCTCATCTGCATCTATTCAAATGAGTCATGTGATTCATCCATCAAATGTACAAATGAATGTGCCACTGGTCTGTTTCTACAGCACTGAAAGCAAGTCAAATAAACTTTTTCATTTGCACCTATTTATAGGATTCATATGATTCATCCATCAGACTCCTCAGTTGAACAGATTCTATAGCAAAGCAGTAAACTGAATTACAGGGATTAAGTCCCCTTTATGGGACACATGTACTGCTCCTTTCCCCTCCTAGCATAGAGCATGTTGTACAGTTGTAGGGAAAATTTTGATTATGATCTCAAATGTACTTCATTCATTTTCTTGCCTATTTTATTTAAATACTTTTCATAAGTATTTTAAATTTTAAAACAAAAACATATCTATAAAAATCAATTAATACTGGCATAAATCATACTTAAAAGGCTAAAACACAGGTATAAAAATCAATATTATAAACAGCTGTCAAAATATAGAACAACAGATTTATTTAGATTTAAATGCACTCATCTAAAAAGATATTTTAGGGATCCTCTAAAAATCCCAAGTGTTGGTCAGTGAAGGTAGTTAATAGCATAGGACAAGTACAAAACATTCAAAGAGCAGTCATCCTGAGCATTTGTGTATGAGCCCTGGAATAAATAGCAGCCCCACAGTGACCTCCTGCATCTGACCAGAACATAGAGCACTAGCAACTATTTCAATTAACACCACCACAAATTATTTTCAGCAGTCTATGTTAGTAACAAGATCTTAAAAAAAGATCTTGTGATGAGGCCATGCCAGTGCAAATCCCACAGAAGATGAAGAGTAATACAGCAGTTATGACAGCAGCCCATTAAGAACCTTGCTATGGTATTCTGCTCTCTCAACAAACATGCCAGATCACCACCTAAAAGCCATAGGCAGTCAGCATGGCAGCAATCTAAGTGAGATAATAAAAATGCAGGTATCACTGTGCCTCAGTCCCTAGAAGGAATGCCCTTGTAGTTCTTTACAATATTTTTCAGGTAACCACATGATATCTTGAAGACAAGTAGCAAATGGCCTTTCTATGTCATCCTGTCATTAAAAATAAAACCTATATCATGGTCTTGTAGCAATGATTCCTATCAATTTCCCCATCCTTGAAAAGGGCAGAGGATGGGAAGATGAGATGATTGTATAGTGACATGAGTCAGTATTTCGTTAGTCTTTGATGGGTAGAGTTTTAGACAATTCTCACATAAATAAGTGAGATTTGACTCCAAGCAGTCTTCTGTTGATGTCAAATCTGGCAAAGAACCCCGAGAGAAGGAGAGATAAAGGTGAACCATATCTGTCACCTGTACAGATTTTTGCAGAATGTCCAGATTTTGCCTCCTATTTTTGGTCCATTTTTCATAAAATTGTGGTTTTCTGGAAAATCACTGGCAAGTCTTATAAAGATTAAAGTCAGAAAATAATGACAGGCATTTCAGTTTGAGACTTCATACTCTTCAGAAAATTCATTATAAACCAAATTTTGCTATGCTATCAATTTTCTAAGTTTGTAAGAGCAATATTTAAAAATTGTCCCTATTTTTGGGCATTTCCCCCCATTATTTATGTCTTTGTCCTTTGTCCATTTGAGAGATATGAGCGAACATAGTCCGTATAGGATGGAAAAGATATACTCCTCCCTCGGGGGCACAAAATACACAGTGAATAACAATGGTGCCAAGTCTAATCCCTGTGGTGTCCACATGCTGAAAGGTACCAGACGAATTTAATTCAGACAGAGCCCTGTGAATGGCCAAAGATGTTAAAATAAAAAACAGATGAGCACTATTCCAGAGAAAGTACAGTAAATTTTAAAATTCTCTGTCAAGATCCCATGATCTGACATGCTCAATGCCACCATGAGGTGAAGGAAGATCAAGGTAGAGTATAACCATTAATCTTGGGCCATGAGGGGATCACTTTCAAACCAAGTAAAGATAGTATCAGTCATTGTATGAATCCAGACTCATATGGATCAAAGTATTAACAAGATGACAGATAGGGACACATCCACATGAATACTACTTTTACTTATAAAAGGATGATTGCAAATGGGGTGATAGCTCTCTAGACAGTGAAGATTCAAAGATGACTTTTTAAGGATGGTGGTAACTAAAGTCTCTTTTAAAATAGCTGGAAAAAATGCACCAAAGAAAAATAGACAATCTGGATTAACTGTCCAAGAATGCTCTCATGTATCACTTGTATTCTGACTTTGAATTCATAAACCAAAAGATTGTGAATTAATTTTGTGTTTATGCTATAATATATTGCTAGCTTATGTTTTCTGACTGTAGCTGGAAAAGCTTTCTTCTACCCTACCCAAATGAACTTCATGTATAAAAGTGTTAACAGACTGTTGAGAGATTAGTAGGGTGAATGCATGGCTGCCATTTAATGAGTACAAAATTTAGCAGGGCAGGAAGCAGTGTTAGTTAGAGCCACACTCTGAGAACAACACTGGATGAAAAAAGAGAAAGAAGCATTTGCTGCAGAGCACTGCTACAACTGTTAACTAGTTATTGCTAAAAGTGGGGGAGGGGTTCTTAAATATTATTAGACAAGAAACAGACAACATTTTCAAACATGAGGTACTTGTACTTAGCTGTTATATAGTTGCCATGACCAATGGAGACCTCAAGCTGGTTCACAGAACTCAAATTACAAGCACAAAAGTGAATAAATTATGTAATCTAATTAAGACATAGTCTACTAATGAGCCCATTCTATTATGTTTTACAGTAACTTAAAAATATGCATGATGAAGCACTCATTTTAATGGTACAGGGCCTATCAAAAACTTAAATCTTACCGCTAAACTTCCATAAAGAAGTTTCATAGTTAGTAATGTCAGTTTTCATGGTCTCTGTTATGTGCTCTCTACTTTCCCTTGTCAAGTGTTTCTTCCTAGGCATATGGAATTTGTGGGTCTTGTCATGTATTCCTCTTATTTGGCATGAGATGTTAAAAAAGCAATCCTGTCAGCATCCAACTAGATGCATTATTTTCTTTTTCATGTTAACCTAAGCTGTACTTTAAAATACAATCAGTTACATTTTCAAAGGTGTTTAGTATTAGCCTGTGCTTTAGGTACAGTGTTCAGCGATACATCTTAAATCCATTAAAGGAGTGAGATGCAAATTACATGGCCATAGAAGAGAACGGCATATTCATGCCTAACATTTCCCCATCAAATTTGTTTACATGTAAAAATACATTTTTACAATTTCTAGAAAGGAGTTAGACCTAACTTAAAAATCTATAAACTCAAGAACTGTTTTTTGTCACATTCTAACTTTTATGTCACTGCATGTTTTCCTTACAGGATTTTATAAAGCAGATAATTGCTATAATATACCAGCAATTTATTTAGACTATACTTATTTAATGTAAAATGAGCCAGAAGTTTTTTTTTTTGTTTGCACTGTTTGAATTCTGCCTATAGTTTATCTTTCCACTTTCTGTGATGCAATGCTACAGAGGAAGAGCATCAACTTTTCTGTAATACAGTGCTCCAGAGATTGAGCATAAACAATTGTTGATGTCAGTGATCTTGACCCTATCATCATGGTTGTGTTGCCATGGGGTTAGCATATTTCAGTAGGACAGACAGAGGGATGTGCACTGTGGGCTTGCTGTCCTGCAAAAATGCTTTTATATATGTGTTTGATGACTTATAATGATTTTCTTTTTTCTATCATGGTTGCTTTATTCAGTTTGCTTGTTTCTCATATTGTAGACTTGATGATCTTGCTTTCACTTGCTTGATACGACTATGGTAAAATATCTACTGACCATAAATTTTGTAACTTTATTGTACATTTTGAACAGTTTGCTCAGTTTATTGGTATGTGTGTTTTCTAGAATTGTCTAGTTAGTGAGCTTCTTGTATCTGAGGGCAGCTAAACAGCTGCTACATTTTGTATACTTGCTTACTGACCTAGAAGGAAAGTTCATTGTCAACAATGATGCTGCTTATTGCCAACTACTATGCTCATGCGATTATAGAACAACATCTTCCTGTGGTCCAGTACTTCTAGTCATCTGCAATCTGACAGGGTAAGCCATTTTAGATCTTAAGTATTTTTTTAAAGAATATGCATTTCTTATTGCTCTCATTTAAGAGGCATTTCTCACCAGTAAGAAAATGGAAAGTGTAGTGAAACTAGATTGTAGTGATTCTATCAGTTATTGTGGATAACTGGAGACATGTATTTGGGGTGATTCTTCAGCATAATAAATCAGGGTAGTGGTGATTCTGTGCTTCATTCTGTCGTGAAAATGGTGAATATCAACATGCAAAAACTGAGCTTTTGGGCATGATCGAGCCCTGACTGATTTAGTATTAAAATGGTCACTGAGGTACAGTAAATCCCATAATATGTGGGTCTGTATTAGAACACCGAAAGTTTACTTCGGTGAATGCTGACATCAGCAAAAATGCTGGCAAAGGAAAGGGTGTTTGTGGGGTCGCAGTACAGTGAGGAGTGGGATATTTGCCCTTTCCTCACTGTAGTGTGATCTTGGAGTTGGAATATATAGTTAGTGGGGTGTGTGGGGGGGCAGCCCCCCACAGTCAGCAGTTCGATTACCAGCCTTTTTGCTCATGTGAGCATTTGCTGATGTAATCTTTCAGTCGTATAATATAGACCCGATATGTTATGGATCAAAGCTTTCAATTACTGTAACCTAAATTTGCCGTACAAATGCAAGACTGTTTGCATAAAAATCACAGCAGAATGTAAGGTTTCTTACCCAAGAAGCTGAAATAAAGAGTATTGTATGGGATATGCCTAGTTTTCAATTTAAGATCAAGAGGTCTCTTAAACAGATGCTATGTTATTCTACAAGGGGTAGGATTTCTGATGAAATGGTTAGTAGGAAGGAGGGTACATAACCGTGTAATAAATGCAATCATTGCCAGTGCATATTGGAATGTAATGCATTTATACATCCAGACATTGGACAGAAATATGTATTTTATGTGTCAGTAGATTGCAATAGCGAGAACGTTGTTTATTTGGCTAAGTGCATGGGATGCCCTTCATTTTACCTCTGTAAGACGAATAGGAAATTCAGGCACAGAATTAGGGAGCACCTTTTAGAGATCGATAAATGTACCATCACCAATGCACTAGCCAAACTTGTCAGCTACAGGTTCAGGTGCCTAGGCAGTGAGAAATTTTCCTGTGGTACATTTGAATAGGGACACATGGCTGAAGTGACATTCAACTGCAGAGAAATATGGCTGTTTGCAAATTCCTTGTGGGCAAAGAGAAGAATGTGTTGCCATGCCTGCCCACAACTTCAATAACCAAATGCACAGGGGGAAAACAATGTCCATAGTCCCCAAGAGAACATGAGACAGTAGGCGGTATGGCAGGCATCAGCAGCAGGCTGGTCAGAGGGCATGTCAGTGGCAGTAAAAATGCATTGCACAATGGGCACTGCCTTTATAATCAGTGTGTGTGGACCACTACCCCTTCACAGTGTCTAGGAAACATTACCTAAAACACATACTGGAGCATAAATATGACTACAGTAGCCTGCAGGATTTCCCCCATGCTGTAGCACACTTCTACATGTTGTAGTTACATATGTATGTACTGCGCACTGAGCACAACACTCATTACTTCTTCTGCCTCCATGCATTTGGTTATTAAAGCTGTAGGCATGGCAGTGTGTGCTTCTCTTTGCCACAGGGAATTTGGAAACAGTTATATTTCGCTGCAGCTAAATGTCATTTCAGCCATGTGTCCCCAGTCAAATGTACCACAGGGAAATGTCTATATATATATATATATATATATATATATGTATATGTTTTTTTTTTTTTACACATTTGGGGGATACTTGCCCTCACATTGGGAGGCGGGCTTGCCCCCAGCCAAAACACTTGCAGTTAACTTTCTTGCCCTTAGTGCATTAGTGTCTTTAAAGTAACAGGGTTTTGTCTGCAAACAGAGTAATAGCAGCCTAGATCGCAAATACCCCCAAGAATGTGATTCTAGCCAGGAGAGCCCTTAAAGTTCCCCATCCAAACTCTAAACAAACCTGAGAAGGAGGCCACCCTTTAGGGTTAGAAGAGAATGAAGATGACAATAAAAAGTTACTGGGTACCCACCTCAACTCCAGGATGGTAATAGGAAAAGGAAGAGGAGTGGAGGGAGGGAAATGTTACTGCAACAGCGAGCATACCTGAACATCTTCCTACACGACCAGACTATGTTCTGTATATTGTTTACTCTTGTAGTATTATTAAGTCTTAGGAAGAATCCAAACACTTACTATGAGTGGGTGGTTAGGTTTGTAACGGAATGGGTTATGAAAGTGTTGCAGTATGGCCATGGCAAAACTTACTCCGTCTCTGAAAGCAGTGTCCAAACTGCAATGTTTGAAAAAGTTGTGGACAGATGACCAGGTAGTTGCATCCAAGATGGTCTAGGTGCTGACTCACAATTAATGGCTGTGGCTGCTGCTGTTTCCCTAATAGAATGTAGACTGATATGTCCCGATGCCGCTTTTTCATAGAAGGAGTAGTAAAATGAGACACAGTGGACTATCCATTTGGATATAGTCTGTTTTGTCACAGAACTGCCCTCCCTCCCTGCCCTTTGCAAAGATTGCAAATATCTGATCTATTTGTTCCTCACTTCTTTATTCTTCACTAGGTAAAATATTAGTATCCAGAGTATGCAGAATCCTTTCCTCCTTGCTTTCTGGAGGAGGGTAAAATGTTAGTAAGTTGATTACTTGATTAAGAGAAACTTATTCACTTTATTTTTCCTTAGTTGACCAGATTAATCCCACTAGGCTAGTACCCTGTTTTCAGGAGAGACACAAGGTGGTATTTATCCTACTAGTGTAAATTTATCAGGGGCATCAGGGTACTCCCCCTACTCTTTGCGGAGAGTACAGAGATGCTGTTTGTGACACTTCTGGTTTCTGTTCTGGGCAGAAACGTGGCCTGGAGAAACTGAAAGCAGGATGGAGGCAGTACAAATAGTGGAAAATTAAAAGGAATTTGTGGAGAAGAAAGCAGAGTTGGGGAGTTCTTGTTCAAGCAGTGAGATTGGCATTGAGAGATCTGATGAGTTGCTGGAGAAGGAGACGGTCAGAGCGAAGGAGAATGGTGATGTGAAGGTTATTGAAATTTTACAAGATTCTGAATATATTTTTCAAAAATATCTGTTCTCTGATGCTAAGTCAGAGTGTGTAGTTACAACCCTTCAGTTGGGAGGGTTGCTGAATGATTACTTAAAAGAAATGGTTATGCAGAGTGAATCGGAGAGTGAAGTGGTGGTGTCATGGGATGATATGGACAAGATCCAGGAAGTGGAGGGGACAGAAATTACATAAGAAAGAAAGTCTTATTGTTCAATGGTGAAAGAAGGAAATAAAAAAAGCAAGAGAATGAGAAGGAGGAAGAGAGAGTCTGAAAAAGAAGTTCATTATAAGGCTTAGTGCAAAAAAACAAAAAAAAAATGAAAAGAAAAAGAACTAGAGAGGTACAAGGTATGGGACGCAGTTATTGCACCCTTGGGAATATCACCCAAAGTGGTGAGAGCTTTCATTCATATTAATAGGGAGATGTACTGTGACATTATATTTGAAAATGGACACTATATGGAAGGCTTTCTAGGAAAATTTGAACAAAAGAAAGTATGTAGTTCATGGAATTCTTATATAGTGCAAACCTTTTATAGAGAAAAAAAGAGAATGACAATACAGTTTTGGACTGAAGTAGACAAGGACGCATTGCAAGACTATTTAAAAACTGTTTGCAAAGAAGTGTTGAACGCTATAAAAGTATATTCTGAAAGATGTCTGTGGACTGGGGGATGGGATTGTGGGATAATTTTGAAAATTGAAAATGATAAAAAGCTGTTTTTTTTGTGGAGAAAATTATCATTTAATAGGTAATTATGATAAAAGAAGATGTTTTATTTCTGGGTAAGTTGGACACAAAGCAAAGAAATGTAAATTGATGTGTGAAAAATAGGGGAAAATGGGACATGATTCAAGTAACTGTGATGAACAACTGCATGTTGGGTTAGAAGAGCAGATGAGAAAACATGTGTATGAAATAAAGAATAATATAGAAAATGAACATGGAGAACAAAATATTGTACAAGAGGGAGATATGAAAGGCAAAGAAAATAAAACTGAAGGAGAGCAATCAGTATTGGCAACAAGTGAAGAGGAAGATACTAAGGTCTAAAAAAGTTTGATAAGGAGAATCGTGAAGGGTAGGAAAAGAAAACTTAATGTGATTATGAAAGAAAATAAAAAAAATAATGGTTAAGACAGAAAATAAGACATTTAAAGAACCTGTGGGTCTTACCAATAAATGTTGACAGTATAAAGTATATTAAAAGACGGTTAGGTGTACTGTAATGGTGTATGCTACAACATGTGCATGTAATAATTCTAGAAGATACAAGAATCCTAGTAGAAGATGAAAGTAAATAAATGGAAAACTTATGGGGTAGCAATGTACATGTTCAAGGATTGCTGTATTATGTAATGAAACAATTAAAAGCATAATTAGGTGCATAAGTTTCAAAGGAAAGTATAAAAATTGTTTTTTAGAATGTCAAATGAGGAAAAGAGGGAAGAAAAAGCAAAAATATATAATGTTAAGTAAAACAGTATTCAGAGAAATACTAAGAGAAAATAGAAGCTTTTGTGAAAAACAGAAAGCAATTTATGAACAGAATCAAGAGAAGACATAACAAGGATGTATATATAATTATTGAAATATATGCATATGTTACAAAAAAGGAAGAGAAGAAATGTTCAAAAAATTTGAATTGTATAGGGTAAATATAGAAATAATACTGTGGGATTTTAATTGTGATTTAATAAAAAGGAAACAAGAAGGGAACAATGTTAAAATGATATATTAAATAAAAAACAGAAAGCTATATATATGGGACAATATACAATGGGCATATAAAAAATGAAATTAAGACATAAATTGACTATTTTATAATATCCGATACCCTGAAAATCATAAAAAAGGAAAAAGAAAGAAAGTTTTTCAGGCCATTTGGCTATATGTCTAGAAATAAAAGAAAAATAAGAAGACATAAAGGTAGGTAAATTAATTAAAAGATTTAATGAAACTGATATAAGTGAAGAGATAAAATAATATGATTTATTATGGAAATATTTAAAAATGAGAATGTTATATAAAATTGGACTGACGGGTGCATAAGTTACAAAGGAAAATATAAAAAGTGTTTTTTAGAATGTCAAATGAGGAAAAGAGGGAAGAAAAATCAAAAAGTATAGGATGTTAAATAAAACAGTATTCAGAGAAATACTAAGAGATAATAGAAGCTTCTGTGAAAAACAGAAAGCAATTTATGAACAGAATCTAGAGAAAATTAAGAAAATGTTACATAAGCAGAGGTATTTTTTAAAATAAAAAAGAAGTAGTGCCATATTTTAATATAATGTGAAAGAAAATGAGAGAGTAATAAGAGAATTGGAAAACAGAGAAGGAAAAAAGGTAAATACACAAAAAGAAATACTTGAAGTAACAGAAATTATATAAAATACATTTAAGAAGAAAGAGATAAAAGAAAAACAAATATGGGAAGTTATAAGTTAAGTCAAGATGAAAATGAGACTATAGGAAGAATATAAGTATACGAAAAGCTGATGAAGCTTTAAAAGACTTGGATAAGGAAAAGGCAATGGGCTTAGATGAAACTGAGTATCATATGAATTATAATATGAAAAATTGGAAAAAATTGCATTTTAAAGGTTCTAAATGAATGGTTAGAAAAAGGGATAAAAGAAAAATAGATTTGTATAGGAGCTATGAAATTTACATGGAAAAAGGGAAGAAAGAAGATATTAGGAATTAGGAATTGGAGACCAATAGTATTAAATAATATAGATTATAAAATATTTTTGAGAATAATAGGGAAAAGATTAGCTAAAAATATAGATAAATTGATGGAACCTATGATTTTTGGGAAAAAAGGAAAAAGGAGACAAGATTTATTATGGGATATGTAATAGATGATATTATAAATAAAGATGTAGAAGCCAAAGTATTGATTGTAGATGTAGACAAAGCATTTGATAGAATACAGTATACAAATCATAGACTAAGTGTAGTAGTTCTTTCCACAACTTACAAATAGTCCCCTTCATGCATTAGATATCAATAATCACCTATAGAAAAACAATAACTATTAATAAATCTATTATTGTATCTTAAATATAAAATAAAATAATCAATGCTACCTAATGGATCCTTATAAGGAGAGCTAACATATCAGTTCTGGTCTAACTTGTACTTTATCATTCAGGCCTCCTCAGCCTTATGATCCATTTCATTTCATTCTCAAGGGTAAAATTGACAATGTACAAAAACTTAAAAGTGTGACTAATCCCTCTTTCTTTATGATGTTTATCATTGAGGCTGTCCTAATCTGAGTGACCTGTTGGTTTTACCAACATAGAACATATACAATATCTGAACTTTCACAAGAAGTCATAGTATAGAAATTATAAAACTTACTGTCTCATCAATGAACATACACTGATTACATTTGCCACATGGTCTTGTATTTGTCAACTGTTTATTTTGTCTCCCTGTGCCTAAGTTGTTCCTGGGTTTACATAGTATCAGATCCATTGAGTCTTTAGTTCTACATTCACAGCAGTACATTCAAACGTATTTTCATTATAAGAACCTTGTTTTCAAGTCTTTCAATTCATTCACATAACCTTCACTAGTCCTCATTATCTGGCCCCATTACCAAGTCTGTTAATACTCACATCCAAATATGAGATGTGGTCTACTGAGTAAAGAGCTATTCATACATTCAACAAAGTTCTCTGTCACTCTTCCAGATGAAAACCAACATAAGTCATCTCCAAACATAAAAACATTGTTAAACAAAACTGTTTCTAGAAGCAAAGCAATAAATTCTATTTTCACCTGAGTAAAATCAGAATGATTCTTGAGATATTCTTGTATGTATTGGACCCCTAGATCATTGGGGATAACAGTAAAAAGACTCACAACATCAAGCGTGACTAAGATGTAGTGGTCATCATCCTGTAAATGTTTCATATATTCATATAAGTCCAGTAGAAATTGCTTACTGTCCCTAAGGATAAACCTGTTGTTGTTTACTAGTGGCCTTAAATGATATTCTATGAAAATTGAAAATGGTTCTGTCACCCAGCCCTGTCCTGCAACAATCGGTCTCATAAATGGCCGGACTTTTCACTTTAAAATAGTCATACAACTCCTTCATAATACTGTTAGATGCTAATAGCTCATCGAGCATATAGTAAACATGTATGACCTTTTCTTTAACCACATCCAAATCTATCTTTTGATAGGAAGACGTACCCATCCTGTTGTTATAGTCCAATAAATCCATGAGGACAATCTTTTCAGGTCCATGAGTGCTTGTCTATGGTTAAAACTTAAATTCTGTTTATGTGGGACATTTCGTGTCTTCTCAAAATGATCATAAATATCATTCTCTGTTATCTTAGAGTATACATCCAACAGTGGATGTAGTTGGGGGATGTACACACTATTGCATTTAAACCTACTAATATCCTGTCTCTCAGCAACATTACCAAATTCAAGTTTCAACTGAATATTTCTTACAAACATTTTAATATCAATAATAGAGTCCGCGATGTTGCCCCTCCTAGTGGGTATAAAGCTAAGACCCTTATTCAGAACCTCTTTCTCATATGTATTCAGAACTTTATTAGACAGATTCATAGAGTACATTAAATGATTATGATCTTAGTGACAAAATAATAAAAGTTATTAGATCAGTATATGAGAATAATATCATTAAAATAATACTAAACGGATGCTTAAGTAAAGAAATAAGAATGTGGCATAAGACAAGGCTGTCCAGCAGTAGTATTTTATTCATGTTAGTAATGGATGTCATTGTAAATACAGTGAATAAAAATATGGAAACAACAAGATATAGGATGATGGAGAATATTTATGTACCACTGATTCTTACTTATTCAGATGATATACTTTTAGTTACTAAAGACGAGGAATAGATGGAAATAGGAAGTAAGGAATTAAACAAACATTTAAAAATGCCTGATTTGATTATAAACAAGGATAAACGTAAAGGATTTGGATTATTGGATTAGATAATCGGTATTAAGTTTAATGTAGAAGAAGTAGGCATTTCAGGAATAACAACTGGAATTCATTTGAAATAGGAGAGAATGTGTAGATTTTGGAAAATGTGTAGATTATCATAAAGAAAAAAGGTATATTTAATAAATTCTGTTTTATTTGGTAAGATTGCCTATTTGGTAAGATATATGTGATCCCAACCCCAACTAAGTATGAAAAAGAGCTGCTATTGACTATATTCTCATTTATATGGGGATCAAAACTGAACCTTGTGAGAAGAGGAATCTTGTATGTTCAATAAAAAGAGAGAAGATTAATATTAATAAATCCTATAGTACGTGTAGCTTCATTTAATCTGTATAAAGTGTTGAAGGGATTAAAAGAAAAAAAATAGAAATATAGTGAATGATATAATGAAATATAAAAATGAAGAAGTTTGGACAAGTTCAAGACATGGAAAAAGATGTAAGACTGTTATTAATAATGAGAACAAAGAATATCAAAATAAGATATTACTATACAAATTTAAATTTGAAAATGTGGAAAAAGACAGAAAAGAATGGTATGAAAATATAATAAGGGAATGTCATTATATCTATCCATGGAAAAATCTACATAACGAAAAAATGAGTGCTATTAAAACCAGGCTTGCATGCAGTAAAGAAATGTATGAATGCAAAGGTTTTATGTGGAGCTTAATGATAAGCAAATTACCTGTTAAAGCAAATATGTCATACAAAAGAATTCAGGAAAGAATATGTAACAATTGTTGTGAAACTGAGACAACAGAACACATGTTCTTGAATTGTATAAGAATTCAAATAGTGGGAACAATTAGATGAACTTAACACATTCAATGATGATAAAACTGTAAAAAATATAAATACAAATATGATACAATATGGATATTATGGTGGTAAAAGGGGAGAACAAGCAAAATAAATTCATAAAAAACAAATCTGTGTTTTGTGGTTTATATGGAATGAAAACATTAATGGAATAAAATACAATGGAACATGGGGATTAACTGAAATTTTGAAAAATATATATATGGTTGTGGAAAAAAGAGTGGGGGGATAATTAAAATGATTAATGTACAAAGTTACATTATGCTAAAATGTGAAATATAAGCTAATAAAAGTAATGTATACATTGTAAATAAGATTTTGTATTCAATAGGTGCCTTGGGATCTTCTACCAGCTCAGGCTGATGAGAACTAGGTTTAGTGTCACATCCAAAGAATGACACAGTCAGGAGTATAGCACCCCTCTTATGCTGTACTGCATGGTCAGAAATCCATTTACTTGGTGTGGGGATAGAACGCACAGCCTTCTGCATCAAAGCTGAATGTGATCCCTGCTGTACCACTGAAACTGTACAGCATTACTTCTCTCACTCCCTTGGACATAAAGGATGGATTTCTGCAGTAGCTAACCCTGTCCTTGTGAAATATGAGGGCAAGCTGTTTCCACATAAGGGCTTGTAGTTCATATATCTTTCTGGAAAAAGTTATGCCTACTAGAAAGACAGTTTTCTGTACCAAGAATTTGAGAAGTGTTGTAGTTGCTGTTTTAGTTGGTGACAAAGTAAATTTTCCAGTACATAGCTCAAATCCCAGGAGAGGGGAAGAGTTCCTTCTTAGGTAGTCACAAGACGAGAACCCTTTTAAGGATTGCTTTTACTAGTAATAATGGATAAAGCTGTAATGCGAGGACACACAGGCAGATATAACAGGTGCTTGCAATTTCAATGAGGCATGAGATAAGACTGATATGACAAGGTCATTCAGATATTTGAGGACTATGGACACTGACACTGCTGAATGAAGACCTCCTTATAGTACCAAATGAAGAATATTTTTCATCTTGCTAAGTATGATTTCCATGTATTTTGCTTCCTAGTTTCCCTCATAATTGTAATGGTGTCATTGGTTAACATAGGCCTAAAGAGATGAGTGTTAAATCGCTCATACTGTCAGATGTAAGGCTGTCAAGTTAGGTTGCATAAATGGATCCTTGTTCTGTGATAAGTGTAACATGCATTGAGCTGGTGAATCATTGTGTATGCAAGCTTAGAAAATAAGAAAAGCACTTTTCTTTAGTTAAAAAAGGTGTTTTGAATAGCATTTTGGTCTGTCTTTCTCATCCTTCTGATTTATTTCCTGAGAAGAACTAGGAATGGAGGAACAGCATTAAAAATAGACCTGCAAACTGATTGAGAAACACTCTGGTACCCAGGCTCCTGAACTTGGTTTCCTGGTGCAATGTGTTATCAACTATTTGTTTTGAGAAAAAGTAAAAAAGTCTATTCCTGATGCATCCTCCATGTGGACAAAGTCAAGAAATATGGCACCATTCAGTATTCATTCTTGAGGGTCTGGTTCTTGTCTGTTCAACTGGCCTGTTGGGATATTCTCCTTAAATGTAATGTAAGATGCCCTGATAATCAAAACTGACTCCTGAGTCAGACATCAGGTTTCTATACCCAGCCTGCACAAAAGATGATAATAAGTTCCCTGTTGCCTTCTGATGTACCATATGAATGTCATATTGCCTATAAGGACATGCAGTTTCACTTTTTGACATCCCTATTTCAATTCTTTTTATGGATAAAACATCAACTATCACCTCTTTGGTGCTGATGTCCTTTTTGCCTTTGAATTTTGTTCCAGGTCCCCTAAATTCTTATTTTCCCCCTAAAGATGCATCCATGAAACCTGCAGCAAGTGTCTGGGAATCTGTTTTTGATATGAAAGAACCCCTTGACTGAGATTCACCAGCTGAATCTACCATAAGAGCACTTTCTTAATACAATGAGGTAGAAGTATAGCAGTCTGAAATGAAAGGGTATGCTGACTTACCCGTTCTATAGCTGAAACTACAGTTTCTTATCTAGTGCTTTGCTTGGGGGGGCATCAAAGCTGAGGATTCCATGTATTCAGGGTTCTGAGGTATTCCATAGCTACAAACTAATTCTGCTGCTGCATGAAACTGAATAAAAGTGTTTTTTTTTTACAAACAACACCTTCTTTGAGGAAAGTACTGTGACTGGTGGTATCCAAAAGTGTTCCATAGTACTGGACCTGATGATATGGAGTTAACTGTAATTTGGACTGATTCAGAGAGAGTATAGAAGTAGTACACCCTGAAAGGTTAGCATTTCAAACTTTGTCACTCACTTTTAGCATTGATAGTTCTAAAAATGAAACTCCAACAGCCATCTTTCTTGTGACTATACATAATATTGAATAGAACCTATGCATTCCTCCAAGTCTGATATCACCTCTGTGGCCTTTTAACATAGAATCTGTAGTAATGCTGATTTGATAAGCTACCTTTATTCTCTGGGAGCGAAAGAAATGCCTGAGAACATTGGTTGTTTTATTATCCAGAGTCTGTATCCCTATCTTGAGGTAATTATGAACTAAGAATCTTTTTTAGTTTTTCCCACTCTTTCAGAACTAGTCCATAATAATGCCCTACTTTTTTAGGAATAGGAGGAGCAGTTGGATAGGTGGCCTTTAGATGAGTGGGATTTAAAGTGTATGGGAAAGGAAGAGCTCTGTGGAGCTATAGCTTCTCCCTTGACATGTCACAGTGCTGAGGGTTCCCAGGCTTCCCTTTTTGGTCAGCTTGCCATTTTATTCAAAACTGGTCTTTTTTTCCATTCAGCAATAGAAACAACTTTTTGTGAACTTATTTGGTCTGTAACTAACAGGGAGATGAAACAGCTGTTTTGCTAACTGCTTAGTCTTTCCTTTTTCCTCCACCTCTTTAAAGAACTTGCTTAGTCAAGGGTCCAAACAGTTGTTCCTTGTCTATTCAGGTAT
Organism: Protopterus annectens; assembly: GCF_019279795.1. Lineage (NCBI taxonomy): Eukaryota > Metazoa > Chordata > Ceratodontiformes > Protopteridae > Protopterus > Protopterus annectens. Next base: position 1,016,806,885 of record NC_056741.1, on the reverse strand, counting down.
TAAGGAAGTGAGTCTTCACATGCTCTGTCAGGAGCTGTCCTCAGTCAAGCATTGTTTTGAATAAAAGACCCCATAGCTGCAGCTGTTTTGCACAATGTATCCCTTGCATCATAGTTACATTTGATAGAGTATTTGTCAGCTTAGGAGGAGAGGTTGCATAGCCCAGCATTTTTTCACATAAGGCTTTGCCTTCTCTCTCTTCTACATTATCCTTAATTTGCAAAAAGAGAGTCCTTTTTAACTTAATAATATATGCCTGGTAATTCAGAGCCTGAAAGGGCAAGGTAGCAGAGGTGTAAACCTGCAAGGGCTCCTATTAGAACGACGAAAACACATTTTGTCAAATGCGTTTTCGTCGACACATAAAGAGCAAACAGGCAAAACAGCAAAGCGGCTGTTCAGCAAATTCTTTCCCTGGAAAAGAAGTGACTTGACCACTTTGTTGTTTTGCCATGTTCTGCACTGTAGTGTGGTCCCTTGTCCGGTATAGCTCCCGAGCGTGAATGTGCAACAGTTACTGACCTTAGGGTTAGGGTGCGGGTTAAGGTAAGTGCATATGTATGAAAGTGTTAACTGTTTTTTTTTTTTGCATTAGATGTATGGTTGAGTTACATGTCTATGTGTTTTCAGCTGTTTACATTTGTTTTGGAGGGGTAGAATTAGGGTTAAGGTAAGTGTGTATCTGTTTGGAACTGTTTACATAAATGTGCAAGAGTTACTGACCTTTGGGTTAGGGTGCGGGTTAAGGTAAGTGCATATGTTTTAAAATGTTTACTTTATTTTTTTGCATTAGATGTATGGTTGGGTTACATGCATATGTGTATTCAGTTGTTTACTGTTTTTTTTGAGGGGGGGTGCAATTAGAGTTAGGGTACATGTGTATGCGTTTGGAAGTGTTTTAATGTTTTTTTTTTTTTTGTTGGAACATCCCTAAGAAAGAAATCGCTGTTTTGTGGTGTCGATATTTTCAGCTTTCACTGAAAATGTGTCAGTGAAACATCGTTCACTGTTTTAAGCGTTCGATGTTTCAATATAGACCCACCTGCAAAACCTTCTTTCCCAAATGGTTAAGAATTCTGTGTTCCATGCCATTGGTGATGGAGTTCTTGGCTAGAGCCTCAAAAGATTCCTTGACATCATGGTCTCCATAGTTGGATCTGCAATTGGTTTCTTCTAATGCTACATAGAGAAGCCCAGAGCCCTGAAGAAATAGTCAGACTTCCTGGGTGCAGGGGGTTGAGAATCCAGCTTCAAATCTGCACTGGTGAATACATTCTACATGGCTTCAGAAACTGGATGAATAGCCAAGAGTTTGGATTCTGGTAATCCCAGTTATAGTCTATATCTTTTCTCAGTGTCTGGGTAATGCCTATCTTTCCACTTGAAGATGTGCTTCATTCTCTTGAGGGTGTCTACAAATGAAGAACCTTCTGGTGGGGAGAGAGAGGAGAAGGTGTCCTCTGTGCCTGACATTTAATGAGGAGTGGAGAATGACATATGGTCTGCATACGACAGTTCCACTTCTAATATACTTATCCCCAATGGAAGAAAACATGTTAAATCCACCCAAACTATCTGTCTGTCCCACACTAGTCCCACATGAATGCACAAGATAGACAAAGCTTGGTAAAACTGGCAAAGAACTGGCAAAGAACCAAATCTGGCCACCTTCACACTTATAAGCATTTCCCTGTCTTTGCTCAAACTCTAGTCGCAACAGATAAGAACAGTATTACTTAGATCTACAAACAAACCATAAAAAATCCAGAGAAATGATGGTCCTCTGTGAACAAAATCTTACACCCTGGAACTTTTATTGCCTCCGGTCTCTGCCTAGATAGCCCTCCCATAGAAACTGCTAATAAATGTAACTCCCACTGTATGGACTCTATTGCTACCCTAACACAAAATCCCATAAAGACTCATGATGGCACAGATGAGGTTCCCAATTCCAATACACTTCTTTTCTCCTTAAAAACTGTTTCTGCCTCACATATGAAATGCCTTCTCCATATGCTCAAGCCTTCCTTCCCCTCCATTGATAACCTACCAACAGAATATCTAAAGCTTGCAGCTACTTCTTTTACTTATCCAGTCTCCATCTTGATCAATAGATTCATTCAATAATTGCATGTCCCATCTTTCTGGAAAAAAATCTACATCATACCTCTTCACAAAGGTAGTAACTCCTCTGTAATAACAAAGTTTAGGCCTATTGCTATTATATTCCTTCTCTCTAAAATTCTAGATAAGTGTATATATCAGTAAACCTTATAATAGCATCTCCAAGAAAATCTAATGAGCTCCAAGCAACATGGTTTACACCAACACCATAGCACAACAGCTGCCCTGGTTGCCTTCTTAGATAACATCATCAAATCTAGAGATAATAGTAACTTGGTCCCTTCCCTGTTTTTAAATCTCTTCTAAGCCTTTGACCCAATCTCTCACTCCAAATTACTCTGTAAAATGTCTGTCTGATACAACACTCACCTGGTTCGCTAGCTACCTTTCTCATCAGCATCAGTCTGTAAAATGACTCTCTAGGTAATACTGGTGAGCCTAAAGGTTCTATCCATGGACCTCTTCTCTTTAACAACTTTATTAACAGCTTACATACATCTTCTCAAAAGCTTCTCTCATTCAATACAATAATGGCTCCACCCTCATCTTCTTATCAAACACTCTTCCCCATTTACACTCCATTACTCAAAATGCCCTCATCTCCATTGAAGATTGGCTCAGTAATAACTAACTCTTCCTAAATCCCAATAAAACCAAGCTATTCCTGCTCCTCCCGGTATCTCCAGCAACTCTCAAAAACAGCTTCAAAATAACTTTTCTCAGTCACACAGCTATAGAAGTTGTATCTCATACCAAGTTAATGGGCATCACAATTGATGATCAATTAAAATTTGATTGTCATATACAAAGTTATATTAAAAAACACATCAGAAAGTGGGTATGCTTTATACATCCAAACCGTTACTCACCAACCCCTCCAGAATCACACTGGTAAGCACATGCCTTCTACCTTCTCTATGTATGCCTCACAAATTCTTATCAAAATTCAAATCTCCCTCATCACAAAACTAGAAGCATGTTATAACTAGGCAACTAGATTTGCACTCAATCTGTCATATGTAAGTCATCACTGCTCTGCTCTGGAATCATTAAACTGGCTTGATTTGCCCAGTGACCTCAACTACACTCAACTTCTACTTGCTCTCAAAATGATATATGATCCTTTCCATTATTCATCCATCAGTAATATTCTGGAACAGTACCTTCCTAACCATCCACTTTGCTCATATAAGAAACACCATATTGAAACCCATAAACCTAAAAAGCATAGGACATAGTTTATACTCCTGAATAGTTGCCAAAACCTGGAAAACAATTACTATGGACATTAGGGCAAGATTTATAAGTCTAATTTTTAAGCATACCCTAAAATAAAACCTTCTCAGCTCCAGGCTGTGTACTTGTCTTTCTCCAGGTTAAACTGACCCATTTATTTTCCCCTTCCTATATTCTTTCTCTTACACTCTTTGTCTTCCCTTTCTCTTGCATACTCCTTCCTCCTTACAATCTGCTATACACCCGCTATCTCTTTTACTGTTCTTAGTGCCTACCCTTGTTTCTGTTCCTTCATTCTAAGTCATCATCTTTAAATCTTCTTTTACCATCTTCTCCACCTTCTTTTGAGATTTCTTGGCCTATAATATTCTTTTTACTGTCAAGTTTCTGTTTCTGCACCTTGTGTACCTTACTACTTTTTCTCCATAATATTCATACATATTTAGGTCTTTCGGCTTTTCCTGGTTAGGGGTCGCCACAGCGGAACTCTGGTCTGCTAATGATTGGCAGTGGATTTGTATGGTGCTGAGTTGCCAGTCTAACGCCCAACCTTCAAAGAAGGCACCCCATTCATGCACACACCTACCTACATGTCTTTAACATCACTCAACCGCAGGGAGGACATGCAGACTCCACACAGAAGGTGCTCCAGCTGAGAATCAAATGGGATTACCTCTTAGTGTGAGGTGACAACGCTAACCGCTGCACCACCACGGCCTACAGTCAAACATATTTTGGTAATTATTGCCAGTCTCTGATACTTTTTCCTCGTTTTATAATTTATTGTGACTTATTTTACTTTGTGTATGTTTCCAAGTTCATATATATAAAATTTGTATTATGTCTTATGGTGCTTTTCTCCCCAGGCCTCGACTGAAAAAAATGGGATTTTTTGCCCAGTCGGACTTTCCCTGTAATTAAATGTCAAATAAATAAAATAAATAAATAAAAATATGTCACAACTATATCCAGACCCCATGTGCAAAAATGGGAAAAGGGGTTGAGGATGGATGGATTATTCATATACAACTCATGTAACTGTTATTTCTAATTGAAACTGTAAATTATGTAACTGATATCAAGGATTTCTGATTAATGGAACTGTTGTTCATCAAATTAAGCTGACTGCAAATGATAAAACAAAGCAAATGATGGCCATGATGTCTTTATAATGGAGCTTTTCTCCCTGAGCCTCCACTGAAAAAGCGCACTGCTCAGTTGTGCTTTCCTAGTAAATAAATGCCAATGAAAAAAATAAATACATTTATTCAATGCAAAGTATGTACTCCTAAACATGTCAGACTTTATGAGGAACCTTATAAATATAGGAGGAGGATGGCTAAATCTGAGGGCCAAAATCATAGTGATTTGCCTAAATCATAGCAGTTGCGACAAATGACTTGTAATACCACAGTAAAGGTAACAATATCCAAAGAAATGCACTGGCTAATAACACAGCACAAGTGAAGGTTCAAGGTATTACCTCAACCAGTGGCCTAGAATGGATACCAAGATTTTGTGTTATACCTTTGTCCCTGTTCACAACTGAACATTTAAGAGATCTTGGAACAAGTGGCTAAGTAGTCAAAACATATGACATAGGATGGTGGCAAACAATAATGGTAGTTTGCCAAACAGGTATTCACAACAACTAAGACAAAGTGAGCATCTACTATGGGAATAAGAAAGAGGGTGCTTGAGTGAGGGAGATTGGTTGTGCATCATTATGCTGCAGATGTGTAAGTGGCAAGTTCTACAGATCACGTGGAGGTTGTCATACAGCTCTGAAGAAAAAAATTAAGAAGTGTGGAAAAAATAGCTTAAACACACACACACACACACACACACACACACACACACACACACCCTAATAGTGAAAGCAGAGCTCACCTCGACCCTATTCAAATGAAACCTTGACAATAGGATGGGGAATCATAAATTTACCCCATTATGGCTCCCATGCCCCTTATGAGCAGAGCCTGTCAACAAAAAAAGTATTATCCTATCACCTCCCACCTAAAAACAAATCCCTTAGTTTCTTTTCTACTAACCCCCCTCCATATAGACTCCCATGTTACTTGGAAACAAAATGGGATTTTGGTGCCCAACTAGGCTACTATATAAATATATATATATATATATATATATATATATATATATATATATATATATATACTGAGAGAGAGAGAAAGTTAATTTTGATGCTGGTTGCTGGTATTTGTGGGGATTGAAAGCTTTCTTCAATGTACTGCGATCTCAGAGTTCATACATATACGTTGCAGGGGGTGTGGGGAGCAAGAGTGATTGCCCCCTTCTTAAAAGCTGTATTATTTTCATATTATGAGGTTATTTAAATATAAAATATGCTATGTCAAATTGTTGAATATAAATTATACTTTTTCTTGGGATCTCTGCACCCTTCTCTCCCTAAGCCTGCATTAAAAATGGACTACAACTCATCGAAAGGCATGGTTACAGAATTCTATACAAATAAGAAAATAATTAAATAAACAAATTAACAATGGAGCTTTTCTCCCCAGACAGCCACTGAAAACGGGTTTTATCCAATCAGAAACTTCCCGGTCAGCAAACACAAATAAATAAATATAATAAATAATTCTTACATATTAGTACACTAAGAGGAATGAGAGATGGTTCTATATGCACAGAGAAAATCATATTTATAATTACCATAACTTTTCCAGGATTTCCTCGATGAAATTCTATTTGAGTATTGTATATGAATATGAAGACCTCAGATGTGACAGAAACTGGAACACCAACCCAGTTTTCATTTGCAACCTCAATCCGAAAATAATCTTTTACATCAGATGAATTACACAGCTCAGCAAAAATATATCTGCAGGTACCTTGGAAGTCATAACTTAGTCTGTCAAATGTCATGTAATGGGGGTCACCTCCAGCCCGACATACACCATCAGGGAGCCTATGGCAGCCATAGATGCCATTTTTATTTCCACATATTTCAGTAGATGTGCAGGAGGAACTGGAACATTGAACAGATTTTGTGGCTGCATCACACATGCATCTCTCTTCACAGTTGTTCCCCATCCAGAAGACCTCCCCAGACTTGTAGTATCTGTTGTTATACGTGCATCCACACTGTGCCACAGGTACACAATCTGTTCCACTCTGCACAAACCCATCATCACACTGACAGACTTCTGTGCAAGGTGTTGAGCAGCTGAGTAGAAATTCAAGGTTTACACAAGTAGTTGGGCATGAGGACCCACAGATCTCGTAGTGACTGTTAGCTGGGCATGGCAAACCTACAAAAGATTAAAACAGTCATGATGAAATAGCTATAAAGAAAATTGGGACTGATTAAAATAGCAGACAATGACTTGGCCACTGGCTCATTTTGATGATAATAGAATGTATTCATCCATGGAGGGTGCCACCTTTCAATGAAGTGTGACCTGTATATATAAACTCTGCTGACCCATTCAATAAGATCATTGCCAGTGTTTACTTATTTATAAGTAGTGTTGGCACATGTATTCCTCTGTATTCCATATGTAACTAAATACTTACATACAACTAAAGTAACGATGGTGTACCCACTTACCATTTATCTTGTTTTTTTTCTGTTTAACACTACTAATCTTACACAGTATAGTGCTTGAGGATGTCTTGGAAATTGTGCCGGATGGAATATGTGGCGGCTTATGTTCATTGAGGTCTGTATCAGACAATACTGCCTTTAAACTCAGATAGGTATCCTTGAACTCAGTGCTGACTACATTAATGAAGGCAGGTATCAACAACTGACTTGTTACATACAAGATTGGTGAGTTTGCTAGCAAAATGTGGAAAATCAAAACAATTTTCCACTTTTTGATGGTATTTGTTATCCGAATTTGGTAATACAGAATTACCAAAATGTTGGAAATGGTAATCACAGAATCGACATTCGAACACCAGAAGTTCAAATGTCGAGATTCCATGTTAGCGGTACCATTTTTGCAGTGGTGCAAGCCTCCCCCTGCACCCCCCACACCCTCTGCATAATATATATTCCAACTCCAAGATTGCACTACAATGAGTAAAAGTGTAAATTTCCTGATTTCCACTGTAGTGTGATCTGTTATTAGAACGTCAGTCTCATATTACAGAATCCATATAACCATTCACTAATGAGGATTCAAACATTTCCGGATTGGCATCACGAAAACTGGAAAACACGCATTCAACAACTGCAGTTTCACATAAGTGTCACTCCACATTTTGATAGTAAACTGGACTGGTGATTAAATACATTGTGGGTAAATCATGCAACACTTTATAAAAATGATACATATAAAATAAAGCAAAGGACACCTACATAAGGTTATTCAATGACTTAGTATAAATAAAAAACTGTCCAGTATATTAGGCTATACATTTTGTTTATTTGTGAATATATTCATAGGTTTATATAGTCAAAGTCAGACCTAACCACCTTGATTAATCATAACAGTATTTGCCATTTTATTCAATAATGAAATAGGGACTGCTATTACTTAAGTCTTTGCCAGACTTTAAAGCTAATTTATTTAATTATTTAACATCTGTTAACTATTTAAGTGATCTAGTCCAAAAACCCTTTTCAGTTGCAACCTGGTCAGAGAGGCTAAGCATGCAACAGAATGTAGACCTAATTGCACAGAAATTTACTTTGGCATTAGTAGTAACATAACGTGCTTATCTATTCTGCTATTACTGCTCTCTCACCTGCTTTGTTGGAGACTTTTTTCTTCAATTCTGACTTTGCATTTGTTGCCTTCCCTTATGTAAATATATTCCATATGAGTCTTTTCAAAACAGGTTTTTGGATTGTTCCTCATATATCCTAAGTATGAGCACCAACTACATCTCTTTCTCTCATACCATCTCTCAGTCAAAAAACATTTTAATCTGCATTGCTCTTGTCTACAAAATGTTTAGATTTGAATTCCCTCCTTAACATGCTTCTGAACCTCATCTTAAAATCCCAGAGCACCACCTTAGGTTAGAATCCAATCATGCTTCTCTGCTCTGCAGTCTGTCCAGCTGTCTTTTAGCAGCTGACCGAGGATTCCTAATACATAGTCGTTAACTCTAATGTGTGCTGCTTCCATGTGTTTGAAATAGCACAGCACCCATCTCTTCTCATATAAACTGGAAAAAGACTTCTAGAAGAGACATCCCCTTGCTCCTGTTGTAAACAAACTTTCATTCAAGCATCTGCCATCTTTATCCTTTTTCTCTGATCTACTAATCCTTATGCTTGTTTTTTTTTTACTGTAAAGAATCCTCTTTACATCATAATACTAGTTGTCTCATTACAATACAAATCTATAACTGACATGTAGTTCAACCTTATAGCTCCAGGCTATTGTTGAAATGTGCCCTTGAATTTAACCACCACAGCAGTCAATGCATTAATAAATAAATATACCTATACCATATGGACCTCTATGGACGGCACAGTGTTTCATTGATAGCACAGCAAAAGGTTGTCCAGTTTGATTCTCAGCTGGAGTGCCTTCTGTGTGGAGTCTGCACATCCTCCCTGCATTCATGTTGGTTTTCTCTGGGCAATCCAGTTTCCTCCCACATTACAAAACATGCATCTGGAGCGTTTCTCCCCGGGCCTCCACTGAAATCTGGAAACTGGCTTTGTTCCAAGTCGGACTTTCCCGGTAAACAAATGTTAAATAAATAAAAATAAAATATGTCATCTTCTCTTGTCTCCAGCCCAGGATTCTGCTGTTTATCATTGTCCACCATCCCTTTCTGCAAAACTGCTTAAGCCCCAAACCTTGCTTCATGGAATCCCTGTATTACACAATATACTTCCCATCCATGATTTGAGTCAGCTTTCCTTGCTCCTTTTATGTCCTTTTTCTTTCTCTGCCAGTGGCTGTGGACCCAGTCCATACTCCTCCTTTCATATCTGCCTTCTGTGTTCCATTTAATTAAAAAATGCAGAAAATATACCTTTCCAACTAAGCTGTAAGCACTACTATCTTTTATCAATTCTGATGAAGCCTGTTCCTGTTAAAGCTCTGTTCTCTTTGCTGGTTTTCTGCCCATTCTGTGACCAGTTACAAATATTTCTCCCATGTTCACTGCTGACAACAGTGATTATAGTCCACACCAACCCCCACCCCCGGCACCTTCTTCTGTGTACCTCTCATTGGCATGAGAGTTGAGTCAGGTCCTGGTAATACCTTTACACAAAGTATCTAGAAGGAAGAAGTCTTTGAGGTATAGTGCATACATATATGCTTCAGAAGAGACTTAGAAAAATTGATCCACTGCTATATCTCAAGATCTGTGGAATAGAGGAGTCATACCAACATGGCTTCCTGAAGGGAATATCATGCATGTATACCAGGATAAACTCATTCAAAGCTGAAGTAGGAAAGGAGCACCCTGATTCACTCTCCAAGCCAGTCTATTGAGAAGGCTACTGAAAGAAATGGTGTTAGTCCTATCAGGTAAGGAGCATGGAGGAAAACCTTAAAAACAGACTGAATTGAATGGATGAAAGATTTTTGTTCTTATCAATTAGGCTGATGCCTAATGCAGTACTGCAGGAGTCAGTCATAGGTATTATAATATGTGTATGTTATCTTGGCTTAAAAATGCAGCTAGTCATATATTTCATTAGATATGATTACTGCAAAACTGTTTTCATTTAATAATATAAAATTCTTTATGGACTGTTTACTCACTGCTTTCTTCAGTAGCTGTATTACACCATATTGGTACATAATGGTCAAACCATTCCGCAGTTTGATTTTAAAGGAGAGATGGGCTGAATTTGTATAAATGCTTCTAATCTCTGTGGCGTGTACTGCATCAGATAGATACTGCAGACCTTTTTATGTTTGTTGCCAGGGTTTGTCAGTGAGATTTAATGATAATCTGTGTAACCACCAAGGAGATATATTTCACCAGAGCTGCTGCCATTTATTTCTTTCTGTTTACCTTGGATCGCTAGTTAGACTTTGAGAATTCTAGATGGCAGAGGACACCACATCAAGATACTTGCATTATAGATTTGTTGGACAATATATACATCCTGAGGATTCAATCATCAATGAAATAAATTTGTTAATTGCAACTACAGATGCAGTTACGGTTTGTCTCTCATCTGTCTATCTGTATGAAACATTGTATTTTGTTTGCATGACTGTGCTATTGTTTTGCATATAAAATTAAATCTTTGGAAAATAAAGAGCTTTATTTTGTTCATTTGACAATCATTGTGGCCGGTGTCTAATTTTTCTATTGGAGGTATTTGTGACTGTTGTTTTCTGTTCATTAGAAGACAGAGACTGCTTCGGGATCAGCTATCATAATACTAGTTGTCTCATTACAATACAAATCTATAACTGAGATGTTGATATCCAGTTAGCAGTCTGATTGGTTGTAGTGAATACAGGTAAAGGATATTGTCACTGTAGAGGTATCAGTACCCATTCCAACGAAATATGGCCAATGTGTACAAGTATAAATATAATTTGATTACATTTCAGTCACTGTTGATGAGTTGAAACTAAAAACAATGGGATCAGAATGAGGTGTGCAAAATCCTGCATAGTCAAGGACTATAAACATGATTTGGAACTGACAGCATACAGTTTTTTGGGGGTGTGAAATGCCCTTAAGGACAATCACCTTTGCACATACATGTTTGGGTCGTGGTAGTGCAGACTTGATCTCTGTAACACCTTTTTTCTCACGACTTTGGTAACAGTGTGAAATTCAAGGATTACATCCTTGGCTGATACACTTTTCGCAGTGTTTTCAGTCTTCATTGTAAGCATTACAAACTAGATGGTTTACGTGCATGTGAATTGCAGTGAAGTGGAGAAGGTAAAAAAATCATGGATTTAGGCTGTAGTAGGATCACTACAGATATGCTGAATGAATGGACAGGTAGCAGTTATGGATGAATATCAAAAAGTGTAAACAAATTAATTTTATGGATTGAACCACAAAAAGGAGCCCTATTCCTGTTAGGGCACCTACATGCCTTAAGTTAGAGGAAAAAGATGTAGAATGGTAATTATACCCAAAAAAAACAAATGGCCCAAAGCAAGGAGCCAGTAGCTAATGTCAGTGGGTCTTTCTAGATAAGTGACTTCATACAATCTGCAGAACAATCTTTTCCTCTACAGAGGATTATTATACTTATTTCTGAGGACCATACCTCTCAACTTGTAAATGCAAGAAATTTGGACAAAGCCAAAAATAATGGGGAACAATTTATTCATTATTTATTTATTGACATTTGTTAACTTGAAAAGTCCACTGGGTCAAGTGACCCATTTTCAGTGGAGGCCCGGGGAGAAAAGCTCCAGAAACACTGTAGAATACAAAAGCATAAAAACATATATAATCTTACAAAAAAGGTACATATGATTGTTGGAACAGGTGCGTATATTTGCAACATATTGAAATGGTGGTTCCTTGTAATAATGGCATTGAATTACACAAATATAGTCACATATACAATACTGATTGTGATAAAAAGAGGCTGGTAATGAAAATATGAATATATAGGAAAAAAAGTTTGGGATTAAAAAAATAAAAGTATTAAAATATCTAAGTCAAAATAGAAAGAGAGCATTGCAATCATCAGATAGGCAAAAAACAGAAACTGTGCATCTTGTGACTGCAAGATGAATGTTTTTTTCAGGTCATAAAGGTCATAAAGGTATTATGTGAGGCTAGGGGAAGAACGGTTATGGTGGTTTGGGGTTTGTGGTACATGTGCAGATGGGGTTGTTTAGAAAGTGTTGTTTTAGAGCAGTTTTAAAGGCATTGAGTGAATTGAGTTGAGTGATGTGAGAGTGAATGGTATTCCATATCTTGGCAATGCTGTGGGAATACAGACACTGACTAGCTTTCTTATTTAGTATGGATACCTTTAAGTGATATTTATTAGTAGATCTGAGTGTACCGGTAGGAGTGTATTCTTGTAAGATGGACTGGAGTGCAAAGCAGTTACTTGGTTTAAACAATAAGTTATAGGCAAGAGTAAGTTGAGTGCAATGTAGGTAGTGGGGAAATTTGAACCAGTTGAGCTGAGATATAGCTTGGCAATGGTGTGCACAATTAGACAGACCAGTGGCAAATTTTGCTATTTTATAATAGCATGCTTGAAGCTTATTAAAAAGGGTTGAATGTAGGTTGGTAAATATTGGGCTTCCATAGAGAAGGGAGGGAATGAGTAGTGTGTTGGCTAGCTTAACTTTGGTGTTGGTGTCAAGATAAATTTTATGGTGATATAGTTTACCTAGTTTGCAAAGGGTCTTCTTTATTGAATTAAGGATGTGTTCCTCAAATGTGAGCTTATTGTTGATAGTTATACCTAGTATATTTGAAGAGTATACTAGTTCAATTTCTGTCTTATTTCATGAGTAAATTTTAAAATCTATGTGCGGTGGTTTTGCAGAGAAAAGTAGGAGCTTGTTGTTTTGGAGTTAAGTAGAAGTTGGGAATCATTTAGCCAGGATTCAATGGATGTAAATGAGTTTTGTGTGAGCTTTAGGAGGTCAGAGAAATTGTCAGAGGAGTTAATGGTGGAATCATCTGCATATTGAATGAGTTTACTTTGTAGTGAAACCTTATGTAGATTGTTTGTGAAGGTATTAAAAAGTAGAGGGCTAAAAATAGATCCTTGGCGGACACCTATATGATTTGCTTGATATTCTAACTGGTGATTGAGCCATTTGACTGATTGTTCTCTGTTAGTTAAGTAGGAGGAAAACCATGTTAGAGCACTAGAGGAGCAGCCTAATTTTTCCAAGCTGTTTTAGCAGTAAACCATGGGACACAGTGTCAAAGGCCTTAGATAGATCTAGCAGAATTACTGATGTAGCTAGGCCAGCATCCAAGGCTTTGTTCACTGTGTCAGTAAAGGACAATAATGCAGTAATAGTACACTGCACTGGACAAAAACCATGCTGGGTTGAGGTGAGGAGATGATTGTTTATGAGGTGTTTGAGAAGTTGAGCATGAATACATTTTTCTACTATTTTTGATAGAGGGGAGACTGTAGAGATATGGCAATAGTTTTGAGAGTTCACTGGCATGGCCACCATTGTGTAATGGGGTTACAATAGATTTTTTCCATATATTGGTAACATAAGATTCTGTGATGGAGCAATTTATAAGAATACTGATAGGGTATGCAATTGCATTGGCAGTGAGTTGTAGATATCTGGGTGGAACTTTATCTGCAGATAGGAAGCATGGTTTTAGTTTGGATAGCAGTCTGAGTACTAAGGATATAGGTACTAGTTGGATATATTAAAAGTGGGAGAAGAGTTTGCTGGTAATGATGAGGGAAGGATATTGTTTTCTTTTATTGGGTAATCTGGGTTTTTAGACTTTGTTTTTCTCTCTCTATCAGAATCATTCACTAATTTCTGGATGGAAGTAATAAAGTGGAAATTAAACATATTGGTTATTTGTTGTGGGGGGGGGGGGGGTTCTGGGCAGGGTGTTGTGTTATGTAAGGTACCTGGGTTTAGTAAAGAGAAGATGGACTGCCAAAACTTTTTGGGGTTGTTTTGTTAGTTGGTTAGTTGTGCTTTGAAGAAATGTTTATTTGTTACTAATTTTTTTGGCTTTATTGCGGAGTTGTGTTTCTAATAAAGTGAGTGGCAGCAATTTTTCTATTTTCAATTACACTGACATAAGCATAGATGGCAGACATTTCTCATTATTTAAAAAAGGTTTCACCTTTGTTCCTGCTAAACATGTTGATTTATCTGAATTGATTCTTGATGTAAAACTATTCACCAGGAAATTAAATTTGGAGGTTTTAGTTTCCACTAGTGACCCACATGATTGCAGGGTTATTAGACCAAATGGTGATTTAGTAAGGAGAAGTACATATAATCCCCCCCTACATAATGATATTAGTAATTTTGAAAAGGTGTTAATTAAAGAAATAACATCTAGTTATTATAAAAACAAAAATAGATATTCTTGCAACAATTTTAATTTGGAAGAAAGGGCGACTTTGGATGAAATTACACAGTATTACCCCAATATTAGGATTATGAAATCCGATAAAGGGGTGAGGTTATTTTAATGGAAAATCGGTCATACATTGCTAAAATGATGGAGATTTTGGACACAAAGGGACGTTATACTATTATATCTAGAAATGAGATTAATATAGCATACAAAAATATAGACCTCATTATTGAGGACAATTTGCTTCAGGGGCTTATTGATGACAAATTATATAGATATTTTAAGGTTGAAAAAACAGTTCTCTCTACTATATTTGGCATCCCTAAAGTGCACAAAGCTATCCAAAATCCACCATTAAGACCTATTGTGGCATCAGGTGGTTCTAAAACCCAGCCACTAGCTATCTATGTAGTTACAAAATTAAAACCTTTTCACAAACTATAACCACATATTTTAATTGATTCCTGGGATATTTTAATGAAAATAAATCAAATGGAATTTGAACCTCAGTACTCATTCCTTACTATTGATGTTAAGGACCTGTTTTCTGTTATACCACACAACACAGGTTTGGAGTGGTTTGAATATATGTTAACGGAGTTTAGGTTTCTTAACAAACATGAATTCAGGCTGGTGTTGGAAAATATGGAGTTAGTCCTTAAAAATAATTATATTTATTTTCAGGGAGACATTTTTTACCAGTTAGATGGGGTGGCTATGGGGGCAGCTTGTGCCCCCATTTATGCTAACATAGTCATGCTTTATTGGGAATTATACTATGTATTTACTTCCCCATTTATGGCTAATATTGTGAAATATTTTAGTTTCTTGGATGACATTTTTATAATTTGGAAGGGTACAGAAGTGGATATACCTAATGTTATGGAGTTTTTAACAAATCTACTGAATTTCTTAGGTTTACTTATGAATTTAGTACAGATGAGATACATTATCTTGATGTATGTATTGTGAAGGACATTTTGAATAAGAAATATATATCAAGAATTTTTAGGAAGGCTTGTTTTTCCAACTCATATTTACATTACAGTAGTAATCACCCACCCCTACAGAAAAAGAACATTATTAAAGGACAAATGGTCAAGGCAGCAAGGATGACTTCAGATTATGTTGATTTCAGAAATGAATTGGAATACGTACACCAATTATATCTGGAGAGAGGCTACCCTGAAACATTAATAAATTCTATTAAGGAAGAGGTGATAAAGGGATAGGGTTCAAGATATATTCCTCTACTAAACACTGAATATAATAATGTGAATCAAGGTCTAATATTAGATGATACTGAGACAAATGATGGGACACATCAAACAGAAAAAAACATGCCTTTTTTGGTTATAACATACAGTGTAGGTACTAATACAATGAAAAAGGCTATTGATAAAATAAGGGACATGTTTAGGAGTATGCCCAATAGATCAGAAATATTTGACAAACGTTTGATGTACAGTTTTAAAAGGGGCCCCAGTCTCAAAGATATTTATGAGAAGTCTGGAAATGAGAATGGGGACTGGATGATTAATAAGGGAACCTTTAGTTGTGGGAGATGCTCACAATGTACATTTGTAGCCAATAAGGGGGGTCTATTTTTACCAACTATCCCATTTAAGCTCAAAGGAAAGGGACATTTTACCTGTTATACTAAAGGAATAGTTTATTTAGCATACTGTATATCATGTTGGGCATATTATGTGGGAAAACCAGAAAGACATCTTCGTCAGAGAATATATGAACATATGTACGATGTTAATAGAAAAAAGGAAACTAACGCACTTTATAGACACACTATAGTTTGTAAAAATGCAAATTTTAAATTTTGGATTTTGAAGATGCTACCCAAGAACAGTAGAGGGGGTGATTGGGAAAATAAGTTGTGTTTCAGGGAATTAGTTTGGCAGTTGTGGGTGGAAACAACCTATCCACCTGGGATGAATGACCACATCTCCCTGTTACCAGCTTTAAAACTCACAGCAAACAAAATAAAATAAAATAAAATAAAATAAATAAAATAAACACACATATAATGCACAAAGTACACACATACATACAAAAATATTAAAAACAAATGTACTCATTTATTTATTTCATTATATACTACGTCATATATTATAGATGAAATTTATTTATTTATTTCATTATATTTATTAGTTACTATATTAGTTAGAATATTGAACCATTTAGATTATATTATTCTATGTAATGGTTTATGTACTTTATGTCTGGTATGTATAGGATGAATTATATGGAAATTTCAGCTATGCTTGGCATTTATTAACCTGCACTTGCACTATGACTTTAATTTGTATTTCAATCAAAGCAAACAATTTACGAATGAACCAATTGTATTTTTACATTGATTTTAATTTTGACTATAAATTAGCAAGTTGCATTTGATTATGTTGTTCTGAAGAAGTTTCCAGTCAGGAAATAAAAGCGCTAAACTTTTTGTGATCTTTGTTTTACTGTGTGGATTAAATTTGGTTGGATTTTGAACAACGAGTGAATCTGCCTTCATTGGGATCCTGTGCTCGGAGATTTTTACATTTATTGTTTTTTCTTTATCTCTGTGGTCCATTGGTTTTGTGTTTATTGTGGAGTTGCTTGAAATGTTGTTCAGTTTTCACTATTTTATTTTTCTGCCATTCTTTACAGGAATGGCCTCTTGCAAGGATGGCTTGTTTAGTTGATTTTGTTAACTGGGGCCATGGTTAGGTTTAATATGTTTCATATACATAGGTGCAAGGCTATTGAGAGTGTCTAGGAAGATTTTATTGAAATAAAATACAGCATCATCTAAGGTAGAGTTTTTAAAGGGGCCCAGTTATGAGCTTTTAGGATGTTGGTAAAAGTGGTTAGTTAAAAGTGGTTGAGGTTCCTGGTTGTTTTGTAGGAGTGATTTTTTGGAGTGTGGGTATTGATTCTATATGTGTAGGTTGGGAGGTGGTCACTTAGAGAGTTTGCTAGGGTTCCTGAATTGGAGAAGTTTTGGGGATGGGTTACTAGTACCCAGTCTAATGTTGATGTTGATTGATTGGATATGCCATGAGTGGGAGTAGTAATGAGCTGAGTGAAGCTGTATAAGTTTATACTGTTTACAGGGGTGTTTAAGGTAAGGATTTGCCAGTTTATGTTAATGTCTGCTAAAATAATGGTTTCCTGTGATATGTTTTTGTTTATCCAAGATAAAAGGTACTTGAGAGTGGGGATTTTATGGCCTGAGGGGATGTAAAGTACAAGTATACCAATTTTTGTTGCTGTTAATATGAAAAGATGCTATTAAGAATTCTAGGTGGTCAAAGGTAGGTGCTGGTTTAGTATGGGCAGTGATTGTTAGGGTGCCTTTTGTAAATTAAGACTATCCCTCCACCTTTTTTGTGTAATCCATCAGTGCACAGTATATTATAGCCTGGAGGGAGAATTTCTGTGTCTGAGATATGTGGTTTTAGCCAGGTTTCTGTCATAGCCACAAGGTTAGAGGTGTATACTGATAACCATGCATGAAATTCAGTGGTTTTATTACATATTCTACATATATTTATTGTTATGAGGTGACTATTTTGACTGTTGGAAGCTTAGATGTCTGTAGGAGGGTGGGTTAGGTCCACGGTTCAGGTGAATATCACTGCATAGTTGTAGGGTGGATAGTAAATGAAGTAAGTTGTGTGGAGAGCAGGATGTATGCATAGATTTGGGGAGGGAATAGTAATAAAGCTTGAATTTGGAATAAGTGGATGATATACAAAATTGTTTAAGCATAAGTGGGTGCATGTGAATAAGGATGGAGAGATCTGATAGTAGCTGTGTATAGTGGTTGGTGTTGTGGAAGACAGGGTTGAGGACAGAGGAGATGAGATTTACAGGGAGGTATGTAGGGAGGTAGCTTGGGTTAAGCATAATAGTAATGTAGTGCAGATAGAGAGGTTAACAGAGATGTGTATGTAGTGTGGCATGTGTGGTGTGTAGTAGAAAGAAAGATGTGGGCAGAGCTTGGTTAAGATTTTAGTGGTGGGAGGGTGTAGGTGAGGGAGGGGTTTGTGTATTGTGGATGGATGGGATTGGTTGTGGTAGTGTAGGGGTGGGGTTATAGGAAGTATAAATCTGGTGAAAGAGGGGGTGGGTGAGAATGGGGGTAGGGTAAGGGAGCAGACTGAGTCTGGAGCAAAGTGGAGGGAGAATGGAGTGGGTTGCACCTGCCTGCAGAGCTGAGCAGAGAAAAAGAAAAACTATCTCCAAGCAAACTATCTGAGGGAACATGCTTGGTGGGTATATATGAGTATATTCAAGTTGCTTAATACCAAAGGGAGAGACAAAAAAAAAAAACAAAAGTCTAATGGTAGTAACTCTAGGCAAATTTAGTAAGTTTAGTGGGACAAGCTAACTGTTTAGTAGTGAGGGATAAAGCTAAGAGGAAGGGAAATAGAGACACAGAGGGGTAAAGAGAGATGTGTGGGTTTGGTATAATTACTTCATGAACAGCTTTCTCAATCAAGCATAAAAGTGGGGTAATGCCACAGAAAAAATGTGGAGGTCAACATGTTAGAAAGGGCAATAGAAAATGAAAATAATAAAATGGCAGGGGAAGAGGAGAAAGAAAGCATAGGTGAGTTTCCTTTAGTGGTGTGCTCCAAATAAAATGCCTGTAGTTCTATACATGTGGACCAATATAAAATAATGTATATATTACACTGAAATACACGTACAATCTTTTGAAGTGGGATAGAGGATCAGTGGTACTTCCTGAAAGGCTGTGGTTAGCAGTACCCATCCGCAAATAGAGGTTGTTAAGCAGTAGAGTGAAAGGAACAGAGGTTCCATTCAGGAATAATAGCTATTTGCCTACTGTGTACTGCTCTTCTGCAAACAAAGCCCCAGAAATAGGGACAATTTTTAAATATTGCTCTTATCAACTTTGAAAGTTGATATACTGAAATGTTTTGCATTAGCGTGCATTTTCTGAAGGATGTGAATTCTGAAACTCAAATGCCTGGTATTATTTAATGACATTAATCCTTGATGATTTGTTAGAAAACTGCACAGTTTATGAGACACAGACCAAAAATAAGAGAAAAAATCTGGAGATTCTGCAATAATCGGGGCAGTCGAAAGGTTTGCTGAGGATCTGCATCCTTTTGAAGATCTTGCCTGCAGAAAAGCATCAGATTTTTGAAGATGATCACAAGCATGTGACAAGTGTTTGAAAAATATAAGGTGCAATGCTGAGGTTAAAAATACTCGTTATTGAGAAATGGATGGTTAAGAGGATATCTTATAGATGAATAACATGCTGATTTGACTAGTAGCCAAGGTGAACATCAAAATGACATTTAATAAGTATTGTTAAATACAATCATGAGTGACAGATATAACATTTAAAAACAAAGGATAAGTAATAATTTCTTTGATCAGGTTGTAGTCCTCTGGAACTCACTGCCTCTTGAGATGAAAAGCTATGATTTCTAATAAGAATGGAAAAGTAGATGATATTTGAGGAGGAAGTGGGATATGAGGAAGATAAAGGAGAAGTTAGATAGTAGGTAGCCAAATATCTGGATAAATCAGATAGCTAATGCTCTGTCTTTTTCATTTTTCTTTGCATTTATGTTTGTGCCTGGAAGACTGCTAAAAACATGCAAATATTAGTACATACAAATGGACTGACTTAATAATTTACATGTCTGCTCAAGTGCTGTGTTCCTCACCTGTCCTATTTAGCATCTCCCATTTTCTGTTTCAGACATACTTTAACTTACCTGATGACCAGCGCTCTGCAGACAGCAGCGTGCTACAGGTTAGCAGCACTGTATATTTGAAATACTGCTGCTACAGTTAATATTGTGGTATTCTGACTCACTGAAGTACAAAGGAACAAGATACTGTTATCATAATTTTAATACAAATGTCTCACATGCTTTATTATTATATCACTATTTCGTTCATTATTATCAAGTTTTTCAAATATTTATTCAAATCAAAATTAAGGTATATCTCAAAGGCACACCATCTGTAAAAGCTTAAAAAGTAAATATCAGACATCTGTCTGGGCTGTAGTTGAGACATTTTGCTAACATCTTTTACTTAGCATCAATTTACTTCTGTTCTTCTCCCATGTTAACTCCCCATCACTTGTCTTCAGCTCTGATAATCCCATTTGCTTCTCACAGTGCAGTGTACATTTATCATATGCCTATTTTCTCAATTCTCAAGTCTTCTATTGTGTTATTACTTTTTCTTCCATATTCCACTCTGTATATTCACTTCTTCAGTTTGACAACTGTTTGTCTCATGTATTTTACAATACTGACCTACATGTCTTTAAGACCTGCCAGATTAAGGCACAGTAATTCATAAATGACTATCCTAGTGCTGCATACAATATCTGGATGCACTCAACATCTCTGGCCCACTCCCTAGTTATATATGCTAGCATTCCATCATTGTGCTTGGGTAATATTTCACACATTTATGCATTTTTCATCAAAGGAAAACTCATACCTTCTTTATTATTTTCCTGTTACAGCATGTCAAAATTTGACTTGCATTTTATTGAAACTACAACAAAATGGTAAGGGTTTATCAGTCTCTATGAACACTAAATATAAACATAGGCTATACCAAATTACTACAACTATTTTTACAAAATATATTCAGCTGGAAGGATGCTGAGTGGTCTCTCACATCCGGGCTTGATGTTTAATCTATCTACTCAGGAGTATTTTTGGTATTCACAACCTCTGGTGAAATAAAATAAAATAAATTAGCTATAGTTTTGCCATTTCCTTCCTTTGTCCTTCTTAGACCACCCATTCCAGTATGAAAGTTCCCCTGGATTACCCCATTAATGTGCATAGAGCTTGCATTATATCCCAGCTGCCAGAAGGCTGTCACCATGAAGTGATTACCCTTATCTCACTTGTGAATGCTGTCCTCCCTTTCATTTGTGACCACACTACATTAATTAACTTTGGTGTTGTCAGTTATCAGGGATTTGTTGATGCCTATCCCTTATGTGATATCTGACACAAAGCTGCAAATGAAATTCAGCCTAGCAGCAAACTCTGTGACATTCCACCAGCAATTACTTTTCAGGAGTTTTGTCCCACTGAACTGCAAAGAGTTCCCAAATGAAGTGCCACATCTACTTAAAATTATACTGTTAAGTAGTCTGCTATCAACCATATTATTTTAAGAAAAAATGTGTGCTTCACATTTCACAGTAGGCTATAGTAAGGAACTGTTCAAACATCTTGCTGAAGACAGCACAACACCTCACTGACTGGTCTCACTTCTTCCTTTTCAATGACAACCTGATTCTAGAAATCAATACTCAGATGTGCAGATCTTCAACTGTATAAGACAATTCATCCAGGAACACTCAAGTCTGCGTATAGCAAGCTTTCCATAACTTCCTTAAGGACTGATGGGAGACTGCCATTACTCTAACTGATACCTTCTGACTAGAATGTTAAACAAGTAAGGGAAAATACTGTCCTCGTCTTGTACTACTCTGTTGTCAGCATTTTTTTCAAGTGACTCATTAAGCAATATGTGTTCTTTATTCAGGCAGGCAACTCAAGCCCAGTCATGTGCTTTATGTCCTTGACGTTGCTCTCCTTTAGTGCATGGTCCCGGACTTGACCAGGGCCTTTTAATTCCACAAGTTTCTAGTTTCTATAGCAGTTTATTTCAGTTTTGACTCAAGGAGCATGTTGGTGCACTCTCTCCTTTCACTATTTTGCTTTAGTTCTTGCATGTTAAGTTGGTTGGAGGAAAGTATTCCCATATACTTAATTCTGTATGTGCCCCATAGTGCTCCTAAGTTGTGGTGAAAAATTATCTGGGGGACAAGCCCACTTAACCAGTGAAAAAATACAGACACACAAGCAGATGTGTTAAGTAGTACTTCCTTTGTTGTCAGTGGTTTGTCTGTACCACCCTTGAAATCTTTCTTCTTATTGGACAAACAATTCACTACTGCAGAATATCCACTTCAACCTCTAACAAATCAGTTGACTTCCCTGAGGAAACTATTCCTCTGGAGCTGTTGGTAGTACATCTCATTCTGTTGCAACTTATACCTATTGTAGAGAAGGCAGTTTTTATAGCTTACTATTTAAAATCCTCCTTCAATAGAACAAGTGTCCTTTACAGAAACATTGTCTGATAGGAAGTCTAAAAAAGAGATAATATATCATCCTCATCAATATCACAGCCCGCAGAAGAAAAAATGTGGGCTTACTGGACAAAATATTTGTCTTTTCACTTATTTTTTTCCATATACATAAACTGCACATGTTAATGCATTAATACATTATGAAATAAGTGATTGAAACTATAATTATGAAACTGATATGTGCAAGTACAGGCTAATTAAGCAGCGTGTTTCAAAGACAATAAAAGAGCAGGACCTACCCCTGGATTCACAAAAGCTTGCACAGCGTGCATGATTAGTGTAAGAGGTAATGTTGGCAATAAGGCGGCCGAGCGATCCATGTACGTGGTCATTTGACGTGCACGAGCGCCCTTGCACTAGTCCTGCATGTTCCCAGCCCCGTATGCAGATTACCCCATTTGCAGGTGAAAACCATGCAAATAAGGTAAATCCGCTATCCAGGAAGCTGGAATCAGGCCGTGAAGGACTAGTGTAACCTGCAGAAATGCACTCAGTTAGTAACCTAGTACGGATCTGCAAAATCCAAAACGGAGACATGACAGCTCCAAATAAAGGCTGCATATCATAGAGAAAGCATGCTAATGGCCAAGTATAAGGCCATTGGCATTACAAGCAATACAAAAAATAAAAAATACAACTTTTATTGTAGTTCTGCCGATCACAGCTGTTTAAGCGTAGGGCAGCGGTGCACAAACGAGACTGGTGGGAAAATAAGAAAATAAACCTAAAACAACCAGTCTAACTAAAATCAGTATTCTGCCATGCAAGTCAATGGCAGCTAAAACACAACCTGGCCAGTGAATAGTGGTTGCTAATGAGGGAGGCACAGTGTGACACATGTAACTATGCATTAGCAGGCAATCCTATGCAAATGAGGGGAAGGATAGTGAATCCCAGTTTTCCCCAGCATGTGAAGCAGGTCCCAACAGTGTAAGAGTATGAATAGCTGAGTGCAATACTAGGAGGTAGGTGACATCATGGGTGGGTATGTCAGGCATACTGTAAGCGGATTGGAGCCCTGTGTCTCAGGTATGCTCCTAGCTTAGCACAGCTAAGCTAGGGGGTGTGTCTAAACCTGCCTAGCACAAAGTGTAAGCGGATGTGTGCACCATGCACTGGGTTTTACAGGAAGAAAAAAAGAAGTTAAACCAGGAAACAGCAGCAGTGTGCACATATGAGTACTCTGTTTGCGCAGCATGGCCCCAGGCTCAAACAGAAGGGCAATGGGAAAGGAACACAGTAGTAGGAAGTTAATCAAGGAGAACTAGCTTATCTGTCAGGTGAAATGTATCAGAAGCAGCCAATTATACAGGCAGCAGCCCAGCTCAACCCAGAACACTACTATAAACTAAGCAAACACCTTCCCCACTGGTTTTTCCCACACTCTACACCACCGGTGTATACAAGCAGGGATTTTTAACAAACAAACCTACAAAATGAGAAGGGCTGCAGCAGGCAACAGAATAATATGTGCAAGAGGCTGAGGGTGGTGAGGATGTGCATGCTGCTGAACAACCCACAGTAAGGAGACGGAGAAGAGTGTAAAGACCCAGGGTAACCTACCAGGGGCTACATGAGCTGGAGATAGTGGAGCGCTATAGGGTGGACACAGACGTCCTACAGCAAGTAGTTGAGCTGTGCCAGCCACATCTGACACACCAAACTGACCGAGCGGAACCCATCCCAGTGGATACCGAGGTATGTGTAGGCCTAGGTATACTTGCCACAGGCATACCTCCCAACCGTCCTGAATTACTCAGTTTTTACCGAGTTGTGGGGTCCAAATGATGGGGTGCTATGATTCCCGACTGACACCCCATCATTTCCGATTTTTTTCCGATTTATTTTTACATTTTGTGCTATTTTACTGACATCATCACGTGTGCGATGACATCAGCATTGTCGGTGCTACCAGCCTATCGGAATTGAGCTCTGCTCACATTTCCGGCTGGACTGTTCAAGTGGGTTTCTGTTCAAATGCCGGCTGGGCTGAAAGGAAGTTATGCTGCTGCTGCTTTCGTCGTGGAGCCTGTAGTTTTATGTGGAGCTTAAGGTGTGTAAGCTAGTTTTTCATTCAAATGAATTCGGAACTTTGTGGAGCTTGTCATTTTATATGTGCAAATGCTGCTGCTTCAGAATGTTTGTTTTATATGTGTAGTCGTGGAGCCTAAGGTCTGTAAACGTTCATTTTATATGTGGAAATGCTGCTGGAGCCTAAGGTGTGTAAACATTTGTTTTATATGTGCACATGCTGCTTCAGAACATCATGGAGTCTAAGGGTCTGTGTGTGTTTCCCCATCTAACTGAAGAGAACATAAGTGTAGCTCTCTGGGGTCATTTGCCAGATGGTTACATTTCTGTTTTCCATGCTGGTACAAAAGTTGCTCTTCAAAGATCACTGCTTTTATCCTTGCTAATAAACTCAATTTTCTGAACTTTTTCAGTCAAAGGAGAATGAGTATACATCACCCCAGATTTCACGTGCCTCTTCAAAGAATAACTTCCTTATTTCAGACCTCACTTTCTGCAGTGTTGCTTCTCTCTATCTCTCTGTATATAGATAGGTAGACAGATGCATACATTTCCTGGAGTAGAATGCTAATTCAGTTACTTTTTTCACGTTCATCTTGGGAGCACTGTCTAATCAAGTGACTTTCTCAGAGTGGCACAGCAGGCAATATTGAAATTGAGAGAATCTAACTCTGGACTACAGTTAGCAGCTCATTAACACACCATAGCCTCAATCCTCTCTGCTAACTGCCAGATGTTTGACCCTGACCCCCCCCAAAAAAAAGATTAACTTTCCAATTTCTTAGCAAAGTGTTTATGCAGCTTTCAGTGTAGGCACAATTTATGTGCTTCAGGGGAACACTTTATTCAAGTCCAGTATGCAGACACATTACAACTTTTATAAGGCTTTAGGTAAGTCATTCCAAATGAGAGGATATTGCAAGCTGTTTCATTTATGAATGATTCTGTACTTGAATAGCTCTATTGAAGAGATTTATTGTGTGTATCAAAATGTGCTATAATGTAGTCATTCATTATAAATAGCATCTTGAGTCAACAAAAAGTAAATAAATAGGTCTGTAACTTGTGTTGTAAATACAGTTAAGTTTGAAACCTTAAGTATGAAGTCATCTCATATTTGTCACATGTTAAACTGCCTAGTCCTCTTCATGTGTAGAAACCGGAAGTTACCTTATTTTGAAATTTTAAATTCCTCCAATTCAGTTTGATTATTTTTCTTATTATTGAAGTTCTTTATGTGATATGATGGGCACAGGATACTCAGCCGGATATTGCCTGTAATCACTGGTATCTTAAATCTGAATTGGTCTCATAATAAGTTGCATACTGAACATTTTGACACTTTTTGCATTAAAGCTGCAGCAATAATTATAGTATCTTTACTAGTATTAAAGTTGTCAGCATAGTCATAGTATCATTAAATGTATTAATTGTGATAATTCAGTTTCTGTTTTGTTCATTAATCCAGTGAACATGTCCTGACCTGCACTCATTAAGTGTGTGTGTGTGTGTGTGTGTGTGTGTGTGTGTGTGTGTGTGTGTGTGTGTGTCTCAGTGCATTTTTTTTTTTTGCTGTTTATCCATATACTTTGGTCTAGGCTGAATAAAATCAAATCAGTTCACTTACCTGGTTAAATAAAAACATGATATGACATTTGATATGAATTTATTGACAGGCATTTGGATTTCATACTTCATATTCTTCAGAAAGTAAATGGTAACAAAAACATTTTTATTCTAGCAATTTTCTAAGTTTATAAGATTGGTATTTGAAATTTGTACCTATTCTGGGGCTGTATTTCCCCATTGTTGGCTTTGTCCAGGTTTTTTGAGAGCTATAGGCTAGCCTATGGTGAGAAGTGATAACTGAATTCTGTATTCCCCCATTACTGGCTTTGTCCAGTTTTTTTGTGCTAAGAGATTGAGAACTATGGTGAGAAGTGAGAACTGAATTCATTAAATGATATAGCCATTTAAGTTTCAGTCTTCCTATCCTTTGGGGAAGCAAGCTGCTGATTTGGCATAGTGTTATGTTGCTCTGACTGTAGTGCACAGAGTCCTGTGTTCAAGACTTGGCAGTGAAATGCATGTTGGTAACACAACATTCTATTCTAGCAACTTTCTAAAATTATACAAGCAATGTTTAAATTCTGTCCCTGTTTTTTTTGGCCTTTTGCCCCCCCCCCCCCAAAAAAAAACAAAACTTAAAATGAAAATAAGTGTAATAAGCTGTGCAAGATGCCTAAGCCTTAGACTACTGTCATTCTATTTTTATATGTTTAGTGTGTGTGTGTGTGTGTGTGTGTGTGTGTGTGTGTGTGTGTGTGTGTGTGTGTGTGTGTGTGTGTGTGTGTGTGTGTGTGTGTGTGTGTGTGTGTGTGTGTGTGTGTGTGTGTGTGTGTGTGGAAGTAGAATTGTATGATGGAAATGTTCTGAATTGGGCAGTTTTGTCATCACTGGTTCATGCATTTTGCTTTATTGCCTACTGAAAAAATGTTCAAACAATACATATAAAATGTGCTCTAACACGTGTGCTGTATTATACAAGGAATATAATTTACTAAAGTCAGGAAGGTGTATCAAAAAACACATGTATGTTTTTTTGTTTTGTGTGCAAGGGGACAATAATTTGAAACAAGCCCAAAGGGAATCTTTATCCTCCACTGGCCAGATGCATTGTCTTTGGATGTGGTGTAGGTTTCAATGCTATTTTAATGAATGTGAGTTTCAAGGGCAGAGAAGTTTTAATGCCAATTCTATTTTCATTGTGAGACATGCTTTAACAGATGTCTATTGGTGTTTGTGCATTGTGCTGTGTAAAAATAAAATCCAAATTATTGTAGAAGTAAAGCAGTATACACACATTGGTGTTTATGGTAAATGGGGCAAAATAGCCAGGTAATGGGACACTGGAATGGCTGTAGGGGGACTCTCTTGTAATATTTTGGTTGTCTGTTCTTCAGTTTGCATTTGAAAGTTGGTATCCCACAGTTACATTGGAGTGGGCGGAGTTACATAATTATGTATGCAAATTTTATGTTAAACAGCACACAGATTTGTACCTATTTTTCATGGGCCTTGTCCAGATTTTGTATGTTTACAGGTTGAGAGGTATGGCAACAGGTACCTCCCATAGCACAACTGGGGATATCATGGGGATCTCACAGGCATTAGCATCCAGAGTATTCCACCAGTTCCTGGATGCCATGTCACCACATACCAGTGAGCAAGTATATTTCCTCAACACCCATGAGGTGTTGACCAGCAATATGCATCTCTTCCACCAAATTGCAGAATACCCTGGGTTAGCGGGTGCTATAGACTGCACATACATATGCATCAAAGCACCACCCAGTGAGCAGGGTAGGGCCTACATCAACCACAGGGGGCATCCCTTCCATCAACTGCCAGGTCATATGTGATGCCCAGGGCATTACAATGAATGTGTGTGCTGGCTGCCCTGGAAGCTATGACGATTCCCACATATGGCATCTGACGCAGCTGTACCAGAGATTTGCCAATGGGGACATCTCCTATGGTCACCTAGTGGGGGATGCTGGGTACAGACTGGAGCCGTGGCTGATGACACCCATCAGAAATGCACGCACACCTGAACAACAACACCATAATGAGGCATATGCACAAGCCAAACATATAATAGAGCATGTGTTTGGGATGCTCAGGTCATGGTTCTGGTGTCTGGACACATCTGTTGGAGCCTTGCAGTATTCACCAGCTACATGTACCCAAATTGTTATGGTATGTGCTATGCTACACAATATGATCCTGTGGAAACAGCTGCAGCAGGAACAGCATGGAGCAGGGCCACACAGCCTCTCACCAATGCCATGGCCTGCACAGGCACAGAGTAACCCATAGGAGGAAGAACCTGAACCTGCCCTAGTAGGCAGAAGGAGGCATGCCCAGTATGCCCTGGCATTGGCAAAGAGGCTATGCATAGCACATGCACTGACACAGTAGGGTCCCAGGGAATGACACCTCTCACCAACTCATACATACAGTAAAAGGGATGCCAAACATGACACCACCTGTGCTCAACCATGTATAGGGAATGTACTATGTCCATCCAACATAGGCAGCCCTCCAGCATCATCCACAAGTCTGGCACACCCACAAGGTAAGTCAATCAACCTACCAATTGCCAAATGGAGTAGAATGTGTTGTCACCTGTAGCTATGGTACGGATGTGAGCATGCAAGGGAATTGGGTGGCTGAATGTTATGGCAGCAGACAGTAGACACCCATAGTGCCACCCTGACATGTGTAACACATACTGGAGTCACCATAGTAGCCAGTACTACACAGGGTGACAAAAACCACTGCAGGAAATATGTTAAACAAAATGTGTGCCCATATGACCCACACATGCCAGTCAGGATGGTTCACATACCCAACAACAGTCGCAGCCAGCAGGACAGGTGGAGACAAGCCCAAACAGGGCCTGTGCCATCGCCCCAGAATGATGGCTATGGTTAACCCCACCCCAGGCCTACACAGACAGACCACAGTAGGGTAGGCAGTGGGATGTTAGGTTTGAAGGGTAGGACATCAGAAATAATATGTAAGGCAAGCAAAACCATGATCTGTAGTACACTGGTGTGCCTCTAGTCAGCATGATAGTTAGCAATACAGAATGAAATGGAGTACATGACATACCAGTACAGTCATAGCAAATATGTACAAGTGTCACTCGTGCTCCCATCCTACATAGCAATGTAATAACAGTCAGGTGTGCCCCCCACTCCTATGTAGACATGTAGAAACAGTCATGTGTACCCCCACCCCCAATCCAGTGTAGAAATGTAGTAACAGTCAGGTGTGTCCCCCCAATCCTGTGTAGAAATGTAGAAACAATCAGGTGTGTCTGCCCACAATCCTATGTAGAAATGTAGTAACAGTCAGTTGTCCCCCCCGCAATTGTATGTAGACATGTAGAAAGAGTCAGGTGTGTCCCTTCCCCCAATCCAATGTAGAAATGTAGTAATAGTCAGGTGTGCCCCCCCCCCAATCCTGTGTAGAAATGTAGTAACATGTATGAGTAGGTATAATACGAGTGGAGCAGAGATGTCCAGAGGTGGCCAAGGTAGTAGGATAGGTTGTAGCATTTGCACAATATGCAGGTCTGTGTGTGTTAGGATGGTGTGTATATCATATTGTGTGAGAGTGGTCAGTATGTCTGCATGTTGAGGTAAGACCTGGTGGCCATTGTCCACTCCTGCTGATCACAGGGACAAGCCCTCACAACTGCAGTGCCAAATACAGTCCCCACCAGTATAACACTTGCTAGCAGTAAGCCATTGTAAATGTATGGTGGTAATATGTGTCACCGTCTGAAAGACTGACATGGCATGGCTGTTGGACTAGATATACAAGCAGTACACAGGGGAAAGTACACCAGACATATAGTATATATTGTGTCACTGTGAAATGGAGACACCCTTGGATTTGTACATACAGGTATGCATCACAGTAACTGGTTCTGTAGTAGGGGATACCAGTGATGTCTGCCCAAACACTTGCAGATCACAAAGGAGGTAGGACTGATGTATTGGGAAACAGCTGATGTACCTGCACATGCCAGCATAACTGGAATTCCCCATGCATATTTGTGTGCCAGATGCAAGTAGTGTCCATAGCACACATGCACCCAGCTCACACAAACACCACCCAGATGTACCTCTCTGGTCATATCCCTACTGTGGGGAATGGGTATAGTATGACCCCACATGTATATGACAATAGTGGAAGAATGCAGAATGCTGTGCAAGTGTCCCATGCAGGTATGTCCCTAACTGTACGTAGCACCCTGCCAGCATCCACACCACCTGATCAAGACTGATAGAAGGTATTTGCATGAACACCTATCACACCTACCCTGTCACCCCAGGGGAATATACTGTATGGTGGTCTGAGACTGTAGGCCTGACAGAATGCAACAGCCTGCCACATGTGGCCTGCAGCAACACCTAATATATTGTGTCACTGTGATTCATACCTGTATGTACAAATGCAAGGGTGTCTCCATTTCACATCCCGCCCCCACCCCCTGCACAAATGACCACAGTGAAGAACTTCTCAAAAGCCACCTTCACACTTCTTAAGACTGAAGTGGTATCCTTCAAGGTCCCTGGGCCAGTGGAAACTACAACCCACTCTGCTGAATCCTTTGCAAATGCCTTCTATGGGCACCTTCAAGAATGCATGGATCATGCAATCCCAAATAAAACCAAGACCCATTCCCCCAAAGGCAGGCGCCTGGTCTGGTGGACCCCAGCCATAAACAAACTTTACAACAGAAGGAGGAAGCTACTACATGACAGAGCAAAATCCCTAAATGGGAAGGCATCTCTGATCAGTACTAGCAAAAAACTATGATCACTCATAAAATCATCCAAGGCCAACTTTGAGAGAAAAATCGCAAAAGACACAAAAGACAATCACAAGGCCTTCTTTAGCTATGTTAGAAACCTGGGTGGAAACTCCCAGATATGCTCAGAGTTAGTCTAAAATGACAATAAATACACTGAACCCACTGACATTGCCAACATTCTGGCAGACAGGTTCAGTGCAAATTTCTCCTCCCCCTCCCCCTTAAAAGGAGAAATAACTATCCCAGCAGAGTGTAGCCTCCCTAACATCTCAGATGCCCAGGTGAGAGCCGCCCTCTCTAAAGCTAAAAACACAATATCAATGGGACCGGACTGTGTCCCAGGCTGTGTGCTACATGAACTCCAAGAGGAACTAAACCCAAACATAAGGCTGCTGTTTAATCTTAGCCTTACTACAGGATACGTACCCAAAGAGTGCCGTACGGCAACAGTGGTCCCACTTCACAAAGGCGGTGCTTCTACGGACCCTGGAAATTACTGCCCCATAAGCTTGATGAGCCTGGTCTGCAAAGCTATGGAGAGGATCATTATGGAACTCATAAACAAAGACATTGGGGACCTACAGACATTGGATCCTACCCAATTTGGCTTTGTCAAGGGCAGATCCTGCCTTTTGAACTTGGTCAACTTTTTTGAAACTGTCACTAAGGCCATTGATGAAGGTAAGGCAGTTCACACAGCCTACCTTGACCTTGCAAAAGCCTTTGACACAATACCACACTCAGGCATCATAGACAAACTCACCAGCTTAAATGTAAACCCATATGTCACGAGATGGGTTGCAAACTGGCTCAAGGACAGAACCCACAGGGTCAGAGTTGCTGGAGCTATGTCAGACTCTAAGCCAGTCACAAGTGGTGTCCCACAGGGCTCAGTCCTGGGACCCCTCTTGTTCGGCATTTATTTCAGGTACAGGCAAACATAGGAGGATTGTGGCTGACAAAGTTCGCAGATGACTGCAAACTGGGCGCCATAATTGATACTCCAGCGGACACAAACATCCTTCAGAGAGGACTCATAGAAACAGATAATTGGTGCCAGAGCCATGGCCTTAAGCTTAACCTTTGGGAAAAACAAGGTACCCACAGATTACCACATAGGTGGTAATCCATTAAGTACAGAAGAGGTAATCAGGGACCTAGGGACCCAGGTTGACAGTAACCTCTCATTTGACACTCACATTGCCAAAGTGGTTAGGAAGACCTTCTATATTGCCCACCTTATCATGAAGGGTTTCACATCTAGATCAAGAGAGGTCACTGTGCCCCTGTACTCATCTCTTATTAGGCCAATGATTGAGTACAATGCCCCATTTGGGATGTATCTTACCCGACACCTGCAGCAGTTGGACAGACCCCAAAAGTTCCTCAGCAAGAGGATAAAGGGTCTTAAACATATGTCATATGCTGCGCGACTGAAAAAACTCCAGCTCTGTTCAGTCGCATACCGCCTACTCAGAGGTGACCTGTGCCTAACGTACAAGGCCATGTCCAATCCAGAATTAATGGACATGCTCCACCTCAAAAAATCCAAATCCATCAGAGCCACGAGAGCAAGAGACTTAAACCTCAACACAGAAATAAATAGGACGTGCTGGAGGGACAGATTCATAACCCAGAGGCTCCCTACACTCTGGAACAGAATTCCAATCCATGTTAGGCAGAGCCTCTCACTAACTCTTTTCAAGAGAAGTCTTGATGAGTGGATGGGAGATTGTAGGTTTACCCCGGGGGTCATCTCTGTGTCACTACTAGACAGAGGCACAGTAAACTAAACCCTAAATGGGCGTAGTATTCTCATCCTAAGGGGTTTTGAAAGCCACACACACTCTGGCTGGGCTTATAAATGCCCTAGGGCAGATAGCCTAGTACGAACCTATGAACCTAATGCCCCACAGGCCTCTGTCAAAGGCCTGTGTCTCACACATACTGCCAATGCATGTTAATGCATGTTATGTCATAGACACTAAAATAACAACATAACACACTCCACATAAGTCATATGCAAGGCCATGTGAACAAACCACAGTGACATGTCCACCATGTCCCACTGCATGAACTGTGGACCAACACTAACACATGCCTGTGATGGGGGTGATACCCTTAGGGAAAGTATCAGAGAATGTATGCATAATGTATGGAACAGGTTAGAATAACAGAGGGGTGGGGTGGGAGCATGGAACATGGAATGAGCAGGGTCCGACACCAAGCTGTGTGCACACACTATCCCTGGCTGCAAACACAAAAATGGGTGGCTACACACCTGCCCGTACTCCACAATAGGGTAAATATCCTTACCCATAGCCCCTGCCTCTGGGTAACCTGTGCAAATCTGTACAGCTGTGAAGCAGTGCCACAGCAAGATAAGCCCATACTGTCATGTCAATGGGTGTACATATATGGGATCCTCTGCCAGCACTGTACCAAGGTGCTGAACCGGATACATAGACCCAGCAACAAGTGTCTACAGTTCCCCCCTCCAGAATGGCATAACTTACCATGAATACATAGGTGTTTGCCCACAATACTGGACACAGCTGCAGTCACCCCTGTCCCCCGAGGCACCACTGTGAGCAAGAATGCCCACCTGACAGCACATGAAGACAGAAAACATCACTGTATATAATAGTACACATCTGAATATCTCTGCTAACAGCATTACCATGCAGCTGAAGCAGCACAGACACAATCACCTACAGTACACACTATCCCCTGCACAGTTTGTCCCCATATTGCCAAATGACCGACGGATACCCTGCAGAAACACTTTGCTATCTGTAGGTGTACAACACAAAGGTCTGCACTGGAGTACAAACTACCTGGAATTTATCCACACATTCTATACAGAAGGGCATATTGGGCATGCTCACACACTTAGAAGAATGAAGGCAATGTCAGTCAACAACATACTGAAAGGTCATACTGGGCATGCTCACACACTTAAATAAATGAAGCCCATGTCTGCAAACAACAGTGGACCAGACATATATGGCAGTCGCAGATGTTAGTGCCGACACTCCTCAGTATGCACCACTCATGCTTTGCATGCACAGTGGATAGGAATACAGGTATATATCCAAGGACAATACACTATAATAAGCCAAACATAGATGTACATAGATGTGTAGAAGAGAGGGACTGTGACAAGGAGCCAACAATTATGAGGCTTGTCCCACCCAGCACACAGCCAAATGGCTACAACCACATGGGGCTCAGATGTCACTCACTGTAGACATTAGCCACTTGTATCTATCAGCATTACAGACTATGTGGTGCAATTGCTAGCTGTGCAGCATGACTGTACAAGGAAGTAGTCATCTAGCAGCTGTATACACGTACCTGTGGAATATAATCCTGTGTATGCCTACATGTGGTGTGTCAACCTCTAGATGAATGGGTTATGGCCCATGCACACACACTGCCCTCCCCATAGCCCTACTATGACAATCCTGCTGAGGTCATCCACTTTGAAATACACCCTTGGGAAAAAGAGTAGCCCAGTAATTTCCATAGTGCATCCTGTAATAGTGTAGTGTGATAAAGTAGCTAGGTAGGTGTTCTAACCCCAGATGTGGCAACTGTGTGTGTGTGTGTGTGTGTGTGTGTGTGTGTGTGTGTGTGTGTGTGTGTGTGTGTGTGTGTGTGTTACTGTCTGTGTAGAGAGCAATGCTTTTTAGGGTAGCCACACTCCTTACAATTCCTATACTCAACTTTGACAAGGCTGCTGATGCCACCCACGTAGAAATACACCTCTGGAAAAATTGTAGCCCAGTAATCTCCGTAGCGCATCCTGTAACAGCGTACTGCTGGATTGTGATTTAGAACTGTGATAGGGTTCCATCCCCACCGATGGCAGTTCTGGATGTTTTGTGTGTGTCAATGTCTGTATATGGAACAATGCATTATAGGCTAGTCACACACAGTACATTTCAAATGGCCCACTTTGGCAATCATGCTGATGTCATTCATTGTGAAATACAGCTTTGGGGAAGAAGCTTTCTAGTAATCCCCATGGTGTATCCTATAACAGCTCCATGTTGTAGTTTGGTATAGACCTCTGTCAGAGGTTCTATACCCACACATGTCAGTTGCAGATGTTTTGTGTGTGTCCCACTGTCTGTGTAGGGAGCAATGCATTTTAAGGTAGTCACCCGCAGTACATTTCAAATGGCCTACTCTGGCAAGACTGCTGATGTCATTCATTGTGAAATACACCTTTGGGGAAGGAGTACTTCAATAATGTGCATGGCGCATAGTATAACTGCATAGTGCTGTGGTGTAATAAACTAGTTAGATAGAGGTTGTACTCCCAGCATGAGAGGTGTATGTGTGTTCATAACTCATATCCTGTGTAGAGGTTATTGACAGCATCTGACACCTGTGGCCAATGTGGAGTGGGTTTTGCATATTTCTTATATGGTAGCCCTACTATGTAGCACAATGTCCACCGTACAGGGATAACAGATGTAAAATAGCTGAGAGGCTGGGGTGCAAAGCCATACCCATACATGTGACATCAAGGCCAGGCAATCACATTTAGCAACCCCAGTATTACCCAGTGCACACTCTCAACCCATGTCTCATACACACACATGCTTAGGCAACAGCCAATATGTGGGCTAGCCTAATGCAAGCCTACTGCCTCCTGCCAGACAGACTGTTCTGTTTGTTAGTGTGCATGTGATGGTGTCAGTTATGCCTTGTTATGTCACAGTTACAACCCATTTGGTCACATGAAGTCTTTACCACCCACTGCTGTTGTACAGAGTGTAGATAGAGGCTGCTGAACTATACACTTGCATTACATACTGTTGATCATTTGGTATCCTGTGGCACAGTCTCTCCTCACTATTGTGCAATTTTAAGGGCTTGGCCTGGACAGCGACAGTTATGAACCTTTCCAGACTACTGTATTAGTATACGAGTTTCACGGTTGCATTCCTCTGTTTATATGGATGTCAGTGTCTGAACAGCTATATGACATGGCATGTAAAACTGAAATTGTACACAATGAAAGGTATTCCATGTCTGTAAACCTGTGTGTGGTGTTTTCCCTGTGATCTCTCTGTGGGTATATGTTGCAGGCAACAATTGTCATTTGTATGGGTGGCCCATACAGTGTCCAGTTGTTCAGGAGTTAACTGTAGGAATAGCGACTGTTCCATATTGTGTGCACCTTCTATATATGTATCTTACTGCACATAGATCTGCGTGTGTATGTGTAGTCACATGTATATCCATATATATATATATATATATATATATATATATATATATATATATATATATATATATATATACATATGTACAGATGTATATATTTAACTGCATATCTGTGTCTGTGTATCTGTATCCTGGGGATGTTGATGGCTACCACATTTTACATTACCTATGGGAGGCAGACTGTACTGCATGATATGTCAACAATACCAGCCTGACATCATACAGGTGGGATGTTGTACTGTTAACTTCCTGTGCCCATGTTGTGTCAGGTCCTGGTTACAGGATCTGCAACACTTGGTAATGTATTGCGGGGTGGATGTGTTTGGCTGTGGGGGAGGGATAACTAGTTGTTCAAGATTTATAGTGGGTGGGGCCTCTTAACCCCAGTAACGGTGCATGTCGACATATGTGTGTTTGTTAATCTGCCATTGCTCTCTACAGATGTATGGCCATATATACCAATATAGATATATATATCTGCTGACATAGATATATATATATATATATATATATATATATATATATATATATATATATATATATATATATATATATATAGATATATATATATATATATTTATATAAAACTATGTCCGTATATACCTACATAGATGGATATCTGCATACACATATGTAACTTGCTGTGTATACGTAGACATATAGGTGTAGACAAATATATATGTGTCAATGTAGGCATTAGCATGTATATATGTTCATATATAGTAATATATATGTAAATAGTGTTAGAAAGCTATACATATATATATATATATATATATATATATATATATATATATATATATATATATGTAGGTTTACTATTGAAATGTCGAACGGTACTACATCAACTGTACTATAGTCGAACACAGAAGTTCGAAAATAGTAATGTCGACGACAAAAAAACAATCTAGGACTGTGTTTTAACATGGGTCGAGGTAGGGGAGATGTTTGTAGTTCTGAATAATACTGAACACCTACCTCGACCCATGTTAAAACCATTCCTAGATTGATTTTTTGACGTCGACATTACTATTTTCGAACTTCCGTGTTCGACTATAGCACAGTCGATGTAGTGCTGTTCGACATTTCAATAGTAAACCATATATATATATATTTTTATATATATATATATATATATATATATATATATATATATATATATACATATGTTGTATCAGTGTAGATATTAATATATTTATACACAGATACATCTAGATGATGGTATACATTCTCTGTACAGTTGCATGATTGGACTGGATGATATGTTTCAGATATTGCCCTGACTTTATACAGTTGTAGTGGCTTACTGTTAGACCATTGTAGCTGTGTTGCAGAGGGTCCTGGGGTCAAGAACTGCATGTGTTGGATATTGCATTGCACAGCATATCTGTTACAGCTGTGGTGGGGGGAAGCATAGCAGCCATCACCAGGTACCCCTCATTTGAGCCCCCACCCCCATTAACTGTGCATACAGACAGTTATTTTGTGGTGGAGGTTCTGGTTGTTATTCCTATTTAGTGCTGCAATTCACATATCTATCTGTGTATATATATATATATATATATATATATATATATATATATATATATATATATACACATACGTATATATATATATATATATATATATATATATATATATATATATGTATATCTAAATATAGGTGGACATATTTATCCATCTACCTATATACCAGTGATATGATATGATGCATGTGTGAGTCATACATTTATATGTACCTGTGTATCTCTCTACATTTACAGAACTATAACTGTCCATATGCCCATGCATGAATGGCTGACAATATTGGTCAGTCCCACATTTGTATGGCCAATTGACGTGGATGATGTCAGGCATGTGGTCAGTCAGGAATGCCAATACATTACAGTTGCAGACATCGTGTTGTTCATATTATGTGTATTACAACAGATCACTGTTTAACTAGCAACATTATACATGTAAATGAGCAATATGTCACATTTATTGCAATGTGTACCCCACTTTTGTCACACTGTGTCCAGAATGTTTGCAATAAGAGGTTGAGTGTTATGATATTAGTACAATTCCCCTTATGCAGATTGACTGTGCTGCATGATATATCTGAGAATACATGGGATATATGTATATCCGTCATGGTGTAGTGTTAATTCACTATGATTGTGGTATGCAGGGTCTTGGGTTTGGGCCATGCAGTGGCTGTCAATTACATTACAGGGTTGAAAAAGGGTGGTGGGATACAGGGTGATTAAGGCACTTGTAAGCAGTTGTAAGCGTGCTTGCGCGACAGTAAGTGTTGCCAACTGCAGGTAACATCCAGTTACACCAGGTTAGCCTCGAAATTGCTTACTTTGTGTACGAAGTGCTCAATGTCAAACAAACACAAACCTACAGTTACATATGCCTACAGATGGTTTGCGTCAGATTTGCTAAGCCTGTAAATGTAAACTCACTTACTAGTGCTGACATATACTTACAACAGCTTATTGCTGCTTAACCTTATTACTCCTTTATGCATTATGATACTGACACCTCACATGTGCATTTCCTGCAGTACTCCTGTCTATATATATATATATATATATATATATATATATATATATATATATATTTATATATGTTATTTTGTGGCCGCAGTACTCCAGTTCATATATATATGTTATTTCGTGGGTTATGCAACATACATATTACCCATAACATGGTTTGCCATGGGAAATGGTATGACCCAGTACCTTCCCTGTGCCCTCACCTCCTTTCTCACTGATATCCATGTGCCGGTCCCATTAAAATGGGTTCATCCAACCCCAGCACGTCTCAGTCCATAATGTCATACCCATCATTCCCTCCCCTCCCCGTTACCCCTCCACATCAGTCATCCTTCCTACAGGTTCCAGCTGAATCTACCCACAACGCTACACATTGCCCACTCTCCACTTCTCGGGACCCTTCGCATATGTTGTCCCAACCCATGGGTCTTCAGGCTTCCCACACATTTAGTCTGCGAACATACATTACCGTCTTTGCTTACTTTTGAGGCATGGTATGTTACCCTGAGGACTCTTTTTAGCAGAAGTTTGGGGTCGTCCCACCTGGGACAGACATGCATTTGGTTAAGAGTAGACTTAGCAGGTTGACACTTTTTCTCCCACTGTTAGTATCCTGCCAGTAGTCTGGGAGCCAGTGCTCTGCTACGCTTTGCAGTGCATATTATTAGCTTTGCATGATATTTGCCTTTTGGCATTGATTTCCCCTTCATCACTTGTTATATATGTGTCATGTATCCCTGACACATGTACGTACACTGTATGGGGTTCTGTGAACTTCTACACTTAATTACAATAACACCTCACATCTGGACTTACTGCAATACTCCAGTTCACATATGTATGTTCTGTAGTCAGTTATGGCACATATGACTGTATACTGATGCCTTTCACAGTTTCAGTTTGGTTATACTATGGTGAGGACATGATTACTACTACCCCATTCTTCTGTACTTCTGTTATGGCTTGGTGGATAGCTACTGGGACTATGGTGTATAGGGTCCTGGGTCCGTGACCTGCATGGCTGCTTATTTTGTTGCTCGGCTGACAAAGGCCCAATGGATACAAAGTGATTAAGGCACTTTAAAGCAGTTGTAAGGCCTTAAGCCTGCTTACTAGTGTGAACATATGCTTACTATTGCTTATTTGTGCTTATACCTGCTTACTAGTGCCTTATTCCGTCTGACACTGATACGTCACATGTGCATTTCTTGCAGTACTCCAGTTCATATATATAAGCTATTTAGTGGGTTTTGCAATAAAAATATTGGTTATAACATGCTTTGTCTTGTAAAATAGACTGTGCTATAGTGGGACGCCAACCAGAAATGCCTGTTCATTGGTCGGATACTCTACCCATTACACTATTCCTGTTTTGCATCATGTGCATATTTCTACCATAATGTAATACCCATGTTTCCTTCCCCTTGCCCCTGTGCTCCACGTAGACAGCATCCATCCATTTTCCAGTTGCTAGCCCAGCCATACCACACCTCCACACATTTCCCTCTCTGCACATGTCGGTACTCCTCCATTACACTGTCTTGACCCAAGCGTCTGCAGGTTCTTCATCCATTTAGTCCACATATGTACGAGCCTTCCCTTGATCCTCCTCCGATTCTGGTGGAAACATTATGTGACTCACAATTTTTGGTTCATTCCCGCCATGTACAGACCTGTTGTGTCAAGAGTAGACTTAGCTGGTCTACACTGTTTCCTCCACTGGTAGCATCCTGCCAAGCGGTTGAGAAGCAGCAGTTTGCTCACACACCAGACCAGCCTCATCTCCCGGTTCAGCTGAACTGACACCCCAGGTGTGACATTCTGTGCATGAAGCATGCCCACATGTCCCCATGGCGTGCACAGATTTTCATTATTCTCTTCAGTATTATGCAAGACTACTGTTCTTACAGTATGATTGGACAGGCACTGTTCCTTGATACACATAGACTGCTCGGAATAGTGTGGTTGAGCAATGTACACATGTTTGCTGGTATTAATCTACATACTTACATAAATTTCCTATACTGTTGAATAACTGTGCTGGATGATATGTTTGTGATAACAGCAGCTGAATGCGTATAAAGTGTGCAGGGTTGGGGGGTTGCATCCAAGGAGTGTAAATTATTTTGTTAATGGGCACGATGAGAGCTGTTGGCTACAGAGTGCCTAAGGCACTGTAGAGCAAGTGTAGGTGGGTATGCACTGGTTTGAGCGAGGCATACCATTGCTGCTCTCCAGTTACGGCGCCTTACACTGAGTTGGCCTCTACATTGCTTAACCGGTGTGGGCATTGCTTACTGACACCCAATCAGGCTTAAACCAGCTTGCTCCTGCATACCCCTGTGCTACTTCATGTATTTAGTTCACATTTGTTGAACAAGACAATCCAACTAGATGCTTCTCCATTGTCAGTGGAGGCCCGGGGAGTGGAGGTCCACAGTAAGCCCCAGTGACACATTACAAATAATACTGAGGTGTACACATTCATAGAGACTAACAGACTTAACATAGCTATGTACCTCATTCTTCATGCTTAGTTTGTTAACATGTTGGTATTATACATGCTTAGGTCTTTACACATCAGGTATGACTGTTGACAAAGGTCATTTTAAGATGAAGTTAGATTCCAGTTTAACAGTTCTGGATAGGTTACACTCAGGTATTTGGGTTAGGTTTAGTTATTCCATACCTGTGTGGTAGAGTAGAAGAGAATAGTGAAGGGGTAGGTAGGTAGGTAGAGGGGGGACATTGTCACTGTATAGTAGCCTGTTGAAATGATTGGTAGGGGAGCAATAAGGAAGGTTTGAAGGATGCTGGGATTTGTATGCGAGGCAAAACAGGAGGTGTCGGTTTCACTAGTTGATGTAGGGGTATAGAGTGTAAGTTGGGGGGGGTTTCACCAGGTGGTGAGCATGTGCTAATCCAGGTGTGCTTGGGGTGTTCCTTCATATGTTATTTACATGTGTCGTGTGCAACAGCTGAGGTAATACATGTTGATAGGGGGTTCCAGATTCTGCCAATATAATTGGGGAAGAGGGTGTCACCTACTTGTAACTGTGAACATTAATAGTAATGATAAAGGGGTTGATAGGTAAGTGGTGTTAATGGAGCACAAAGAGGGACAGATCATAGGGGAAATATCCAGGGATGTGCAGGAAGGCTGACAGGATGGTCCACAGCTGGCCATTTCTTCTACAGCAACAGCTGTGTATATACACTGCATTTGGAGGTAGGTTTGGACACTCACACCCCTGGGTGGGGGTGAGGATAACAATAATACCTTGTGATGCCAGTTAGATTGGCTTACATGCCTACAGTGGGGTTTTGGTGTGTTCTTTGGTGTTATTTAGTGGGATATGCAATGACACATCTGGTTATACCCTACTTTGCCATGTAAAATAGACTGTGCTGCAGTGGGACTCATACTGGGAGTGACTGCTCGTTAGTTGGCAGCTCTGCCCAATACACACTATTGCTTACATCCCCAGGGCGGTCCGAATTGAACTGCTCCGGTCAACACCTGCACGCCTCGGCCCATAAGTTCATACTCATAGTCCCCCCCCACCGCACCTCCTCTACAGCACTCATCCTTACTCTGGGTGCAGGTCGGGTCTAGCCACACCACTACACACTGCCCACTCTCCACTTCTCAGGACCCATCTTGTACGTTGTCTCATCCCATGGGTCATCAGACTTTCCCATGCTTGTAGTCCAAGTACATACACGTCCTGCCTTGAAAAGTCATTGCACGGATGGGTCTCCAATCACAAGAACATTTTTGGGGTGTCCCGCAAGGGGCGCTCCTGTCTCTGTTTCAAGATTAGACTTAGCGGGTCCACAGTGTTCCCCCCTCTGGTTGTATCCTGCCTGTGGTTTGGAGAGCAGTGGATTGTTTACATTGTTTGTGTGTTTCTTTGTATGTTTCCCCTGTCTGGCTGTGGGGGGGGGGGGTAATGTACGTGTTACATGTATGTTGATTGGGCCCCTCACCCCCACTGGCACAGCCTGTGATCATATGTCATTCTTATGTGCTGTATCATATTATAGGTATATATCTGTATATATACAGACACACACACACACACACACACACACACACACACACACATATATATATATATATATATATATATATATATATATATATATATATATATATAGTTTCATAGTTTCATAGTATAGTACTAGGCTATCTGCCCTGGGGCATTTGTAAGCCTAGCCATAGTGATGTGGCTTTTGCCACCCCATGAAATGGTACAAAAATGTACAGAATAAATCAAGAATACTGTGCCTCTGTCTAGTAGTGACACAGTGAAGGTCCCTTATATAATAGAATTAGTTTACTGTGCCCCTGTCTAGCAGTGACCCAGATGTGACCCCTGGGGTAAACTTACGATCTCCCATCCACTCATCAAGATTTCTCTTGAAGAGAGTCAGTGAGGGGCTCTGCCTATTACGAACTGGGATCCTGCTCCAAAGCATGAGAAGCCTTTGGGTTATGAATCTATCCCTCCAGCATGTCCTATTCATACTTGTGCCGAGGTTTAAGTCTTTAGCTCTCATGGTCCTGATGGATTTGGATTTTTTGAGGTGGAGCATGTCCATCAGATCCTGGTTGGACATGGCCTTGTACATCAGGCAGAGATCACCTCTGAGCAGGCGGTATGCTACTGAATAAAGCTGAAGTTTCTTTAGTCTGGCAGAATAAGACATATGTTGGAGACCCTTGATCCTTTTGGTGAGGTACTTTTGTGGTCTCTCCAGCTGTTGCAAGTGCCGGGTGAGATACATACCAAATGGGGCATTGTACTCAGTCATGGGTCTGATGAGGGAGGAATATAGTGGTACAATGACATCCTTGGATCTGGATGTGAAACCCTTCATGATGAGATGTGCAAGGTAGAATGTTTTTCTAACCACTTTGGCAACGTGGGTGTCAAATGAGAGGTCGCTGTCTACTTGGGTCCCTAGGTCTCTGATTACTTTTTCCTTACTCAGTGGGTTGCTGTCTATGTGGTAATTTGTGGGTACTTTGTTTTTTCCAAAAGGGATGACTATACATTTTTTGGTATTTAGTTTAAGGCCGTGACTACGGCACCAGTTGTCCGTTTCAGTGAGGCCTTTTTGTAGGATGTGTGTATCTGCTGGTGTATCGACTATGGCGCCTAGTATGCAGTCATCTGTGAACTTTGTCAGCCACAGCCCTCCCATGTTTGCTTTAATATCTGAGAAATAAATGCCGAACAAGAGGGGTCCCAGGACAGATCCCTGTGGGACACCACTTGTGACTGGCTTTGAGTCAGACATTGCTCCAGTGATTTTAACTTTATGGGTTCTGTCCTTTAGCCAGTTTGCAACCCATCTAGTGACATAAGGGTTTACTTTTAAGCAGTTTAGCTTATCTATGATGCCTGAGTGGGGTATTGTGTCGAACCCCTTAGCCAAGTCCAGGTATGCTGTATGGACTGCTTTGCCCTCATCAATGGCTCTAGTGACTGTTTTGAAAAAGTCAACCAGGTTTAAAAGGCAGGATATGCCCTTTACAAAGCCGAACTGGGTGGGGTCAAGCGTCTGTAGGTTCCCTATGTCTCCGTTTATGAGATCCATAATGATTCTTTCCATAGCTTTGCAGACCAGGCTAGTCAAGCTTATGGGGCGATTGTTTCCAGGGTCTGTAGAGGCACCCCCCTTGTGGAGTGGGACCACTGTTGCTGTACGCCAGTGTTCAGGTACATATCCCAAAGTAAGGCTAAGGTTAAATAGCATTTTTATGTGTGGGTTTAGCTC
This sequence comes from Protopterus annectens, assembly GCF_019279795.1. NCBI lineage: Eukaryota > Metazoa > Chordata > Ceratodontiformes > Protopteridae > Protopterus > Protopterus annectens. The sequence goes on along the minus strand of NC_056741.1, from coordinate 1,016,762,358 downwards.
CTCTTGGAGTTCACGTAACACGCACCCCGGAATACCGTCAGGTCCCATTGATGCTGTGTTTTTTGCTTTGTTTAAGGCGTCTCTCACTTGGACATCTGAGATGACAGGGAGATTACATTCAGCTGGGATAAGTATTTCTTCTTTTGGGGGTGAAGGAGGCGAGAAATTTGCACTGAACCTGTCAGCCAGAATGTTAGCAATATCTGTGGGTTCAGTGTATTTTTTGTTGCTGTGAACCAACTCTGAGCATATCTGAGGGTTTCCAGGTTTCTAATATAGCTGAAGAAGGCTTTGTGGTTATCTTTAGTGTCCTTAGCGATTTTTATCTCAAAGTTTGCCTTGTATGTTTTATGAGAGAACGTAGTTTTCTGCTAATGATGATCAGAGATGTCTTCCCTTCATGGGATTTCGCTCTGACGTGCAGTAGCTTCCTTCTTTTGTTATACAATTTGTTTATGGCTGAGGTCCACCAGACAGGATGCTTACTTTTGGTGGAGAGGGACTTGTATTTGTTTGGGATTGCATGATCCATGCATTCTTGGAGATGTCCATAGAAAGCATTTGTGAAGGATTCGGCATTGTGGGATGTGGTATCCCCTGGCACAGTGGGCTTAAAGGATACCATCTCAGTCTTAAGAAGAGTGAAGTCTGCTTTTGAGAAGTTTTTCACTGTGGTCTTTTGTGCTGGGGGTGAAGGTGAGATATGTATATCCAGGGTGATTAGTTTGTGGTCAGATCTCACTAGTGAGGGGTATACTTCCAGTGTGGAGCATTTTGACCCCATGTTTGTGATGATCAGGTCTAGTATATTATCTCCCCTAGTGGGAGGGGTGACTAGTTGTTCCAGTGCATTTGAATTTATGAATTCCAGGAACCTTTGGGCTAGGGTATTAGGGCTAGAATAATGTACCCAATCTATGTTTGGGTAGTTGAAGTCTCCCAGTATGATGGTATTTTGTGATACTTTCATATCCTTCAATGTCTTCAGGAAGGCTGAGTGGGGTTCTTGAGATTGGGAGGGTGGTCTGTAACATGCTACCAGTTGTATAGCAGTTTTGCCTATGGTTAGTTGCACCTCTATGGTCTCTGATGCTTCATGTGTTGCTACTAACCTGGAGGTGTGAGTGTCCTTTATGAATATGGACACTCCTCCTTTGTGGTCCGCCCGGTTTTGGGGCGAAAAGCATGATACGAGGTATAGCCTGGTAGTGCTGGGGTGCTCTCAGGAGCCTTGAACCAGGTTTCAGTTACTGCACAGACGTTGATGTTCTCCATGCTGAGGAGTGCATCAAGTGCCTGCATCTTGTGGTTTAGACTTCTGGTGTTGAGCAGCATTACCCTTAGTTTTTTTCCATTTTTGTTTTCTAAGGAGGTGGGTTTGTCTTTTGAGCCTTGCCTAAAAAAGGCACTATGGGGGTGGCAAGAGCCTTAGCCAATATCCGGAAGCCCAGTGGTGACAGGTGTAAGCCATCTCTTGCGAAGCAGCGTGGCTTGTCCAACATATCATCCCAGGCAGACAGAAATTGGATCCCCTTAGAATGACACCAGTACTTGAGCCAATTGTTAAAGCTGATCATCTTGTCTTTGTATTGTGGTATCATTCTTGGTGAGGGCAAGATGCTGCTCAGGGTCAGGGTCATACCAGCCTGGGCTACATAATCGGAGAGCTCCTCTATGTCTCTTTTCATGTAGTCCAGGGAGGTACGTCTCAGGTCATTCACACCAGCATGGACAATGACAGAGTCATATTTGTACTTGCTTTGGAGTAACCTGAGTGCGTGTGTTATGTGGCGGATCCTAGCTCCCGATAGACAGCTCACAGTCACCTTCTCCTTGTTCAGCCTGGTCAGTGGGACATCAGTGTGTCTGACTATGGAGTCACCTATTACTAGTGTATCAGGCAAGGTGTTTGGCCTTAAGGGCTGCGATTGGTCGACACACTGATTTATTGAAGTATGTGTTGCATGTGTTTTGTTTTGAGGTGATGGATTTTTGGATGTCTGCTTTGGGAGCCTCTGTTGTTTTGCTAAGTTTTTTATTAGAGCCCCTGAGTATGTCTTTGTGTTTTTATGTGTTTGGTTTGCAGTTGTGCTGGGTCTATGTGGGACTGGGATTGTTGTGTGTGTGGTTGCCATCTCCTCCTGTCTGGTCATTCCAGCCCTGAGTTGAGAGAGTTCAGCCTCCAGTTTGGCTATATAGTTGTATCTCTCACATGTATTTGTGTTTGTTGGGAGGAGGAGAGGGTTGTCTGTGTACAAGAGACAATTGTAGCATTGTCTCAAGATGCCCAGATTGACCAGCTGAACTGGAGACGACGCCAGTAATCTACCACTCGACATGCTAGAACAGTATAAGGGAGTGGTATACCTTTAAGGGAAGTGGGTATTCACAGGGATGGTAAGTAGATGTAGTGCTTTACTTAGTACGGGAGTGCTTACTTAGTAGATAAGTATTGAGAACAAGTGCTAGGCTTATAATACATTGAGTAGTCTGGTTTTACTAAGAGTAGAGCTTCCTTAAGGGAAAATTTGAAGAACAGACTTGGCGGAGCCAGAAAAAGTTTAACCTTGTTTAACCGGCGCTGCGCTATGCGCATGACCACGCAAAGCCATGCAAACGCAGATTTTAAACAGTGAACTACAAAAGAGCTGGAAATGGTCCCAAACAACCAATTACTACAGCTTCTTGTGCTGAGGTCACTTCCCCCAAGGACAGGTAGGCTGCTCAAGGCTCCCCACTCCCACTGGTGAGCAAAGAAACTTCCTTCTATCCAAGTAAGGTAATGGACAACACAGGAACTACACCACAGCCCAGAATACAGCAATGCCTGTAAACTGGTCTAAACTAGTCGAGGAAGGCGGGAAAACAAGGATTATATTTTTGTTTTTTTCGTTTTTTAGTAGAAACACACAGAAAATGCAGAAACAGTGATAAATAAGTTACACAGGCTAGCACACTTTAGTGGACAGCCTCCACAGTTAAATTAAACAAACAAACAAACAAACTTTCGATCAAATTCGACTAAATGTAACTTTAAGTGCAGGTTTTAAAATAATGCAGCAATAAGTTAAAAAACAGTTCAGGCTAGTTCAAGGTAATCTACAGAAGCTATTTTAAGTGAAAAAAAGCAAAGATACTTAAATTCAGAAGGTAGTCGCTTTTCTGAGTTCCCTGCTGCGAGGACCACTCTGTAAACCCACGTGGAGCTTGTCTGAGCAGTATAGCCAGAAAAAAATGCCCAGAGGCAGATTTTAAACAGTGAACTACAAAAGAGCTGGAAATGGTCCCAAACAACCAATTACTACAGCTTCTTGTGCTGAGGTCACTTCCCCCAAGGACAGGTAGGCTGCTCAAGGCTCCCCACTCCCACTGGTGAGCAAAGAAACTTCCTTCTATCCAAGTAAGGTAAGGTAATGGACAACACAGGAACTACACCACAGCCCAGAATACAGCAATGCCTATAAACTGGTCTAAACTAGTCGAGGAAGATGGGAAAACAAGGATTATTTTTTTGTTTTTTTAGTAGAGACACACAGAAAATGCAGAAACAGTGATAAATAAGTTACACAGGCTAGCACACTTTAGTGGGCAGCCTCCACAGTTAAATTAAACAAACAAACAAGCAAACTTTTGATCAAATTCGACTAAATGTAACTTTAAGTGCAGGTTTTAAAATAATGCAGCAATCAGTTAAAAAACAGTTCAGGCTAGTTCAAGGTAAGCTACAGAAGCTATTTTAAGTGAAAAAAGCAAAGATACTTAAATTCAGAAGGTAGTCACTTTTCTGAGTTCCCTGCTGCGAGGACCACTCTGTAAACCCACGTGGAGCTTGTCTGAGCAGTATAGCCAGAAAAAAACGCCCAGAGGCGGATTTTAAACAGTGAACTACAAAAGAGCTGGAAATGGTCCCAAATAACCAATTACTACAGCTTCTTGTGCTGAGGTCACTTCCCCCAAAGACAGGTAGGCTGCTCAAGGCTCCCCACTCCCACTGGTGAGCAAAGAAACTTCCTTTTATCCAAGTAAGGTAATGGGCAACACAGGAACTACACCACAGCCCAGAATACAGCGATGCTTGTAAACTGGTCTAAACTAGTTGAGGAAGGTGGGAAAACAAGGATTATTTTTTTTGTTTTTTTTGTTTTTTTAGTAGAAACACACATAAAATGCAGAAACACGTGGAGCTTGTCTGAGCAGTACAGATACAGTACAGATACAGATATATATATATATATATATATATATATATATATATATATATATATATATATATAGTGTCTGGAGGTCCCCTATGTCTTTGTTTATGAGATCCATAATGATACGCTCCATAGCCTTGCAAATTAGGCTGCTCAGACTTATGGGGCGATAGTTCCCAGGATCCATTGTGGGGCCACCCTTGTGGAGGGGGATCACTGTTGCTGTACGCCATTCCTTGGGTACATAACCTGTTTTAAGGCTGAGTAGGAATAGTGAATTTAAGTGGGAGGTTAGTTCTTTCTGGAGCTCGTGCAGGATGCAGCCCAGTATTCTGTCCGGTCCCAGCATTTTTAGCTTTGGAGATGGCTGCTTTTACCTGTGTGTCTGAGATATCTGGGGGACTACATTCATCTGCGATAGACATAAGCCTTTTGGGGGGGTGGTGGTAAAGTTTGCACTGAACCTGTCAGCCAGAATGTTGGCAATGTCAGTCGGTTCCGTGTATTTTGTGCCATTTTGTACTAGCTCTGAGCAGATCTGGGTGTTTCCTCCAAGGTTCCTGATGTAACTGAAGAATGCCTTGTGATTATTTTTGGAGTCTTTGGCAATTTGTCTTTCGAAGTTTGCCTTTGAGGCTTTTAAGATGGAATGAAGTTTCTTGCTATTACTGATCAGGGATGCCTTCCCTTTTAGGATTTTGGCCCTGTCATGTAGTAGTCTCCTTCTTTTGTTGTATAGCTTGTTTATGACTGGGGTCAACCAGACTGGTCTCCTATTTTTGGAGGAGTGAGCCTTGGTTTTACTTGGGATGGCACAATCCATGCATTCCTGTAGGTGCATATAGAGTGCGTTCGTATAGGCTTCTGCGGTTTGGGTAACATTTTCCAATTTCTCAGGGGCTTTGAAGATGCCTACATCTGTCTTGAGGAGAGTGAAGTTTGTTTTTGAGAGGTTTTTCACTGTGGTTTCCTTGGCTGGGGGTGGGGTTGGGCTGTGGATGTCCATTGTGATCACTTTGTGGTCTGATCTCACAAACGAGGGATTTGCCTCCGTGTTTGTAATGACTAGGTCTAATGTAATTTCCCCTCTTGTAGGAACAGTGACTAGTTGTTCCATGGCGTTTGAGTTGATGAATTCTAGAAACCATTGGGCAAATGAGTTTGGACTCGAGTAGTTTACCCAGTCTATGTTTGGGTAGTTGAATTCCCCCAATATCATGGTGTTTGGTGGGATCTTCATATTCTCTAGTGTTCTCAGGAAGGCCGTGTGTGGGTCCTGAGCCAGAGAGGGTGATCTATAGCAGGCTATGACTTGGAAGGCAGTTTTGCCCACTGTTGCACATGAATTGTTTCTGATGTATCATGCAATGCCACTAATCTGGAGATGTGGGTGTCCTTGATGAAGATGGATACAGCCCCTCCCTTGGTGCTTTTGTCCAAGTTTTGTTCGATAAGTATGATATGAGTTGAATCCTGGTAATGCTGGGGTGCTCTCAGGAGCCTTGAACCAGGTTTCTGTCACTGCACAGATATCTATTTGCTCCATACTGAGGAGTGCCTCGAGTGCGTGCATCTTTAGGTTTAGACTTCTGGCGTTGAGTAGCATTACCCTTAGTTTTTTATTATTTGTATTGTCTAAAGAGGTGGGTTTGTCTTTTGAGCCTTGCCTAAAAAAGGCACTATGGGGGTGGCAATATATATATATATATATATATATATATATATATATATATATGTATATGTATGTGTATATATGTATACATATGTACATATATGTACTACAGAGAGGGTGAGGTATATATCTATTTAGTTATGGGTATGCATATATATATATATATATATATATATATATATATATATATATAAAAATATATATACATATACACACACACAAACACATACATCTACATATTTAGCTACATGTCCCGTAATGTAAACTGGTATTGCTGAATATTATGTTTTGTGTGCATACCGACCAACCTTGTGTGCCACATATGCTTTGCAATACCTACAAATAATACCGTTAGTGTACACAAAGTCACACGTGCATTCTATTGTTGGTACAAGGGAAACATTCGTCCCATGTGGGACAACCCAAAAATTGGGTATTCAACTTTAGTCAAAAAACAAAGCTGCAAAGGTACCCATGGCTATGTGCATGGACTACAGCATGTGGCAGACCTAGGATACTTGGGTCGGGACAGCATACAGGATGAGTCCCGGGGGGGTGTGGAGGGTGGTCAATGTGTGGTGGTGTGGTAGCTACAGGTCAGTAACCAGGGAAGGGATGGTGGCTGCGTGTGTGCAGTGGGGGGAGGGGGGGCAGAACTGTGGGTAATGAATGTATGGGTCGAGGATGGCCTGGGTTGGATGGGTGTATACTGATCAGCCCACCTAGTGGGTGGGGGAGAAGGGAATGTGATATCAACATGTGAAACGTAACAGGAGACTAATTTAAATCCCTATGTAAATGACACACTTACAATAAAATGAGCTTGGTAGGGTATTGCAGGGGGGACGTGTTTGGCTGGGGGGAAGAACAATTCGTACGAGACGTATATTGCTTGGGGCCTCTCAAGCCCATTAACGGTGAATGTGGACATATATGTTTCTGTTAATCTGCCATTGCTATCTACAGATGTCTGGCCATATATACCTATATGGGTATATATTTATTTTATTTTTTATTTTTAATTTTACATTTGTTGACCGGGATAGTCCGACTGGATGCATGTCCATTTTCAGCGGAGGCCCAGGGAGAAAAGCTCCAAGGGTAAGCAGATACAGCATTACATAATACCAGCATTACATATTACAAACAGACTATTTATAGAGATTACATAAGTAAGCAAGTTAAACAAGTTCCACAGGTTACAGTTAGTCCTGAGCACAAGTCAGGATTAAATTAAATTACACAGTAAACTGGTTAACAGATTTTTACACATTCGAGTTAGCCAGGCTTGATACATTGACATAGCCAGTTAAGTGACAAATGTTGTTTGAGTCTAGTTTTAAATTGACCTAAGGTGGAAAGTAAGGTAATATCAGCTGAAAGGGAGTTCCAGGATTTACTTACAGAGTTTGCAAAGAGAGAATCACCGGCTGTGTTATTAATTTTGCTAGTCTGAATTAGTAGTTTGTTAGAGGATCGAAGCGGTCTAGGATTGTTATAGGGGGTGATAATATTTTTAAGTGCAGGAGTATTGTCCGGATTATAGAGGATTT
>NC_056741.1:1016677437-1016749937 GCF_019279795.1 Protopterus annectens | reverse complement strand
AGGACCATGACTGTAATGAGATAAAGTGATTGATTGGAATAAAATTGGTGGTGTTTCATGCTGTTATACTACACATTTTACAAGACTGAAGCTAACAAACAGATCCTAATCAATGGCTTTGTCAAAAGTTAAATTCCATTATGGCAAGAAAAGCTGTATGCAAAAATTATTAGCAGATATCATCATATGGAGTGCAATTTACTAGGATAAAAACAAATTAATATGCATGTAGCATTATTAAAATATTACTTACCACAAGACGTTTGATTTCTCCAGCTTAGCACAGTTATATTTCCTGCTTGGCAAGCAGCTACGTATGCCTGAATTGACTGGCATAAGATGGCATTATCATTTCCAGAAAGGCAGACATCATAGATGCAGTTTTGAACAAATGGTTCGGGGTCAACATCTGAGTGACATAGTGTAAATGGCCCCTGGGTATCCTTTATAATGCCACAGCTGGAAGCTGCTTTGGCTATTTGATCCTTTGTGCAAACAGGACATGATTCATGGCAACCATTATTGCAGCCAGGTCTGCTGTTATCCTGGGTTTTCCAATCTGAAGCAAAGTGAAATGCATTGCTTTCTACAGACCCTAACCGCAGAGTGAAATCATCTGATGTTTGTCCATTGAAGTTGCCACACAAGCCACAGGTTCTGCCTCTATATTCAGGAGCAATCATTACAGAAAGAATGGAATTCATATCATAAGTGACAGTCAGACCAAATTCGGTTCTCAAAACTATATACACTCCATTCCAGTTAATACCCATTTGAGTCTGATTGAAGTACAAAGGGAGATTGACAACTTTTCCATTCACCTGTCAAAGAGATTAAATGCAATAGTTAGGAAGTAACACAGTAAACAATGTTAAATTTCACAAATCCTGAACTCTTACTAGATATCTTTATTTATATCCACTTTCTTAGTTTTGTCAGTTGACAGGAACTGTCAAAATCTTTTTTTCACATCCAAAATAATTCAAAACGTAGCCTTCCCTAACAGTTCCACAAGCTCATCTAGCCAGGTACAGTGTAACTTAAGGAAATCATTATAATACAGTTTCAGAACAAAGACAGCAGGGGTATTTCAAACATTAGTTGACATTTCAATGAACCTGCTTTCAATATTTTCTATATCTCCTGTCTATCTGCTTATATTTGGGCTTTGAGTACTCTATAGGGTCTCAGAATGTCTGTCTATCCTGGTATTGTTTATATGTATTACTTAAAGAGGGTTTTGAAATGGTGGTATCTACTACTACAAATCTGGGGCAGACAATATCTGAGCTGTAACTAGGGTAGAGGAAAGGGGGTGGCTGCCTAGGGTGCAAAGATTTAGGGAGCAGGATCAGCAGGTGCTTCTGGTGAGGAAGTGCAATACCAGCAGTATTGTTTTTGAATGTCAATAATCTATTTGCAGTCATGGCTGAAGTGCTGGTGCACTCAGTGGGTACAGAGTTAACTGTAGCAGATTGATATATTTGTATCAAGTAGATGACTACAGTTTCAGAAGAACAGAGCTTTATCTATATTGTTTTCAACTTTGAGAAGATTTGTTTTCTATGAAAAGGAGTGGGCTCAAAGCTGAGCCCTAATGTACATTCATGCACACTGAACCTCCCGAATATGAGTACTACTCATACTTGCAACACTGGGTCTTTATGCAAAGCCTGCACTCATTTTGCCTGTGTTTCTGGGATTTGCAGCCATATTTTATGATTTCTTTAAGTCTAGGAAGGCTAAGTTGGACTCTTTTTATCTCATCTCCAAATTCTTTTCCACCCTCTGTCTCATTGTACACCTTGGGTGAGTTGTACTGTATCCAGATCTGATCTCTCATCTTACTTTCTGTCTGTCAATCACCATTACCAGCACTTTCAAGCAGTGTAACAGGAGTTTGATACCACTCTACTGTCCGCACTTGTGAATGTCCCTTTAGTTCTTGTGTTCTGGCACTAGAATGCTTATTCTCTGCTCATCTGGTATATACAAATGCCCTTCTCTTCATACCATGAGAACTATCCTCATGAGGCATTTTTATCTTACTGCACCCAACATCTTGATCATATCTACTGTCACTGCATTTCAACCTGCCCCTTTCCCTGATTTCATTTTTTTCTTATTGAAGTTCTTACTACTTCAACACATTTGTGTCTTTTAAAATCCTGTTTTTTTAATTGTTATGATATTGTTTAAACTTTTATACCAGCTATGGTGTTACTACTGATTTCTTACAGTAACATTTGTTTCAGTGGCACCACTATACCCTGACCGTACACATTCCCCTTTTCGAGTGTGGCTCAGTGCAGTTACTACAACTGCTACAACTCCACCTTTGCTTGCTTTGAAGGATCCAGTCAAGTTGGTATTTTCCTAAGAATTGGACTGAGGTTGATGCTATCAATATATTGCTTGCTGCATAGTTTAATGCTGATAATAGTTTAATGAATTATTATTTGAACTTGATAAACAAACTATAGGCTTGAAAATTCTGCTTATTGATGTTAATTGTTTATTACCTGTGTCTTTACTAGCAATAAATAATTTCCAAGCATGCATTGTGATCAATGGTTGTGTGAGTCTTAATCAACCTACTTCTAGGACTAGGAGCACTGAGATTTAAAAGAAGAGTTAGGAGCTAAGCCTCAACACTGGTGTTTTGCATATGAAACTGTGTGCAATCAGTGTTCCAAGTATATATATATGCAAATACCCCCCCCCCCCCGATCATAAATGCTTCACAAAGGTAAGAGCATCTGCATAAAGGCTGGTCACAATAGTGTAACGATGGGATTCCAACAGACGCCTGTAGATTTTTTAGACTATTTTGGTATGGCTACATAGACACTGATTGCTCCCACTGCAGCTACATGGTATCTAAAGCATGTTTTTTGAAAGTATTGGTTTCAAGACATATGTTAAATTATTTGTCCAATGCATTTGCATTTATCTTGTCAGATAATCGTCAGCAAGCTGTGGAACACACTTGCATATCTCTAGAACTAAAACAATACATTAGTAGTTGTCACTCAGATGTATTATCGCTAAGTATTGAACTGACTGTAAAATATAGGATATCAAACTGATTGCTTTATGCTTCAGGGTGGTGCATTACCCCCACACTGCTTAATACTTTAATACACTAACTCTGAGATCTCTGGGTCTTGGAAAAATTGAATTATTTGCAGTAGATCTTTAGACATAAAATAAACAAATCTCAAACTTGTGATCCCGCATGAGAGTCAGTCACAAATTACTCATAACTAAGCCTGATGGCCTGTGCATTCATTCTGCCCAACTGTCATGTTCAAATGGAAATATGCATTTAATATTATTGAATACTTAGATGTTTTACATACTAATGGGACATTCATCTGAGTGCATATATTTATTTATTTATTTTTATTTTATTTACTTTACATTTGTTAACCGGGATAGTCTGACTGGACAGAGGTCCATTTACAGCAGAGGCCCGGGGAGAAGAGCTCCACAGTTTAGTAACAATACTTAACATCTTCAGACTAAAGACAAACAAACACATTCATACATTATATCTGGGAGAACATTAAGAGTACAGAAGCCCAGATAAGCAAATGTACAAATTCTCTATTATTATTATCTCCTCGAGGGCCTGGGGAGAAAAATCTCCATAGTTTAGCAACAGCAATTAAAATATGAAGGACAATAAACAAGCCAACATTTTTCATATGTCAGTGAACACATTAAATATACAGTAGACTTGAAATGTATAATTACAAATACCCTAGTGTTAATTGGTTGTCAAGTTAACGGGCATCAAACAGTCAAGATGATGAAAAAGCGAAGAGTCTGGTAAAGGATAGCGGGGGAAATGCAGTGGTAAATTATGTTATACATGGACATATACAGTTTTTAGTAAGGTGGCGTTTGAGTAAGTGTTTGAAGTTTGGGTAGAAGATACAGAAGTAATAGAAGCAGGAAGGCTGTTCCAGGCCTTTGCTGTGGTGTGGGATAATAGTACCCTACATATACATATACTCATATATATATATATATATATATATCTATATATATATATATATATATATATATATATATATATATACATATATATATTTATGGTTCTACTTGAAAACATCGAAATTCTAAACCATCAAAATTCATAATGTTGTCAAGGGGAAGAAAAAGGTAAGTAAACAAGGGAAAAAGCTAGTGTTTCTGCAGGGCAGCAAGGTGCCCTGCACACTGTGTCTGTGAATATGCCATCTCTGTGATGGCACTGCAGACAGGGTACGGGAAATCTCCCGTTTAGTGCTTCTGCATATAGCGCTAAAACAGAGATTTCTCTTTACCTCACTGTAGTGCGATCTCAGAGTTGGTATATTAAAGTTGTGGGGATGTGCAGGGGGCTAAAGCCCCCTTGCATAAAATAGTTTTAGAGTTTTTAGTTTTTTTCTCCTTTGAATCTTCGATGGTTTGAAACTTGATGTTCTGGTCTCGATGATCAGAATTTCAAAGTTTCAAGCTTTCGATGATTTCAAGTGGAACTATGTATATATATATATATATATATATGTATGTGTTTTTATATATATATATATATATATATATATATATATATATATATATATATATATATATATATATATATATATATGTGTGTGTGCGTGTGTGTATGTGTATATATATATATATATATATATATATATATATATATATATATATTCATGTATTTATATGTATATATTCTAAGAGGCTAGCTCCTTAGAGCCATTTGGAATATGCCTGAAATAACCACTGTGCTAAAGGAATTGTACAGTAAAAATATATATATTTTTCAGAAAGTGGGAGGGGGGTGACCTTACATTCTTTTTTAATCTCAAATAGTATTTGGTGCCTTTCCCTGATCTGGTAGCGCCCCTCACCTCTAAGTTCAGGAGCAAAAACAAAATGATTGTCCTGTACTTGGGAATGGAAGTAGTAGCACTCTTTCTTACAAAAAAAAAAGTAGCAATCAAATTACTACATCTGTAGTCTGTAGCTTGATGTATTTTATTTCATGCATAAAGTGTAAAGAGCTTTAGCTCTGAGAGCAAATGCACTCTGGCATTCATTTCTGAATGCTGATAGTGCACTACTGACCAACTGTGCTCTTCTGATTGCACCTCTAACATCTTGCACCCAGTTCACCTGCACCCTTCATCCCATCCTATCTATGGCTTTATGGCTTTGACAAGTGTTAGAAAAATATATATATTCACATATATGCTGCCTAGAAAATATATATTTACATATATGCTGCCTAGAAAAATATATGTTTACATATGAAATATATATTTACATACATGCTGCTTAAGAAAATGTGTATTCAAACATTTAGATATATATATATAAGTTGTGTGGTCAGATATATAGAGAAATGTGTGCTTTAGACAGGAATAAATGTGCTCAAATCTATATAGGGAACAAAGGTTGAAAAATAGTATGTAATGCATTTAATTCTGTTTTACTAGAATAGTAGTAGAAATAAACTCGCATATTATTGCTTGAAGCATAAGCTGCAGTGTAATCAGAAATTTGGCCTTGGCAGTGTTCAAGCGCAGCCTGGCTCATGTCTTTCAAGTAAAGATTATTTTGCAAAGTTAGAAAATAATAAATCTGTCTGCATGTGTATCCTTTCCTGCTTCCACCAGAAGAATGGCCTTGTGCGCACTATCAGAGATAGTGTCCAGCTGGAAAGGGACAAAGAAATGTATTAAAGAGACATTCATCCATTGTATTCGAGCTAATCTAAGAGCCTTGGATTGGCTACATCCTCGGAAGGACATTGTGACTGACCAGGTGCTTGCAAGGCTGTAACATTCTCATGGGAAAAAGATTTTTGAAAAACACCATCTCAGCACTTTTTCATAAGTTACTATGATGTAAAGACCCTGTCACTGACCACGTCAGTGAGGTGGGCAAAAGCTGATAATAAACTGTATAAAAAGTCGTATGTTACACCAATAAAGCAGACAAAATTCTGTACAAGTTTGTGTATGGTTTTTTGCCTCCTAATGTACATTAGAGTATAAGATACTTGAGTTCTCCTGCATTACTGTTTGTTATTGACTGACATTGTTTTTGAATGCCAGATGATTTTTACAGTCTGACTCTAACAAATTTATTTAACATTTTGGTCCTTCGGACTGGAATTCCCTTGGTAAGCTGCAGGTCACAGAGTGCATGAGTGGTGATAAATCTGCGCAGGAGAAGCTGCCGAAAAAAATGGTTCTTCTTAAAGTGAAAAGACCTCCGACTGAATTGTTGTGTGTAAAGAGGCTGTCCACTTTCTGATCTGTGGCTGAAAAGCGGAAGACTGGGCCCCAAGGAAAAAGACAGTCAAAGCAGGAGGCTCAGGTAAGAAGAATTTCCCTCTTTGTCTTTGTTTTAGATCAGGGACCAGGTTACACTGTGCTATTGCTAAGGTTTGTGATAGCAGGGAGAGAGAGTCAAAGTATTGTATCTTGAGTCATAGATCAGGGAATAACAAAGCAAAGTAAACAGTCATTCTAGACACTACTGTGGATATGGGGAAATAAGATACCACGTGGTACAAGAGAAGGGTTACGTAACAGTCTTTTTAAGACATGGGAAATCAGTGCACTAAGAGATCACGAGATCCGCCCCTAACGGATAATGTGAAGCATATGCAATTGCAGTAAGCAGATAATGTGAGATATTTTTTAAAATGTGTTAACAACTATAAATTTGATAGTAAACTAGATAAACTTTCACTAGTTAAACTCCTTAAACAAGCTTTAATCTGATGCAGGGCGTCAGGCAAAAGAAAAACAGCACCAACTAGGCATACCTCAAGCACATAGGTAGATTGAGGAAGCAAATTGTAAAAAAAAAAAAAAAACAGAAGCTTAAAAAATTCTGAAACATTTTTAGACAACAGAGTGAAAGGTCTAACAGACAGAATCTCTAAAAAATGAAAACTTAGAGCAGACTGGACTTGCATTAATTAATGCATACAACAGGAAAATGAGACAGTAGATGGATATTATGCTAGATCATTAAAATGCTTAAAACAACAATTAAAAAATACATTTTTAAAAGGTTGCATTGCCTCTGTTAGTAGTTTTATTACAAGGCATATGATAAATCACTGAACAAGCAGGCTGTAAGCCTTACTTGAGTATGCTAGACGTACTGAAAGACACTTTAATAGTAAAAAAAAAAAAGGCACAAGTCTTCACTGCTGAAGACGGAGCTGAAGTATTTGTATTACAGTCAGGTAAAAAGGGCATCTAGCTAGGGACTATAAACAAAATAAGAAAGCAATGACAGAAGATAAAGGAAATGTGGACTGACTATATGATAGTGATAATAACCAAAAATCATCAGGAAAGGTTAATAAACAAAAAGAAAATGTGAATGTAGTAGAGGGAATAGAAAAAGTACAAACAGATGTAGAGGATAAAAATGAAAATAAAATTTTAAATTTAGCATTGTTGAGCCTGGAGCTCTACCTAGCAAATACAAAACCAGAAGTAACACTTCTGGTGAAGGAAAAAAAGGTCAAATTCCTGTGTGACTCAGGAGCGTCACGGACTTTGATACACCCCTCCAAGTTACCAAAACATTCTGAATCACCTAATTATATATTAGTAAAAGCAGCAAATGGACAGCTATACAGGGAACCACTTTTCCATAATATAGCAATAACTGACCCTGTTTCAGGTATGACTCAGAAAAGTAAAATTGTAGTTTCTGCAAAAATATCCAGTAAACTTACTGGGAAGAGACCTTGTGCAAATATTTGGCATAGCAGTAGTTCCTACCATGCAGGGTATGGAAGCACAAAGACAAATGGATGCTCTTGTGGTGTGATCAGAGGGTGAAGCCTATTATTGGTACAGCCAGGACCTAGTTATGATTGGTCCAGGGGCAGTAACCAAAGAACTGATAAACGTAGCCATCAGTAAGGTACCCTCCCTTGACACTGATCAGCAGCACTTGTTACATTGTACTCCATACTACTGTAGCACACCAGGACCTGATAAGGAATATAAGTAAAAATCCTGCTGACAAATTAATATTACAAACTTTATGCTGGGATACTGAGAAAAACAGTGTAGTAAGCTGTTCATTACCTCAGGAGTTCATAAGATTGTATAAGTCCAATAGACTGCCACATGTCAGCTTGACAAAAAACAAAAGTGTTAAATGGGCAGACTTAGAAAAAAAAGGTAACAAAATGGGAAAACAGACTGATTTAAAAATGTCAGGACAAGGGATATAAAAACAAAACTGAATTGGTTGACACAGACACATACAGCTGTACACTTGCAATCTAGTAAGGACAGCTGATTAACATTTTTATTAAAAGAAAAAGAAGAGGCCTTGTGTAAAATTCCAACAACTCTGTGGTCAACAGGCAAGTTAAATGTAGGGCTTATTCAAGCAGCAGGACCAGTTACAATTACCCCAAAGTCAGCTTTTAGACCACAGAAAAGACAATACATTTTGGAAAAGAATGCAAAAGTAAAAATTAAGCCTATAATAAGCAGCATTACTCAAAAAAGGAGTACTGGTAGAATCTCCTGATTCACCATGTGATACACCCTTATTTCCTGTTAAAAAGCAAACGGGAATGGCAGATGGTACAAGATTTATAAGCTGTAAATAATGCAGTAATACCTAGAGCACCCACGGTGCCAGACCCACATACCTTGTTAAATGATTTAAAGCCACAACAAAAGTATTTTACTGTGGTAGATATAAGCAATGCTTTCTTTTCAATACCTATACATCCTGATAGTCAATATTGGTTTGCATTTACATTTCAGGGTAAAAGGTATACATATACTCGACTACCACAGGAATATTGTGAGAGCCCAATAATATTTGCACAAAAATGGCTAGCAACCTGGCAGGGTCTACCCCACCAGAAAGTAGCCAAATTTTACTTTATGTAAATGACATCTTGCTAACAGCACCCAGCAGCAGTGCAGGGTGAATACAGTAGCATTGTTAAAATTTTTAGTAATACAAGGACACAAAGTAAACAAAAGTAAGTTACAACTTTGGAAAAAAAACACAGGTTAGATACCTGGGATATGTGATATTCAATAAAGGTAAAATACTAGATAAGGGGAAAGAAAAAAGAAAAAAAAACAGCAATTTTGCAAGCACCCAAACCAACAACTAAAAAAGAAATAATGTCTTCTCTTAGGTACAACTAATTTTTGTTGGAACTGGGTACCAAATTATTTTACAATGGAAAACAAAAGCAAAAATGGCTTTCTGCAGGTTAAAGCAGTTAATAGCTTCTTCATTAGTTTTAAGACTTCCAAGTTATCACAAACGTTTTTTTTTAGACCATAGATTGTAAGCAATGGTACATGACATCAGTATTAAAGCAACAACATGGGGATAAGCAATGCCCCATAAGCTTACTATTCATCACAGTTAGACCCAGTGGTGCAACCTTTGCCTCACTGTGTACAAGCAGTAGTTGCAGCAGCAATGGCAGTGCAGGCTTCAGCCTCAGTGGTGTTATTCCACCCTCTCACATTAAAAATGCCTCATGCAGTTGCAATAATTCTGCTACAAGAAAAAGTTGCATACCTTTCTCCTGCTAAACATCTTTCATGTATGACCATACTGCTGAGTCAACCTCATATAAACAGTTAGCTTTACCTAGACAAGATCTTACAAATATGCCCTTGAATAATGCTGAGGTGACATATTACGTGAATGGCTCATGCAGAAGGGGTCCTACAGAGAAAAATCTGGTGGGGTATGCAGTAGTTACAAACACTAAAAATCTAGAAGCACAAACTTTGCCACACAACTTGTATGCTCAAGCAGCAGAACTGGTAGTTTTGACAGGAGCATGTATTTTAGTAAAAGGCAAAAGTAAACATATATACTGATAATCAGTATGCTTTTTCTACAGTGCATGTGTTTGCACAACAATAAAGAAAATAGAGGGATGATTACATCCAGTGAAAAACCTATTAATCATGCGCAATTTATTTTGGAGCTATTAAAATCTATTCAGTTGCCTACCAAAGTAGCTATTTGTAAATGTGTAGCTCATACAAAACAACAGGATAAAATTTCAAAGGTAATGCACGAGCTGATGCAGCTGCAAAGCAAGCAGCCTCAGACTCAAAAACTTTATTTTTAAATAAAAAATTACAACCCTTTGAAATTTTAAATTTAGACATGTTAAAAACAATGCAAATGCTTACTACAAAAGCAAAAAAACAAAACTGGGTAAAACAAGGTGCAATTTTTGAGAATGGACTGTACATTTCCAAAGGAAAAAAAAAAAAAAAAAAAAAAAAAACAATATTACCGTCTAATTTATTTAAATACGCAGCTTTGTTGAGCCATGGGCAGAGCCATGTCTCAACAGGGGGGATGGTACAGTTAGTAAATAAAATATTCCAAACATATGGATACATAAATTATACAATAAAATTTTGTGCAGCTTGTCATACTTGTAACAAGCACCATGCACAAGGAGCATTTAAAAACAAGCAAGGGAGTTTCCCTACACCACCATATCCATTCCATACTATTTGTATGGACTTCATAGAGTTGAATAAATGTGAAGGAAAGAAATACTGTTTAGTGATCATAGATATGTTTTCAAAATGGGTAGAAGCTTTTCCAACCAGGAATCCAAATGCAGCAACAGTGGCAAAGGCCCTAGTAAAGGAAATAATTCCTAGATTTGGCATACCGGAAAGAATCTATAGTGGCAATGGGACACATTTGTCAATCAGACAATTCAACAACTTGGGAGATTTTTGGGATTTCCTTAAGGAATCACTGTGCTTACCACCCACAGTCAGCAGGACTGGTGGAGAGGTACAATGGGATTTTAAAAAAACAAGTTAAGGAAGTTGATGAGTGAGACTCAGAAAAATTGGATTTGCTGTTTACCTCTAGCATTGCTGAGCATGAAAACAGTAACAAATGTAAAGGGTTTGATCCCCTTTGAAGTAGTACTTGGAAGGGCATATTATGTGCCTCAGTAAAAGCTCTCATGCCTGCAGAGCTGGAGGCTGACAGTTCACTAGCTAATTATATAAAGAAACTGTTAATAAATAAATCTGTTTTGCAGTTTAACTCTTTTTCAGACAAAAGAATTTTCAGCTGAATAAGAACTTTGTGACTGATACACAAGGGCAAAATGGCCAAGAGTAAAGCAAACAAAAAGCAGAGCAACCCAAGAACTATTGCATAATTATTTTGTTAACTGTGCATTTGTTGACTATAAGTGTGACAATTTTTCTCTTATTGTGGTTTTTCCCTGCACTCAACCACACAAGTGAAAGTGAGAAGACGTGATAAACTGTTTATAGACTAGCATCCAAACTTTAACACATACCTGACCATGAAGCTTGTGCATACAGAAACTATGCACATTTCAAATTGCTGGGTTTGTACAGCTATACCAACAGCATATAAAAGACTGTAATGTCCACTGTCCCTCTGGGGATAAAATGAGACTTTGGAAAGTTTTTTTATACAGAAACTGTGAGATCACAGGACAAAATTGCTTTATTTTTACCTGTCACACAAAAAGGAGTTGTATGTTTCTACAAAAGTAATACCCTCCAGGTGGGCTGGAGTAATGGTAATATAACAATGTCTTATAAATGTTACATTAAAGTCAAAAGTGGGGGTACTGTTTGTAATACTAACCATGATTCATATCTGAGTTCAATAAAAACTACATTAAATGCAGTATGTGACAATCCAGTCTTAACTAAGCAATTGTCTATTAAGAATAGAAAAATGTTTCATGCAGGGATAACACGTATTAGTACCAAAGTAATGATTTTATTTGTGGGAAAAAGGCATATAAATGGTTACCTGAGAATTGGTCCGGCAGTTGTTTTTTGGGTTATCTGGTTTCAGCAATAAGACATACTGCAGAATTACCTTTGGGTAAGATACGAAACGTAAGGAAAACAGCTCGAAAATCTGAAGGTCTAGTGAAAAAAAAAACCTGTGAATCCAGTTGGTAAAATCGAAGCTGGTTGAAAAGGCCATAATTCAGTGAAAGACAAAAGTAAATTGACTCATATGAACTTGGGCAACAGTGTTATATCCAGGGCAGGAATACCACCAGCCTATGGAGCAGTCAAATCGATCTGGGAGCTGAAAAAGCTGTCAAAAAGTCATGAGCAATGCAACTTTTTCCACCCTAGAATTGGTGACTAATAAACTGAATGCAATAAAAACTGTTGTGCTACAAAATCGAATGGCTCTTTACTTCACCCTAGCGGCAAGAGGTGGTACACGAAGAAAAATGCTGTGCGTACATTCCAGACAACCAACATGAAATCAATGACCACCTAGAGGTAATTCAGCAAGTATCAGCAATGACTAAACCAGGCCCAAACCCACTGACGGACTTTTTCCAAAATCTGTTTGGGGGGGTGGGGTTCCATCCTATTAAACATTTAATTGCTATTTGTGTGGGTATACTCCTAATAGGAGCATGTGTTTACTGTAAAATTCCCTGCATAAAAAGATTAATCAAAAATTTGTTGATATATCTGCTACTGAAACTTTTTACCAAAGTGTTGAAATTAAAAGATTAATTTCAAATGATGCTTTTTCTGAAATATAAAACCAATGACTAACTTAGCTAAAAGTCCTTGAAAGGAAAAGGCTAAGAAATGAAATGATACTGTTTATGTTTCAAATAGAATGAAATGCATTAACAGGAGGGAGAATGTTAGAAAAATATATATATCCACATATATGCTGCCTAGAAAATATATATTTACATATATGCTGCCTAGAAAAATATATGTTTACATATGAAATATATATTTACATACATGCTGCTTAGGAAAATGTGTATTCAAACATTTAGATATATATATATATATAAGTTGTGTGGTCAGATATATAGAGAAATGTGTGCTTTAGACAGGAATAAATGTGCTCAAATCTATATAGGGAACAAAGGTTGAAAAATAGTATGTAATGCATTTAATTCTGTTTTACTAGAATAGTAGTAGAAATAAACTCGCATATTATTGCTTGAAGCATAAGCTGCAGTGTAATCAGAAATTTGGCCTTGGCAGTGTTCAAGCGCAGCCTGGCTCATGTCTTTCAAGTAAAGATTATTTTGCAAAGTTAGAAAATAATAAATCTGTCTGCATGTGTATCCTTTCCTGCTTCCACCAGAAGAATGGCCTTGTGCGCACTATCAGAGATAGTGTCCAGCTGGAAAGGGACAAAGAAATGTATTAAAGAGACATTCATCCATTGTATTCAAGCTAATCTAAGAGCCTTGGATTGGCTACATCCTCGGAAGGACATTGTGACTGACCAGGTGCTTGCAAGGCTGTAACATTCTCATGGGAAAAAGATTTTTGAAAAACACCATCTCAGCACTTTTTCATAAATTACTATGATGTAAAGACCCTGTCACTGACCACGTCAGTGAAGTGGGCAAAAGCTGATAATAAACTGTATAAAAAGTCGTATGTTACACCAATAAAGCAGACAAAATTCTGTACAAGTTTGTGTATGGTTTTTTGCCTCCTAATGTACATTAGAGTATAAGATACTTGAGTTCTCCTGCATTACTGTTTGTTATTGACTGACATTGTTTTTGAATGCCAGATGATTTTTACAGTCTGACTCTAACAAATTTATTTAACAACAAGGATGACAGTGTTCCCTATATTTGTCTTAATAATGTTTATGAAAAAGGTTAATAAAGGCAAAGCAAAAGATACACGGCAGATTCTTAAAAACTCTTGTTGGTTAATCAGTTACTATCAGTGTTTGTATGATGAGGGGTACAAATTCTAGCTCTGAATTGTTCATATTGCTGTGAAGGATACTTTATTAGTTAGTATTACGTTTATAAGTTCATCTATATGTAATAGGCATATGATCATTTGATCACTGAAATTTCTAGTCAGTGTGAGCCCATATCACTGAGAATCATAGCCAGGATAAACCAAACATACTTAGAAACTATTAGCTGCCCTTCTTAAATAGAACCATACTATCTATATCTATATCTATATCCATATCTACAACTACATCTATATTTGTTTCTTTCTATTGAGAGACAGATAAATAGGTATCCTTTTATACCTAGCCAGCTGTTGTGTTTGATCTTAAAATTAGCTAATGTGCTGCTTTATCTGATGTGCTCATTTAGTCTTTCCATAAGTACAGAGAATATGTTGGATTAGATATCTATCATGGCAGCATGTCTTATTTTTATGCTAATGAAGGTAAAGATCCTGAATGTATTTGTGATGCTGCCAGTCTTTCACAGGTGAAGACGAGCGAGCAGGGAATGGTCATTCCTGGAGTGGTAATCACACATCACCTAGAGGGACCCTATATGAGAGCAAATATTGTGTGAAGGCTTGTTTTTAATCTGTTGTGGTACCTTAGAGACTTTAGTCCCGTAGTTTTCTTTGTTAGGAATCTTTAGGAACATTTTAATTGGTAAAGGAGGTGTTACAATCATGATAGGTGTGACAAAGCATATATGCAGAGGAATTATGATTTCTAACCATAGAGGAAATAGCTGCGGAAATTAAATGATTTTGTAATTGAAATACAGTGGGCAAAGAGAGTTTTTGTTGGCAGTTGTACCCAGATCACTGAATACTGTGTCATTTTTAAGAGGGTAGTCTTCAATATGGCACAATCTAGGGAAATATTGTTTCCTAAATAAAAAAACACACACTTCTTTTCTGGCAGTAATCTTAAGCTAGTTGTCAGTGCACGATCTAATACCATAATCAAACCCTTGTTGGAATACATGAGAAGTTCTGGGGAAGAGTGCAATAGCACCCTTTGTGAACCATCAGACCTCTTGCCTTCCATCTTGACACTGAGAAAGCAGATGACGAAGGGACATGAACAGAGCCCTTAGGGACACCATTAGTAACATTCATTGGTGTGGATGTGGTACCTCTAACTCTTACTATGTGAGTCCTGTCATTGACCAAGTTGGCTATGAAGTGAATGCCTCAGAGGTTAATCTTTTATTGGCCAATCCTGTTGATGATACCTGCATGGGGAATTTATGACCTTAAATAGGTCCATATAGAGAGGAGAAAGTGGTCCACATCCATGACTTTAGTAGCCCTTTCAAACAAATCTATTAAATTTACTACAGTGGATCTGCCTTTATAAAAGCACAATGCCGTCATTTATAATGCCAACTGTGATATGCATCATGATTCTACAGATGATCCTAGTGAGACTTATGCATGTGTAACTATGGATATCTGTAGGTCACTGTTATGTAGTTGAACCACTATGGAAGTTTTCCAAATGTCTTTTACCTAAATAGGTAAAAAAGGAGTTAAGCAAATCTGCTTTGGTCTGTATTTGGCCCTTACCAGGGAGTGTCCTGGTATGTTGCTTGAACCCGTAGAAGCTGTATTACTAGTTTTATATAGTGTAGATAGGACGACTTGATCAAGAGAAATTATAGACAAAGGTGTGGATTGATGGGTTGGAGAAGGGGGGAATGAGATGTGATTAGGTAGGGTGAAATTTGAGCTGAATTTGTAGGTTAGAATGTTATTGATGGCTTCAGGACCAGAATAAGTGGTTCCATTAAGCACTAACTCTAAGCAGTGCGAGTGTAAGATCTGAATTTTGTGATACAGGTGAAGAAGGCCATTTACAAAGACCCAATGACACAAGTAGGAACAGGGTTCAAACTTATAGCGGGGTTCCCAGAGGAAGAGAATTTGCATTAGGGTTTATTTGTGAGCCCACTCCTGTTCATACTAATGATAGACAACATTTCCAAACAGGTTCAAAGGGGAAGAGATGAACAAAGATTCTGTATGGGGACAATGTGGCACTACAAGCGAATTTTGAACAGGAGCTTCAGCAAATAATAGAGGATCAGAATGCAAAACTGAGGGCACTTGGAATGAAACTGAGTGCAAACAATACAGCTGTCATGGCAGCTAATGGGGGAAGTCAGAAGAAGCTGAAAATAGAGAAAGAAAGGAAAACAGTGAACTAGTTTAACACCTTCGAGTATCAGGGAGGTATTGTTGAATAGAAGTGAGATCTGAATGAGAAGACCAAAGCAAGCATCAGAGGTGCTATAGCCAAATGACACAGAGTTTCTTAGGCAGGGTATGACTGAAGATTGCCATACAATTTGAAAAGTAAGGTGTACAAAACAGTGGTGCAATCAATGCTTCTATGTTGCACAGAAACATGGGCAGTTAAGGTAGTGCAGCTGAGAAACCATTGAGGTAATGGAAATGAAGTGCTTGAGATGGCTGTTAGGATGTACACTTGGGACAAATAAAGAAATAAGGTTATCATAGCAGAGGCCAAGGTATTCCCAATTGTAAAGAAGGTCAAGAAGAACAAATTACTAACTTTTGGTCACAAATGCAAGGAAGCAAAAGATGATATGTTTAAGATGATTTGGGAGGCACAGAAACAAGGCAAGAGGAAATGAGAATGTCCAGCCAAGAAATGGATGAATTATTGTGATAGTTGACCTGTGATAGTCAGACATGACTGTCAAAGAAGGTAGGAGAGCAGCAGTGAAGTGAATGAGATGGCAATAATCGAAGTGACACTTTTATCTCCTATAGAAAAATGGAAAAGGGGGGGTTGATGATGACAATGGTGTTCCTGCACACAGTTTTCTTTCAAAATACACTCCACCACATTAAAACGCATAGTCTCCACACAATACAACTATTATGATGTGGGAGAAGAGTGGTTTTGTTCATACCCACAAGAAAAGGGTGTCCCTCAACCGCAAATAAATGTGTATGAGCAACTATTAGATATAGTTCTAAGGAATAATTATATTATTTTTGAAAGTGAATATTTTCTACAGATAGAGGGTGTAGTTGGAATGGGAGAAGAGATTCCTATTTAATTCCCCATTTTACACATATTGCCTCATTTATACATGATTTCTGGACAATATATTTATCATGTGGAAGGGCCCCAGGGATAACATAGAGGAATGTACTAAGTATATTAATGGCACTACAACATTCCTGAAATTTACACACAATATCAATGATGAACAGATACCATACTTGGATGTCCTTTTAGAAAAGGATATTCCTGGTAAGAGGTATATAGCACAGATATATCAAAAGGAAACTTATCCTAATAATTTCCTTCATTTTGATAGTTGCCACACATATAAACAAAAACAAGTTGTGATAATAGGACATTTTGCGAGGGCTGCCTGGATGGCTACTCTCTGGGAGTCATTTCTTCATGAATGTTCTAATCTACAAGAAATGTTAATAAAAAGAGGCTACCCAGAAGATATGATTGGTGATGACGAAGGGAATAGTCCAAAAGATGTTACATGAGTCCAAATTACTGTGAACTATAATAGAGAAAGGTAGCATACTAGTATGATAGATTGTGAAAAGAGGGGTAATAATAAAATAAATGGTCCTGGTATGGATAAATTCAGCTGTGCCTTTGTGACCACTTTTGGTGCAAACAGCAGTGTAATCAAAAAGATTCTTGTTAAAAACTGGAATATACCTAAGAGTGACAGGGACATCAGAAGCTATGTGGGAGAAAGACCAATATTTGTATATCAAAAAGGTCATTGTTTTAAAAGTACTTTAGAGCAAATGGGTGCATATAATGATAGCAATGGGTATATGTTTAGATTTATTTTTTATTTAACATTTGTTTACTGGGAAAGTCCGACTTGGAACGAAGCCAATTTTCAGTGGAGGCATGGGGAGATATGCTCCAGATGCATGTCCTTGTAATGTGGGAGGAAACCGGAGTACCTAGAGAAAACCCATATGAATGCAAGGCGGACATGCAGACTCCATACAGAAGGCACTCCAGCCAAGAATAGAACTAGAGAACCTCTTGCTGTGAGGCGATAATGCTACTGCTGCACCACTGTGCCTGTTCTGATGTCTGTTCATTTTGCTCCCACATCTTACAAGTAAGTGAAGTTGTCATTAATGGATATAGATTAAGAATCAGTGGTAAATATTCTTGCAATTTGAAAAGGGTGGTATACTGTGCCTGGAGCCCAAAATGTCCATGTTTTTATGCCGGAAAAATGGAACATAAATTAAAAAACAGGATTAGTGAACATCTGTGGGATATAAGGTTTAATAGAGAGTTAAATGCTCTAGCAAACAATTGTAGCAAATGGGAAGGATACAAGTTTAAATTTATAGTGTTAGAAGGACTCAAGGTAGATGTAAGAGGGTGTGCCTGGCCACTGTTCTTAGAAAAAAGAATTAACTTGGCAGATGCGCTTAAATGTGCATTTTTGGCCAGGTTTAAATGATGCCATTTCTATATCATGTGTTTTGAGACTTAAAGCACTCAAACCTTAATAACTAACCTTATTACAGGATTTTGAGATCATTTAAATGCAAAATTTATTAAAATTGATTAGTGTCTCATAATATTTATTATTTATTTATTTACTTATTTTATTTTATTTTACATTTGTTGACTGGGATAGTCCATCTGGGTGTGAGCCATTTTCAGTGGAGGCCAGGGAGAAAAGCTCCAATGAAAACAAGAACAACATAGACAGGTACAGTGTTGATTTTACATAGAATTTAACAGAAATATCTAGAGACAATAAAGAAAGTAAAATATATAAAGGAGAAAGTTATTAAAATATAGTAAAGTCATATATATATATATATATATATATATATATATATATATATATATAGGTTCATAGGTAGGTACTAGGCTATTGGCCCTAGGGCCTATACAAGCCTAGCCAAAAAGGTACCCTGGCTTTCGCCACCCAAGAAAATTATTTTCCTGTGCCCCTGTCAAGCAGAACCACAGACGTGATCCCCAGGGTGAATTTCCTATTACCCATCCAGTCATTAAGATTTTTCTTGAAGAGTGCTAATGAGGAGCTCTGTTTGACATAGAAAGGTAGTCTGTTCCAGAGTATGGGAAGTCTCTGCGACAGGAATCTATCCCTCCAGCATGTTCTGTTTATTGCGGTGACAAGGTTTAGGTCCCTAGAGCATGTAACTTGGAGGGATTGGGATTTCTTTAAGTGGAGCATGTCCAACAGCTCTGGGTTTGACATAGCTTTGTATGTTAGGCAGAGATCGCCTCTGAGTAGGCAATATGCAATGGAGTAAAGCTGGAGTTTTTAGAGACAGTCTGCGTAAGGCATCTGTTTGAGGCCAGTAATCCTCTTTGTGAGGTATTTTTGTGGACTTTCCAGTTGTTCTAGATGTCTTGTGAGGTATATAATGGGTCTAATGAGTGATGAGTAGAGGGGAACAATGACCTCTTTTTTTCTGGATGATAAACCTTTTGTGATGAGGTGTGCCATGTAGAAGGATTTCCTGACCACTGTGGTGATGTGATTATTAAAAGAGAGACTACTGTCCACCTGTGTCCCAAGGTCTCTTATCACACTTTTGGTGTTAAGTAGACTACCGTCTATGTGGTAGTTCATGAGTTTTTACCAAAGGGGATGACAATGCATTTGGCATTGAGCTTGAGACCATGTCTTTGACACCAGGCATCTGTCTCAGTGAGGCCCTTTTGTAGGGTGTCCACATCGTTAGGAGTTCTGATTATGGCTCCTGGTTTGCAGTCATCTGCAAACATTTTTAGCCAAAGACCTTCTGTGTTAGCCTGTACTTCTGAAAAGTAGAGACCAAACAGGAGAGGACCCAGGACTGAACTCTGTGGTACTCCACTTGTCACTGGTCTGAAGTCTGATTTGGAGTCTGCTACTTTCATGGTGTGGGATCTGTCAGTAAGCCAGTTGGCAGCCCATCTTGTGACATAGGGATTTATACCTAGTTTAGTGAGTTTATCTATAATTTCAGAGTGGGGGATGGTGTTGAATGCCTTTGTGAGATCTAGATAGGCTGTGTGAACCACCTTACCCTCATCTATGGCTTTGATGACTACTTCAAAAAAGTCTATCAGGTTTAGGAGACATGATCTGCCTTTTACAAACCCAAACTGTGTGGGGTCCAGAGTTTGGAGATCTCCAATGTCTTTGTTTATGAGTTCCATGATGATACGTTCCATGGCCTTGCAGATGAGGCTCATCAGACTAATGGTGCGGTAGTTCCCAGGGCCTGTTGTGCCCCCCCCCCTTTGTGGAATGGGATAACTGTCATGGTGCGCCAATCAATGGGCACAAAGCAAATTATATTATATTATATTTTGTAATCAAAGACTTTAGTAAATCTGTGAACAGTGGTTTCTTTATATTTACATCTCATTTCCTGATTGTGTTCACATAATTTTAGGGGTGAAAAAGAGAAATCTTATTGACTGCTTTCAAAGTAAACGTTTTTTGTGTTCTGTGATTGGTTGTAGGAGAAGGGCTATGTACTTGTATAATAATGGATTAGAGGTCATAACATTTTAAAAGAAGGATATCTTTCAAGTGGCTTGAAATCTGCTGAAGTTTCTTTTTATGTTTTAAGAAATAAAAGCAATTATTTTTATAATATTGTTGTTTTAACGTTTTCTTGGAATAAAACATTTTTGTGGCATTTAATTCACAAGTTGAATAGACCATTTGTGACATGTTTTTTTTTTTTTTTGTTTAATATGTTAAATTGCCTATGTTACATTAAAAAATGGTGTCTGGTAATGTCACAACAGTGAATGGCTGGCAAGCAGACAATAGGTTCATAGTTACTATGCATTTCACCCAAAAGGATGACACACTCTGGAGTGCAGCATCCCAGTCCCCCCATTCTACTGCAAATTAGTGCCAGCAACTAATTTACCTGTTCTGGGAATAGAATTCACAACTTTCTGCACCAAAAGCAAGTGTGCTGCTTGTTGCACCACAGACATTGAACACAGCTTAGAAACTGTATGACTGACACTGACAGAATACAATCCTCAGTGATTAACATAAACAAACAAAACATAAATAAATAAAATTAAAGGAGACCTGGCAGTTGGACTGAAAGTTTAAGGCACTTGCCTGTCTTTAATTATTAATGTTCAGGGTTTCACTCTGAGTAGAGTCACTTAACTAAACAGTGCTTCTAATTGGGGCATTACACACACACACACACACACACACACACACACACACACACACACACACACACACACACACACACACACACACACACACACACACACACACACACACACACACAACTCTATATCTGGTCTAAAAAAAAGAGCAGCTGTGCAATACAGATCCTGTTGATCTGTATCTCCTATGTGGATGTCGGCAGTTTCAAATCTCCCATACATTTTAACAGGTGATATTAGGCTGTTCTTCTAATGCTGAAGTTTCAGGGGTTTATGTAATTTGCATGGTAAGGTAGATCTCATGTAATAGTGTTTGCTTAATTACTGATTTTTTTATAGTGAAGCTGCAGCCCCCCAGCTAACATGGGCCCTAGGCAGCTGCCTAAGTTGCATAGTGCTAGATCCGGCTCTGCCCTCATATAATTTCTCACTTTTGAAAGTTTATCTAGCTAATAATAAGATGCTATTCTCTCTCTCTCTCTCTCTCTCTCTCTCTCTCACTCTCTCTCTCTATCATTTAGCCATGTATATCTGCAGTACTTTCTTTCTTTCTACTTCAAAATAATCTTTGCAATCAAATCAAAGTACCCATTTTTATTACTCAGAAATATCTACTACGGTACTGTAATGTAATTTATGTTTCCCTAATGTATGTTAATTTAGGTTTATCACAATAGTGAAATATATAAATAATGTTCATGTACTTTATTGAAAGTTTTTGTTTAATACTTTGTCTCTGTATTGCAATTGTTACCTTTTGTATTTTTTTCTTTAAATTAATGTATGACATTGTATAATATTTATGTGGAGCATTTCTCCCTTGGCTTCAACCAAAAAGATTTTTTTTTTGCCCAGTGTGACTTTTCCAGTCAACAAATAGAAACAAATAAATAAAAAAGAAAGAGGATGTCTTGCTATATTTGGTGGAATTGGCAACTTTAAGTTCAGTCACACTCTATCACTTTTTAATAAGGCAGATGACATTTTTTCTAAGCCATTTAAACACTTTTTGTGGTAAGGGGGTGCTAGATTTCATATACATAACAATTAGTTGTTACCTCTTGTTATGCAATATGTTTATTTGTGAATTCTACCATAAGGGTTTATTCAAGAATATTTTATTATATTAATGATATATATATATATATATATATATATATATATATATATATATATATATATATATATATATATATATATATATATATATATATATACATACAGATGGTTCTATACAATTATTTAGATTTGGCTACAGTGTTTGGGGTACAATGCTTACCGATCCTGGTAGATAGTGACAATCCTTTCACCATTTTAAATAAATATTTACATGTCTTGCAAATGGTGTCTGTGTTAGGTAACAATAAGGAGCTGGTTAACATTTGCATCAAAGTGCCAAGTGCAAGCAAACAGAGAATGGGCAAAAGAAACTTGTGATCCCACAATGCAGGGATAGGTGAGGGAATGCGTAGCTCATGATAGACAGAGTAAGGTTAGTTGAGGGTGGTTGTTAAAATAAGTTAAATAAGTTAGCTAGAGAAGGAAGCTACAGCAAGATGTAAAAAGGCAGCTAGGACCAGGTGGTAGGGTGTGCATTGGCTATTAAATAGAGCAATAGCTCCCACCACAAACACTCATTGAACAGGTTTGAACCTGTGAGGGCTGCTATATTTAGAAAATTGTTATTACTAAAATGTGTTTTAAAGTGCTGACAGGGACATTTTGGTTAATTAGATTGGATTAAATTGATTTATACTGATAAGAAATTAATTTCAAAGAATGATTTCAGCCAATGGGCCCTGGAGGGTAAGTGCATTCCAGCAGCCAAGACAAAATAAATGCAAACATGAAGATGATGCTTATCATAGCAATACTGTGCAGCAAGGCCTCTTGACATGCAGGATTCAAGGATAAAGACTGATGCACATAAAGACCAATAGGATCAAATAGTAAGGCCCTGGGAAGGTGCTAAGTGGTTTGAAGACAATTCATCTGAAGGAAGTACAGAAAGATCAAGCACAAGCAGCAGCAGTGATGAACACCAATAGCCCTTGACTAAAACAATCAGGGTGAAAACAATAAAGGTAAAAACAAAGAGCAGCAAGCTAAATGCAGAAGAACTGAAGTTCAATGACTGATAAGAATTTCAAATATAGCACAAACTACACAGTGAGATGTGGTATATAAAACTGCAGGCCAAAAAGTCTACATCAAGGTAAGCATTAAGGTACTAACCTGGGCTAATAAAGTAATTCATCTGGCTATCAAAATGGTAAAATACCACTGACAGTAGTAAAAATTCAAGACAGTAATAGTTTGAGCAAAGTATTACTTTCCTACTAGTTGAGCAAATTAAATATTATATTAGCTGGTTGTTTTAATTGCTATTTGAGCTTCCTCTAAATGTGAAAAGCTATGCTGTCAGGTTCAAAATAAACTGAAGAATTTTAGGAACTTCTGGTGTGTCTCTTTTTGCATTTTAAATATCATTGGCCGGGATTCACTAATCCTCCATGTAAGACTAAATAAGTCTTAGTCGGAAACCGCAGCCTAAGAGTATGACGTCAGCGTGTCATGCATATTCATGAGGGTGCGCTGACTCAACTCTAAGGTTAACACGGTGAGTGCATGAGTGCAGGGGGCATGTCAGACTGGTGAGAAGTCCAAATATCCACACCTCTGCAAGTGCCTAAACTGCAAATGTCAACTGAAATGAGTAAGTCCGCTCAAATGTCTACATACCCAACACTACACTCCCCCACATTCTAAATCCCTGTACAAGTTTAAAATGTAAAGCTTTCCTTTTTTTAATTATTCCCAATTAGCTGCCTGTATTTGCGCGTGTATGCACGGGTTTGCCCATTGCTTAGCTACAGTTAGCAGTGTAGACATTGAAGAGGATAATAAACTACTTATATTCAAATTAAGCCAAATAGCAATAGCGTAGTGGTAGAGCCTTCGCACAAAGAGGAGGCATTCCCGGTTTGAGTCCCACCACTCCCCTTCCCATTTTCTGTAGGAAATCTGTGCATAAAAATAATTCCTGACATTTACCTTTTAAATTTTAGTAAAATGCATTGAAATGGCCTATGTTGTAGTGAACGATATTTTATATATATATATATATATATATATATATATATATATATATATATATATATATATATATATATATATATATATATATATATAAGAAGGTGGAATGGTCATGCATACTGATAAATGCATAAGTAACGTATCTTAAGCAATGTGAAGCACTGCTAAGCAAAGTTTACTAGTATTAAGCACAGTTAAGTATAATTGCTCATAGCTTAGCACTGCTTTAACTAGTGCAATGGCTTTGTGCGGAGCTGCGCATAGAGCCAACTAGCGCAAACAAAACATGTTTGTGCAGAGCTGCACACCGCACTAACTAGCTCAACATTGGGCAACGTTGGGCAACGTAGAGCAACATCGAGCAACGTTGAGCAACATTGGGCAAAGTTGAGGAAAGTCGGCTAAACATAGCCACACCTCTTAGCCAGTCTGGTCAGTAGTAAAATAAAAAGCAATGACAGGCCTCAAACCCGGGATACTGTGCACCATAATCACAGTACTAAACCACTAAGCCATGACAGCTTTACATATGAATGCATTTCCAACACACTCATATATATCAATGGAAGTTTACCCATTGCTAAGCAGGTTTGCTTTAGCTGAGATTTTTCAAAACCAGCCAATCACAAATAAGTGTGGGAAATGAGGCATATTTAAGCTCCATAGGTGGGAATAATTGCCATAACTGGTTGTAGCTCCCATCTGCAGACATTATGGCCAGTGTTGGAGAGGGCACTTCTTTTCGAGCGCAATGGTGGGGCATTGAGGAGTCAAAAGTGATGGTTTGGCTCCTCGCCCATCATCATGATGCAAGACTCCTGCAGGGCCAGTTTCAAGGCACTGAGTACAAAGCGGAAGCCTGGAACCATCTAGCACATGATCTCACCAGTGCCACAGGCATCCCTTGGACTGGTGAGCAGGTCAGACACCACTACTCAGACCTGAAGAGATGCAAGGAGGACCGACTGAACCAGTGGATACAGGAGGCCCGTGAAATGGAAAATGCCCCACTACTGAGTATGTAGCCATGGAATGAAGTATGTAAGAATTGCTATTGTAGTCTGTATTATGGATAGGTATGTCTCAATATCCCTTCATTTACTTCACAGCTGCAGGTGTCCATGCTGCGAATCAGCAAGCCTATGCAGATAGGCTGCTAAGGCTGCACCACCAGGCAGGTTAGTAATTATTCTGCATGTGTTGTCATATAAAAGAAGTGAGAGAGCCTGAAAAAGAGTGTTGTAACCCATTAATAAAGGTATAATAAGTCTTGAATAACTTCTTTGTATGTACTGTTATATAAAATAAGTGAGACAGCGTGAAAAGGTGTTGTAACTCATTAATAAAGGTATAATATGTCTTGAATAAAAGTCCTCTGCATGCACTGATATATCAAATAAATGAGAGAGCCACTAGAAAATTGTGTAATGTAATTAATAAAGGTATTATTCCTGGAGTGTGTCCATGTCACTTTCTTCGATACGTTGTTGTACCCTTGCATTATAGAAGTAGTACTGTTGTATTAAGCGCAGTCAACCCACACATGGGTAGGCCCATATAAAGTGGATGAAGGGAGTGCCAGTAGCTGTTAAGCATATATACAGTCCTCAACTGTCGGTTCATGGCCGGCATGTACAGGTTAATCTGGCACATGAGTAGCTTGTTATTGTGTTCCCCAGAAATGTCAGTGTGCTGCTAGAAATGTAGGGAGCTGTTAAAATATACCTGATAATGTCACCTGAACACATCCAGATATGTAGATATATAAATATAAATGAAATATATAAATATGTAGCAGTAACATCTGCATCCTGGACAGTTTGTATGTCAGATACAGGTCAGGTATATCAATAACTAGCAAAACCCATTTCACAATTTAACGGACATTGCCTAGTGTAATAATACATGTAGGGGATATATAACTGCAGTCAATAGGAATGCAGTGTAAACTATAAGTATATATAAGTTGTTAATGGAGGTATCTTTTTACACCCTACTGTATGTGCATAAACAATGCAATTCCACACCTCAATGGGTATGTCTAATCCCATAACATTTGTTGGGACATATGTCCTATTGGTTTATAAATATCTGCATTTACTTTGATGCATGTGCCCTGTTCACATACCACAATCTTGGTGGCCTGTTGCCACCAATCAATCCTGCATGCTGTTGGAATATCCACTGTTGTTCTATATATGCATGTGTTATGCTTGCTGTTCAACTGTTGGAAATCTGGTGTGTTGGGTTAATGGGAATACTACTGTATGCTGTTACAATTAAATTGGAATGCTGTTGGCTATTACTAACCCATATTGTCATTAAATCCTCCTAAACATAGAACATATGGGAAGGCTGGTCCCAGCGGACCCACCTTTCCCACCTCAGCTGGCGATGGCACCTGGCACCAGCAGGTCCGGTGCCCAGCCTGGGACCTCTTCCTCCGTTGGTCCTGTGCCACCTTCAGGTGGAAGCTCTGCAAGGGATGGGGCTCATCCCCGCGTGCAAGTGTGGCTGGAGGAAGGCCACCTATCACCCTCCAAACGGTCCAGGCTGTGGTGCGTAAGGAGATCGAGTGTTCAGTTGCTGATCCTCTATGCCAGCTCAAGGCAAGAGTGGCGTGACTCATGGGTGAGCCTGCCCCTCATATGCAGCCCCCAGCACAGCCACCCTCTGGGCTGTAAAGGTGCATTGGTGACTGCCCATGGGTGGGGATCTCAGTTCCACTGTTGCCATCTGTGGGCTCATGGGCTTGCAAATTCCAAACATCCTTCCCCGTCAATGGTGTTCACCAACCCCATGTGTCATATTCCACCCCTGTATGCATCTTGTTTGTCTTGTCTGTTTACCTCCCCAACCTACCTCCCAAAATATACCTACTTCCCCTACCCCACATTCCACTCTCACCTGAAAAAAAAAATGGGCAATCTGCTCCCACAAAAAATTACGCCCCATACATAGCTGCCCATTTTGCACACATGTCCGCTGGACACATAAACTGAAATTTAATTGGCAGTACAACATACTTCGTTGTCCTCACCCCTCTCTCAGGGGTGGAAGGTTTCAAATTTCCCTCCAAATTACTAGTATATGCACAGCTGTTGCTGTTAAAGAAATGGGCAGCTATGGACCTTCCCTACACCTGTCCTGCACATCCCTAGCTGTTTTCCCTACTGTCTTTCCCTCTTTGTGTCCCTTTTTCATCACTGTTCTATCTCCCCATTTTCTTTTCTTTCTAAGAAATGAGCACAGGGGTTAGCAGGAGTAAGCACTTTTAAGCAGTAGTTAGTGGGTTTGCGTGAGTGTGCGCTTGTGTGCGCTTAGCTAAGTATTGCTAAGCTTCACGCAAACCCATGCAAACCCACTTACAACTGCTTAAAAGTGCCTTAGTCACCCTGCATGTGAGGGGCCTTGTTCTGCTCAGCAGCAAAATAAAACACCACTGTCAGTCTCGAACCCCGGACATTGGACACACTAGACTGCATGAAGTACCACTAAGCCACTGTAGATATACAGCAGGTTGTTGCTGAAATATATATATCATGCATCAGAATGAGTGAATGTAAAGGAAAGATAGGAATGCCATAACACAAAACCTGTTCTGTGGAACTTTACCAGCAGTTGTTGTGGAATTGCATTACATGACTGTGATAACAGAACCAGCCATTTTAGCAGTAAATAATGTTACAGCAGCACTTTACAACCCCCACACAGTATCATAGCAGGACATTCCCCTCCCAAATGTACAAAATACCTGTGTGGTCAAGGTCCAGCAAGGATGTAGGTAGGCATACTCAGTACTGGAATTGTCCAGTTTTCATGAGCATCCTGTGCTAATGTCAACAAAAAAACACAAACTGTGCAGAAGTGAGTACATTAATATCCACAGTATAGCAGTTCACAAACAGTTCATGTGCCAAATGAAAACATCTCAATAACTACGTATGTATGGCAGCTAATTGTATAAGTAGAAAAGAAACTACATACTCCCATGTATCTTGTGTTAGCATTTGTAGGGGTGAGTACAATTCTACACTGACAACTGTGTACTGGAAGTGGCAACATTCAGGTCTGAGTACAACATTCAAATCACTGGCTACACCCCTAGCATCAGATACAAGAAGTATACCAACCATCTGACTTACACAACGGTCTCCACAGCAAACAAGCATGGCCCCCACTTTGGAAAGCTGAAAGGGCTACGCCTACCTGACTTAGCTATTTATAGCATTTGGTTACTATGATAGTGAGTACTGCAAGTACCAGACAGCAGGCTGCATGCAATTGCCAAATGGTGGCCAACAATTGGTGCAGAGGCCATCACATGCGCATGTGCAGATACCTATAAAAGCTGGCTGTACTTGCTGTCCACACATGCAATCATTTCATTGCAGCTACGGAGAGACAGAGAGAGAGAGACACAGAGAGACACAGACCACAGCAACAGGAAAAAAAAGATATAAAAGAAAATATATTGAAAAAAATATATATTGAAAAAATAATATATTGAAAAAAATATACTGGAAAAAATATTGAAAAAAAATAATATATTGAAAAAAAATATATTGAAAAAATATATATATTGAAAAAAAAATAAGATATAAAAAAAGTGTACAAAACACACAGAACTGACTACTACAAACACATACAAAGGAAAGGTATGTAACAGATATGTATTTACTGGCATGTAGTAGATGTTTTTGAAGAGTACTCTACATAGTTTGAATCATCCATATGTGGCAGCAGTACGTATCTATGCACAGATGCCCTGCATAACTACTGCCATGGAGAAATCAGTGTGTAGCTGTGTGCAGTGGGATATGACTGTGACATATGTAGTTCAGCATTAAATGTCAAACATCTGATCCATGTTATCTGTGTTCTGTACAGTAGTGTGTACAATGTCTGTTTGGGGGAGTAGTGCATACAGTTATATAAACATGGATGTGACAGAGTAACAAATGCATGATAGTCATATTAACGTGTAGCTTAGCATTGGCAACAGCTGTACCAGGCTAGTATGCTAATGTAGCATTTGCAGCTATATATACACCCTCTAATATTACTGTGTGCTCACATGTGACACCTGTTCATGTTGCAGCAAGGCCCAACAGGTCAGCCGTGAGGTACACGGACTTACAACAGTGTGGTCCTTGTGTGTGTATGGCACACACATATGGAGAGATCTGTCTGTGTCAGATATATTAGCATCTGTACATGTGCATAGAGCAAGGGACATACTGCATCTGTTTGTGAAAGGTGGACATATATATGTTGTTGAAGGTTGTTATGTGCATATTTCTATGTAGGTTGTAGTGTGTGGCAAACCAGACAGCATACAGTGCTGGTATATGACATGTAGTGGTTAAACGCTGTGGGTATGATTCGTCAGGTTTGCAGTGTTGCAGCCAGTGAGGCCTGCTAAAGCTACATGGGCTGAGAACACCTTCAATGCATTCCGCACAACACTGTGCAATATTATGACATAACTGTATACCTCACAACCTTTGCATACTTGATATTCCCACCATGAAAGGTGGACTGTATATGTGCCTATATGTATATCTATATGTACACCAATGGATGTTTATATGTATGTGTGTGTGTGTATATATATATATATATATATATATATATATATATATATATATATATATATATATATATATATATATATAGAGAGAGAGAGAGAGAGACAGGGTCATATTTACTGCAACAGATGCCTGGTGACAAAGCCATGGACTCAAGCTCAATGTTGACACTGCATTGGCATCCCTCCTTGCAAAAACTCAGTACCCATTAACTACCACATAGGTGGTAGTCTACTTAACACCGAAGGTGTGATAAGAGACCATGGGACACAGGTGGACAGTAGTCTCCCCTTTGATAATCACAGTGCCACACTAGTCATGTAATCTGTCTACGTGGCACGTCATCACAAAAGGTGTGTCATCCAGGGAAATATAGGTCAGTGTTCCCCTCTACTCCACACACATAAAACCCATTATAGAGTACAATGCCCCATGTGGTATGTACCTCACAAGACATCTACAGCAACTGGAAAGGACATAGACATATCTCACAAAGAGTAATACTGGCCTCAAACAGATGCCCTATGCAGACCATCTCACAAAACCACAGCTAGACTGTGTCGCATACCGCCTACCCAGAGGTGACCTCTGCCTAACATACAAAGCTATGTCAAACCCAGAGCTGTTGGACATGCTCCACGTAAACAGATCACAATCCCTATGAGCTACATGCTCTAGGGACCTAAACCTTGTCACCTCAATAAACAGCACATGCTGGAGGGATAGATTCCTATCTCAGAGACATCCCATACTCTGGAACAAACCACCTATCAATAGCAAACAAAGCTCCTAATTAGCAGTCATCATATATAATCCTGATGATTGTATGGGAGATAGGAAATACACCCCGGGAATCACCTCTGTGGCTCTGCTTGACAGGGCCACGTGAAATGAAATTACCTGTGTGTCAAAGGCCAGGGTAGCATATGGCTAGACATCTATAGGCCCTAGGGCCAATAGCCTATAACCTACCTATGAACCGATACACACCCACATGTACTTGTTGCAATAATTGCTATGTGAGGTTGACTGAGTGTGATGGTGAATGTGTTGGTGAATGTGTCAGAGTTCTGTATATATGTGATAGCTAAGTGGGAAACTGTTTCTGTCATGGTATTATGTGTCCTAGCTGTGATCCCAGCAAAAGATGTGTATGCTATTGCTAGGCAGAAAAAGCAGTATGCCATACGGTCTGATGTAGTCCATTGGTGTCGACTGGGGTGTCCCATTGTAGGCTACAGCAGTACATGTATGCTTATTGAGTGTTACTGCTGGTGAATCCAACCCCTGTATGAACTGTAGTACTACCTGAAGCTGTATGCCTAAACAGCACAGTATGGTGTATGTCCACATTTCTTGGAACCACTGTTTTGTGTGTTCCCTGTAGTCCTCACAGATGACATACCTCAGGCATAAGGTTTTGTAACTACTGACACACAGTACTGTATGGTACACAGGTAAAGGTCATGTGGGTTGCCATAACTTTGTGTCTGGTATGTATGTCTGATGTGTGTGTGTGTGTGTGTGTGTGTGTGTGTGTGTGTGTGTATGTGTACCTGTACCATGGCCTCGGTCATATGTGTGTTACAGGATATAGGTGCATATCTAACAACATGTATAGTCTAGAACAGCAGTATGCCATCTATATTAATGAATGTGCACATATGTTAGGCAGGGGTTTATCATCAAGGACTAGTGTGGTATACTGGTAATACTGCAACTGGACTTTACAATCATTGCAATGGATTACATGTTACGTTATGCATTAGCTTGATATATACCCCCTGTGGCTAGGTGGTGCATTGTGTCGGATACAGTGTGCCATGTACTGTTGTATAGTCTTACATACTGGTTTATCTTTGTTGCTGTGCAAAACATGGTTCGATATATAGTGTGCCAGGCACTGTCAGGCAGCTGTGGGTTGAGCACTGATATGTGGTATTGAAAGTGTGTATCTTCTGACAGCCAATAGGTTGCTATATATGGCAGTTAATTGATATCTGTACTTTAGAATGTTAAGTGTGCCACATGACTTGCTCACACATATTGTTTCATTGTCTTCCAGGGTCATGGCCCACCATCGTAATCCCTCATATAGCCCAGCAGAGGAGGAACTGATTACAGCCACCTTGGTTCAGCACTATGCCCTGCTGTTCTCAAGAACCAGCCAGGACCAGCATGAGCGGACTGCACTGTGGCAAGATCTTGTCTGTAGGGTAAATGACATAGGCATGCATAACCGGACATATGAGCAGGTACGCCATCACTGCAGTGATTTAATTAGACATGTCCGGCAGCATGCATCTGATATCCATAGACAACAGCTTGCCACAGGTGGTGGGGTAGCCATCCATCCCCCCTCACCAGAGTGGAGGAGCTGCTCTTGAGCCAGGTGGCTCCTGGCCAACAACAACTAACATGTATCATCATGGAGGCTGGAGCCACCCAGCAAGTTGACACGGAGCGTGCAGGTAACATGGCATAGCTGTACACTACTGTTACCTCTATTGGTAGATCATGCTTATGTGAGATGTGTACTGTGTAGTTAGAAGATATGGTGCCTAGTGTTGTGCAATAATAATAATTAGGAATATAATCTGCAGGCCTGTGACTGTCAACCGTTGTACTACTGTAAGATTGCAAACACACAGTAGCAATGCCACAGTTGTTGCCACTGACAAACTGTCTCATATCCTTGTAGGTCCCTCTGGTGTGACAGCAAGGCAGCAGACCCATGCTGGTGAGTGTGTTCTACATTTAATATTGCTAATTAAATGTGCATGTCATAGGTGAGGTGTAGGCCATGTACACGTCACACACCTGTGCATAATGCATGCTGTGCATGTTTGCTGTGAGACTATGCACATCTCAGTAACGTGAGTAGCTGCCTCAAACACATGCAATACACAGAGCATCCCACACAATTGTGGCAACACTGTAGTGGACATTGGATAGGCAGAGTCAATACACATGCACACAACATACACAACTGTGTCATACACAGTACACATTAACATGCTACACATGGCATATTCAGACACCCGCTGTAAGGTCACACTCCAGTATCCCAAATGTCATCCACACAGCACACATAATATACCTGAGGGGTAGAGGCCTCTCATGTGGCTGTGCGACACTCTTCAACACATAACACATTCATGTTAGGCAATGCCCCTATTGGGCACCTTACAAACCCATGTAACAACTGGCTGTGAAATGGTGAATGTAGCCATGGTACTGCAGTTCAGGTACAGCATGCTATGTGCCGGTCTGGCACACATTAGTAGCCTTGAGTGACCACATGATGCTGCATGATGATGGCTCATGGTACTACACCCCATCCAGTTACAGTGGCCACAGTACTACACATATCATTAATTGCTATGCACCTCAATGTTGTGTGTGTGCAAACATATGCACCTATACACAATATGCATAGCAATCACCATTTGTACAAAGTGACACACATATGTCTTGTAATGCTATTGAGTGTATAGGTCACATGACACACATTGTGTATGTATGATGTTTAATGTTGCAGTTGTGTTGTAGCATGCCATGTCATGGCTGGCAGTGGCATGTCCATAATACGTCCTACACCCACCATAACCACTGTACAATGGCTATGTTGAGCAATGGTATTCCATCAGGTATACATGCACCACTCATCCTGTGTGTATACATAGCATGCATGTGCTAAACCTGTGTCCACAATTATCTGCTAAAGACACAGATGCTCTAATCAGAAATGGATATCTATGTGACACACAGATACACATCCAGCCATGGTATGTATACCTGTGAGTGATGGTGCACAGGACATTGCAGAGCTTTTAATACTTGCACAGCAATGTTGTGTCCATGTACACATTGCATTCCAGGGTGAGGCCAATCACTGAACAAAACACACATGCATCAAAGCCATGTATACTGTTATTAGCAAGGGCTGTCTACACTCACACTGCATGCTGTTGAGCAACACATGTCCTGCATGCTGACACATTTGATATAAATGTTTGGCTTGTGATAGTGTACCCCACCATCACATGCTATTGAGTATGTTCTGGATTGCTGGTGGTGTGTGTGTGTGTGTGTGTGTGTGTGTGTGTGTGTGTGTGTGTGTGTGTGTGTGTGTGTGTGTGTGCATGTGTTCATGTGTGCATGTGTTCATGTGTGCATGTGTGCATGTGTTCATGTGTTCATGTGTTCATGTGTGCATGTGTGCATGTGTTCATGTGTGCATGTGTGCATGTGTGCATGTGTTCGTGTGTTCATGTGTTCATGTGTGCATGTGTGCATGTGTGCCGACATCATGTACAGGTCGTAAAGTGTGTTTCCTGTCTTCCTCTCACAGGTGCTGAATTTGGGCTGGTTCACTGCAGCAGGGAAACTGATGTCACTGAGCATAATAGTGATAATGATGATAGGTGTGTTGAGGCACAGGCATGTTTGCCAGGGTCTGTCTTTGGGCCACCAATCGACAGTACACAAGTGTCCACCCCATCCATGCACACAGTCATACTGCCAATACATCCATCACCAATGCCCTTAGCTGAGGGACAGCATACAGCCAGCATTGGCCAGGACAGTGTGGTATCTATGGCACATGCATCCCGACACAGCAGCCATACCCAGATGTCTGGAAGGGTACCACATAGGCAGATGTCCAGGGGTTCTCGTCAGAGCACTGCTGCTCATCATGCCACTGGCAGATGTGCCACAGGTCTTACAACCTCACGCATGTTCCAGGCTGTCATGGAGGCACAGGCACATATGGAACGGTACACCAGACAGGGACTAAGGGCACAGAGGGCACATAACACTGCCATAATTGACAGTATCCATGACCTAGCAGGTGCCATCCATAATTACACTGAGGTCACTGATAGACATTGGGGTGAGACATTAGATGTCCTCCACAATGTCATGTCCATGTGTCAGGACAGTGTGGGACAGTTGAGTCGTCGACGTGGACATATGCCAGCAACATCAGCAGCTGGCAGTCGCCGCGGATGTCCCTCAAGTCACAGCCACTCCCGTAGTGCCAGTACCAGCCCCAGCAATGTTGGGGGTGGGCTGTCCATAGACCATCCTAGAAGACCATGTGCACATGGCTCTGGACAGTCCCAGCAGGGACCTGGGTCCAGTGTACATCCATCTACCTCTGGGGATAGTACCCAGTCTGGCTTAGTACCTGATAGTGTCAGTAGCACCCCTGCCAGGCACAGGTACCGTATCCATGGCCAGAGATGGTGATCTGTAAAGTCTGGCAGGTACAGTCTGTGGCTGTCCCACAAATACTCATATATGGCAGCCACATGGTGGAACTGTGTGCATGCAGACACACACACACATAAACAAGACACCTAGGGCTAACACATACCCGCACACATTACATCAACATTGGCCCATAGCAGTACTCTTGGCCCTCACACACACACACACACACACACACACACACACACACACACACACACACACACACACACACATACATGTCGATTGTATGGCTCACTGTAGGCCTCTGGCAAACCAACAACACACCCTGTGCATATGATGAAACCTGTGCCACCTCCTGTCATCTGTAACATCGATGCAGGAACAGGCTACCATGGTGCTGATGCACAGGGTGACTTTATAGCAGTATAGCAATGTTAGCATGTTGTCAGCAGTAGAGTGTAATGATATGCTTGAAGGTGTAGCTGAGCAGGCATGATACATTTAAGCTATGATTGTCAATGTAGTAATGTTTACACCAGGGTTAGTTCCAATAGTGTATTGTCCACCCACGTGCCACTTGGCTGATGTGTGTAGTATTGGCAGCATGTGTTAGAGAGTGGACAGTATGTGTGGGATGTGTGTGGCACAGATTTGCAGGTGTACATTTGTGAACATGGTGGAGGTGCACTGTCTGCATGTACGTGCATAGTAGACACATGGGCAGGGTGACATGCCCTGTATTACACAGTAACACTCCATAGTTTCTATTGGTGGCCAGTATGCATTGTACTACACACATTTCGGAACTTGAGTACACATGTGTGTATGACATGGTTTGACACTGTGCTGTGGGTGGTACTGTTACTATCTGTCATTGTTTTGCATTCTGGTAGTATACATAACTTCAACAGCCTGACCATAACCAATCGTTAGATGATGTCTTGACAACTGACACACAGATGTAGGACAGGCAGTAACATTTGGATCCTTCAGGTACTATACTATGCCAGTAACCAGTGGTATTCACCTGCATCCATTACTGAGACCACTCCTGTTTGGCATATAGCTCTCTTAGGTACAAGCAATCACAGTAGGGATATGTCCGTCCACGTCTGGTAATGCATACTGTGGCTTATAATGCATTCTCCAGATGACATACACATCCTCCACAAGGCTATCACACAGACAGATCCCTGTTGTCAAACCCATGCTGTAAAGCTATAAGCCAACCAAAGCATAGTCATCCACCTTTTCGGAACATAGTATCCCCACAGTACCACATAAGTAGTAGCCACCAACATGAAGAACAGGTACCAATGTGTACATGCAACCAAGTAGTACGCCAGCTCTCCTTTGATAATCACATTTCCAAAGGTATTTTTAAATCCCTCAGTGGATCACATAAGCAATAAGGGGTCTGTATGCATATCCACAAAGGTTGTTGTACACCTATAATGAATAGCCATCATTGACAGACTTTGCTGCGTTTGAACAGGTCTGATATATACCTCGGCCATAAACCCTCACTCACACAATTCAATAGAAACCGTAATGAGTGTGTGTGACATGGATGATCTAGGCCAGGGATCACTGCAGTGGCTGGCCTTGTCACAAGCATACAGATGTGACCTAAGGTCTGGAAAGCAGCAGCACACTCTGGAAAAGATGACAGATGTGTTCTTGGAGAAAGCAGGGTTCCCACACATGCAATAATTGAGGTCACATGTACGTATATGTATTTGCCACACAGCTACTTCACATGTGCAATGCACATACTGTTGTCATACAGTAGTAAAAGTAAAACCCACAACACACTGACCAACAGTGTCACACACATAGAGTACACACACTCACCAAGTGCATGATTCAAACCCCTACCTAAGTATTTCATGATAGTGGAGGAGTATGCATTAACACGACACGCTATACACATGACTGCGAGTTTTCGTTTCCACAGGTATATTTGTAGGATGGTGACATCATCAGACTTGACCAAGATTAGTATACCACTTTTAAGGTGTTTGAGTACTC
Organism: Protopterus annectens; assembly: GCF_019279795.1. Classification (NCBI taxonomy): domain Eukaryota; kingdom Metazoa; phylum Chordata; order Ceratodontiformes; family Protopteridae; genus Protopterus; species Protopterus annectens. The sequence goes on along the minus strand of NC_056741.1, from coordinate 1,016,712,969 downwards.
TCCAAAAAGGTTGCTCCTCTCCAAGGAGATCACACACACACACTTGTCAAGTGCAGGATTCAAACCCCTACCTAACTGGTTTATGATACTACAGGAGTACGCATTTACACGACATGCTATACACATTACTGTGAGTTCTTTTTTTCCACAGGTATATTTGTAGGATGGTGACATCATCAGACCTGACAAAGATTAGTATACCACTTTTAAGGTGTTTGAGTACTCTCTAAAAGGGCTGTTCCTCTCCAAGGATATCACTCACAAACAGACACACACACTTGTCAAGCGCAGGATTCAAACCCCTACCTAACTGGTTTATAATACTACAGCTGTACGCATTTACACAACAGGCTATGCACATTACTGTGAGTTTGACTTTCCACAGGTATATTTGTAGGATGGTGACATCATCAGACTACACAAAGTGGGTTACATTAGGTGACATTGGGTGGGCTACATAGAAGGAATGTCTAAACACTTTGGCCATGTGATCATCAAAGGAGAGTTTACTATCTAACTGTGTCTCAGGGCCTTCATGACTTTCTCTGTACATACTGGAGTACCACCTATGTGGTAATTTGTTTGCACTTTGTTTTAGCAAAGGGGATGACTATGCATTCTTTGGCATTCTGCTTGGGGCATTGTTTTGACACCAGGTATCTGTCTCTGTAAGCCCCTTCTGGAGGATGTGTGTGTCAGCCATAGAGTCAATTATGGACCACAGTTAGCAGTCATCTGCAAACCTGTTCAGCCATACTCCTCCCATGCTTGCCTGTACCTCTGAGCAGTGTCTACTGAACAGGTGGGGTCCCAGGACCAAGACCTGTGGGATGCCATTTGTGACTGGCTTAGAGTTGGACATGGCACTCACAACTCTGAACATGTGTGTTTGATCTGTGAGCCACTTGGCCACCCATCCTGTGACATAGCTGTTAATGTTCAAGCTGGTAAGCGTGTCCATGATGACAGAGTGGGGAATGGTGTAAAAAGTCTTTAGTGAGGTCCAGGTGGGGCTGTGTGGACTACTTTCACCTCCATCTATGTCCTTGGTAACTGTTTGAAATAAGTCAACTATGTTTAGGTGGCAGGATCTGCCTTTAACAAGGCAAGGTTGTGTAGAGTCCAGTGTCTGGAGGTCCCCAATGTCTCTGTTTATGGGTTCCATGACAATTTGCTCAATAGCTTTGTAGACCAGGCTGAGTAGACATATTGGGCAATGGTTTCCAGGTTCTGTTGTGGCACCCCTTTGTGGAGCTGGATGACTGTTAGTGTATGCCATTCTTTGGGTACATAGCCTGTGGTATGATTGAGTCTGGGCAGTGAATGTAGGTGAGGGTGTAGTTCCTTTTGGGCCTAGTGTAAGACGCAGCCTGGGACACCATCCAGTCCCATTGATGCTGTGTTCTTGGCTTTGGAGAGGGCTGTCTTTACCTGCATGTCCATGATGTCTGGGGCTCTGCATCCTTCTGTGATGGACACAGGCCCTTTTGGGGGTGATGGGGGAAGTTTACACTGAACTTGTCCCCCAGGATGTGGGCAATGAAAGTTGGTTCAGTGTATTTCTTGCCATTTGTCAGTAGCTGACAGCATATTTGGAAGTTGACACCTACATGTCTGGTATAGCTACCACATGCTTTGTGGTTGTTATTCTTACATTCCTTGGCAATTTGTCTTTAGAAACTGTCCTTGAATTATTTTATGAGCGATCATTGTTTCTTCCTAATAATGATCAGTGATGCCTTTCCTTTAGTGAAGTTGGCTGTATCAGGTTTCCTCCTTCTGTTGTCCAGCTTATTTATGGGCAACGACCACCAGATTGTTTTCTTATTTTTGGAGGAGTGCATCTTGGTTTTATTTGTGATGTCTCGATCCATGCATCCCTGTAGATGCTCATAGGATGCACTTGTAAATGATTTGGCAGATTGTATACCATTATCCTTTAGCAAGAGGGCTTTGGAACTTCTCACTTTGATCTGGGGACATGTGCAGTTTACTTTTGAAAATGTATTCATGGTGGTTTCATTGACTGGGTAGGGGGTGGGGGGTGGGATGTGGATGTCCAGTGTGATTACTTTATGATCTGATATTACCAGTGAGGGTTTTATCACTGTTGTGGAACACTGGTACCCCATGTTGGTGATGATCATGTCCAGTATGGTGTCACCTCTAGTGGGCATGGTGACCAGCTGTTCCAGAGTGTTAGAGTTTTTAAACTCTAGAAAACATTGGGCAAAGGACGTTGTACAAGAGTAATTCTCCCACTCAGTGTTTGGGTAGTTGTAATCACCTCATATAATGGTGTTTGATAGGACCTTTATATTTTCCACTGTTCTCAGGAATACTGAGTGAGGTTCCTGTGACATGGTAGGTGATCTGTAGCAGGCTACAATCTGATGAGCAGCTTTGCCCAATGTTAGTTGCACTTGCATGGTCTCCAAGGCCTCATGCTGTGCCACTAACCTGAAGGTGTGGGTATCCATAAGGTAAATGGGTACACCCCTTTTTTTTGTATTTCACTCGTGGTTTTGGGTCCAAAGGTCAGAGGGATTGTGAGTGTTCTATGTGGAGCATGTCCAACAGTTCTGCATTTGACATAGCTTTGTATGTTAGGCAGTGAACACATCTGAGTAGGCGATATGCAGGGGAGTACAGATGGAGCATTTTGAGATGGTCTGTGTATGGCATGTATTTCAGGGTGTTAATGATCTTTTTGAGGTATTGCTGCAGGCTTTCCATTTGTTGTAGTTGTCTTGTGAGGTACATAGCAAAAGTGGCGTTGTACTCTATTATAGTTCTAGTGAGTAATGAGTAGAGGGGAACAATGTCCTCTTCTATTCTGCATGAGACACATTTTGTGATTAGGTGTGCCACATAGCAGGATTTCCTGACTACTGTGGGGATGTGATTATCACAGTTGTGTCCACTGTCCACCTGTGACATAGTGTTAAGTATACTACCGCCTATGTTATAGTTCTTGGCTACAGAGTTTTTAACAAAGGGGATGACAATGCACCTTTTGGCATTGAGCTAGAGCCCATGGCTTTGACAACAGCCATCTGTCTCAGTGAGGCCCTTTTGTAGGATGTCCACATCTTTAGTGTTTACAATTATGGCTCCTAGTTTGCAGTCCTCTGTAAACTTCAGTAGCCGCAGACCTTCCATGATAAAGTTTACTTCAGAGAAATAGATACTAAACAGGACAAGACACAGTACTGGACCTTGTGGTACTGCACTCGTCACTGGTCCAAAGTCATACTTCGAGTCTGCTACTTTCACAGTGTGTGTTCTGTCAGTCAGCATGTTGGAAACCCATCTTATGACATAGCAATTTATACCTAGTTTAGTGGGTTTATCTATATTTCCAGGGTGTGGGGTGGTGTTGTAAGCCGTGGCAGGATCAACATAGGCTGTGTGAACCACCTTACCCTTGTCTACAGTTCTGTTGACTGCTTTAATGTCATCTATCAAGTTTAGGAGACATGATCTGCATTTTACAAACCCAACATGGTTGTGGTCCAGGGTTTGGGGATTACCAATGTAATTATATGTTACATGATGATACATTCCATGGCCTTGAAGAGCGGGCTCATCAGGCTAATGGAGTGCTAGTTCCTGGTGTCCATGGTGTCTCCACCCTTGTGTAGTTGGATAATCATCACTGTGCACCATTCCGCAGGCACAAAGCATGAGGTGAGGCTATGACTGCACATGGTATGTCAGTGTGGTGCCTGTTTGTTCTGTGGTTTGTGTGGAACACAGCCTGTGAAGTTATCTGGTCCCATGGCTGCTGTAATACTGGCTTTGGAGAGTGTTTTTTTACCTGTGCAGCCGTGATGACAGCAACTTTGCAGTCTTCCATTATAGAGATGTGCTCTTCATGGGTGAGATGGGGGTAAAGTTAACACTGATCCTATCTGCCAGGATGTTGGCAATATCAGTTGGGTTTGTATATTTAGTGCCATTGAGCTGTAACTCAGAACAGATCTGAGTGTAGCCATGACATGGACCTGTCTGTTGGGCAGAGATTTCCTGAGTAAACAGTATGCAACAGAGTACAGATTGGGTTACATTCAGTCGTGTTGCATGGGGCAACTGTTTGAGGCCAGTAATCCTCTTGTTAGGGTACTTCAGTGGTCTTTCTGGCTGCTGAACATGCCTAGTCAGATTCATCGCAAGTGTGTTGTGGTACTCTCTGATGAGTCTGATGACTGATGAGTAGTGGAAACCTCCTTTGACCTACATGCACAGACCTTGGCAGTTTGTGTGAACACATAGCATGATTTTCTGACAACTTTGTGAATGTGTTTCTGGAAGTAGAGATGTCTATCCACATTTGTCCATAGATCCCTTATTATCACCTCTGTATTTGGCATGTGTGTGAGCATGCCCAGTATGACCTTTCAGTGTGATGCTGAATGAAATCCACTACATTTGTTGGAGTGTGTGAGCACGCACAGTATAGACATTTATACTATATGTGTATGGAAAATCAAGTTGTATTTTTACAGCAGGCCTCACCTTTGTGTGATAGATCAACAGGGATCATGCTGTGCCTGCAGGGCTTCCATGAGAAACTTTGCATAGACTTATCAACATTTCTACATACAGGGGGGACAGCTATTCTTTGTACATTTCTACCTGGGGGCACACTTGATTGTTACTGTGGATGTACATAGGATGAGGGGTTCACCTGACACTTATACACATTTGCTATGCCTGCACTGCTATGAATGGTACACCATTTCAGTCTGTACTGTTGCCTATCGTACTGGCTTGAGGCATACTACTGTACTACACTTCTTAGCAATCAATGCCACGTATATTAGATTGCAACTTCATAACCTACACAACCCACATCACACCGCCTGGCCTGATGTTCTCTGTCTGCATAAGCCTGTGTGGGAGGTTACCCATATGCCTCTTTAGGGTCATGTTACAGCATTTCTTTGTGTTTGCATTAGTGTACAATTGTCCTGCTGTGTGTGTGCTACTGCAATGCTATCATGGCTTAGTGGTTCAGTACTATGACTATAGTGCATAGTATCCTGGGTTCGAGCCCTGTCACTGCTTTTTATTTTCATGCTGGGCAGACCAGACAGCTTAAGGGACAGTAAAGCTAATATGAGCATGTTTATCTGTCTTTGCTCAACTTTGCCCAACCTTGTCCAACATTGCTCAACGTAGCCTGAGATTGCGCTAGTTAGTTCGAGCAATTTTGTTTACATATACTAAATATTGGTAAAAGCTGCTTAGCACTGCTTTATATTGCTTAAAACATGGCTAGTTAGCACGGGCAATTTTGTTTACATATACTAAATATTGGTAAAAGCTGCTTAGCACTGCTTTATATTGCTTAAAACATGGCAATCATGCCTCAGATGGTGCTGCAGGGCTGCTTATGTTGGATGCACATACTACACTCCCTATACATGTTTGGAAACAGGTAGTGTCAAGTTAGGCATCCCTTTTATTTTATGTGCAAGTCAGAGAGAGGTATCATTTCCAGGGTTCCTACTGAGCCAGTGTATGTGCTATGCATTGCCTCTTTGCCAAGGCCAAGGCATACTGGGCATGCCTCCTTCTGCCTACTGGGGTAGGCTCAGGTTGTTCCTCCTCCAAGTCACGCTGTGCCTGTGCAGGCCTTGGCAATGGTGGGGGGCTGTTTGGCCCTGCCCCATGCTGTTCCTGCTGCAGCTGTTTTCGCAGGATCATATTGTGTAGCATGGCACATACCATGACAATTTGGGTACATGCAGTTGGTGAGTACTGCAAGGCTCCACCAGATGTGTCCAGGCACCGGAACCGTGACTTGAGCATTCCAAACACATGCTCAATTACATTTCATGTTTGTGCGTGAGCCTCATTATGGAGTTCTTGTTCAGGTGTGTGTGCATTTCTGATGGGTGTCATCATCCACGGCTCCAGTGCGTATCCAGCATCCCCCACTAGGTGACCGTCAGGGATGTCCCCATTGGCAAATGTCTGGTACAACTGCATCAGATACCAGATATGGGAATCATGGTAGCTTCCAGGGCAGCCAGCACACACATTCAGTATTATGCCCTGGCATCGCACACGACCTGGCAGTTGATGGAGTGGAAGCCCTTGTGGTTGATGTACGCCCTACCCCGCTCATCGGCTTGCACCCACTACCTCAGGGTATTCCGCTATTTGCTGGAAGAGATGCATATTGCTGGCCAATATCTCACGGGAATTGGGGAAATATACATGATCACCGACATGTGCTGACATGGCATTCAGGAACTGGAGCAGTACCCTGGATGCTGATGCCTATGAAATCCCCATCATATCACCAGTTGGTCTCTGGAAGGTACCTGTTGCTAGTATTCTTAGGCCAACACATACCTTGGTTTCCACTGGGATGGGTACCTCTCTGTTGGTTCTATGTGTGAGGCGTGGCCTGCACAGCTGAACAATTTGCTGCAGGAGGTCTCTGTCCACTCTATAGTGCTCCACTATCTCCAGCTCATGTAGTCCCTGATAGGTTACCCTGGGTCTGTACATGCTTCTCCGTCTCCTCACTGTGGGTTGCTCAGCAGCATTCGCAATGGCACCACCCTCAGCATCTTGCACATGTTGCTTTATAATAGCAATGGCAGCCCCTAACATTTTTTTGTCTCAGTTAAGCTTTTTAAGTTTTCACTTCTCTTTGTAGACTGCAGTGTTGCAGTGTTTCTGAGAAAAACATGGGGGAATGCTGTTTGCAGAGTTTTAAGTGCTGGGCTGGGCTGGGCTAGTGTATTGCCTGTGTAATTGGCTGATTCTGATTGATTTCACCTGGCAGGTCTGCTAGTTCTCTTTGGTTAACTTCCTACTACTTCTTTTCCTTCCTTTTCCCTTTCTGTTTCCACAGGGGGCAGCAATGCGCAAACAAGTGCAAACACGTGCACATGAGCGCACACATGCACACACAGGCTTGCACAGGCTTAGCAGGGTGCACATGCACACACACAGGCTTAGACAGCCTTAAACAGGCTTACATGGGAGCACACACATGCACACAGGCTTAGACGGGTTTACAGGCATGCACACGCATGCACACAGTGTAAGCATCTTTGCAAGAAACTTTGGTGATATCCACGGCGTATACCTTCGGTTTCTGGGTTTCAGTTAAGACAACTGTAGACATGCCTCTTCCAGGCCTGAGTCACTTACAGCAAACATATGCCACTCTGCTCCAATAAGCTTACAGTCTTTGATACATACCCCCTCATGATGTCACCTATTTTCTACTCTGCTACTCCCCTAATCCTACTCTTACACTCTAGGAATATGGTTCACATGGCAGGGAAAATTGGAATTCACTATCCTTATCCACATTTGCATAGGATTGCCTAGTAATGCTTGGTTGCATCTCTCAGACTGAGCTTTGCCCCTTAGCAACCACTACTCAGTAGCCATGTTGTCTTCAGCCTGCCACTCACCTGCATGGCAGATGAATATTTTTAATAAAATGCCTATTTTTGGCTTTTATTTTTTTTTTCTGGTTTTTAGAGTGCTGCACGTTTGCACAGCACTGCACTACACTTAAACATCGGAGATTGGGGAAAAAAATATTTTTTATTATTTTGCAACAGATAAAAATGCCAATGGCCTTATATTTGGCCATTGGCATGCTTCCTCAACTGGATGCATCCTTTATTTGGAGCTGTCATAGCTCCATTTTGCTATTTGCAGAACAGTACTCCATTACCAACGGAGTACATTTCTGCAAATAACACTACTCTTACTCGGACAGATTAATGTTTCCTGGATCACAAATTTACCTCATTTGCATAGCTTTCAGCAGCAAATGAGGTAATTTGCATAACATAACACTGTCCGTGCAAGGGTAGTTTTAGGAGCTCTCATGCACGCCCCTGCTGGCTTTTCCTGGATTGCTCGGCAGACATACTAGCTGTCTGAAGTCATACTCTACTCTTAGACTCCGTGAAAGCCTGCATGAATCCGGCCCATTGTTATAGCTATGGTGAATTATGTGTTTGGCATAGCAGCAGAATCAACAGCTTGCATATATGAGCTCCAAGTGCCAAGATATTTTGGCATTTGTTTGCTTTTACATGGAGACTGGTTGAGGGTTACATCAGTCAGTTCCATTGATTTCTCAGTATCTTGCTTTGAATGCTATGAAATGATTCTTGAAATATTTATTTCTTCATTTATTTATTCTTTTAGCCTTTATTGCCTGGGTTAGTCCCATTAGGCTCATAGCCTTCTTTCAGGAGAGGCCCACGGTGGTATTTCTACTGCCAGGGGAAATTCAGCAGGGTATCAGGGAACTTTCTCTACTCAACATCATCTGTTCATGGAAGAGCTTGCCATGTGCTAATGTCCCGTTTCTAACACAGTAGCAAAGTGAACCGGAAAATGTAGAAGATGTTTCCCAGGGAGAGATGACAGACAAAATAAAGAACAGAGTCAGAGGTAATCCTAAAAGAAGATGTCACACAGAAGAGAAAAACATATGCAGAGATAGTCTGAAGCAGCTATGAGCAAAAAGAAAAAAAGAGATGGCAGTATGCAAAAGAAATTTGTGGTAAGTATATGAAGTAAAAAGGCTAATGAATTGAATAGATATAAGGCATGGGACACTATAATATTAACTTTGGGTGTGAAAGTTCAAGAGGTAAGAGCTTTTATTTTTATAAATAGATATTTTGTGACATTATTTTTGAGACTATTCAAGGAATGGAAAACGTTTTATGTGATTATGAGAAAAGACAAAATGATAATCCTTAGAATATTATGCAGTAAAAGCCTTTTTCTGAAAAATGAAGAAAAAATGCATATACGTTTTTAAGCAGAAGTAGAAATAGATACTTTAAAATGGACTTTTAAAAAACATTTGTAAAGAAGTGATGGGCATTTCAAAGGTTTATGATAACAGGGGTTATAGACTGGGTTATGGAATTGCAATTTTGTTTTAAAAATACAAATGGAAAATATTTGCATGTTTCAAGAGTTATAAATGTGGATGGTAATAGGGGTTTGGTGAAATACTGGGGACAACCAAAACATTTTTTTGTGAGAAAGAAGGACATCTTGAGAATAATTGTGATAAAAAGAAATGATATATATATATATATATATATATATATATATATATATATATATATATATATATATATATATATATATATATATATATATATATGTGTGTGTGTGTGTGGGGGGGTGGGGGGACAGGAAACAATGCTAAAATGTGAACTAGAATGCTATAAATGTAAACAAACTGTGAATTTATAGATGAACTGCAAAAATACTTGAATGATAGTGAAAAAAGGAGGGAGCATATAGAACAACATGAAATAGAGTTGGAAACTGAAATTGAAGATAATTCAGAAAAAGAAAAGGATAATAATAAAGGACAAGAAGAAGCATAAGAGATAGAGAAAGACTCAGAAATCAGCAATGAATAAGATGTAAACTGAAATTAGTGAAATGAAAAATAATTCTATTGGAAGAAGTGTGAAAATAGGAAAAGAAAGTTTAAAGGAATAAATATAAAAGAAAAAAGAAATGAGTAATGGGTAATGTAAATTGAAATGGTGAATGGTTTACCTTAAATTAAAGAAAAGAGAGATCAATAATTTAAGAATTCTTTTGGTATATGTAAATAGTATTAAAACTAGTGTAATAAAGACAGGAATTTTAGAAAGGTATAATAAATTTGATGTAGATATTGTACAAGAAGCTATAAGATTCTTAACAAATGAAGAACAATTTCAAACAGAAAAAAATATGGGATGGAAATATAATATGGAATCTGGGAAACAAACATTGTTCAGGTATAACAGTATTATGTAGAAGAGCAATGTAGATATTGGATGTAATATTAGTAAGAATGGAAAGATTAACTATTATTGATTTGAGATGGCAAGAAAAAGTATATAGTATTATAACTTTATATTCTTATGTTATTTGTAAAGAAAGGGAGAACTTATTTCAATGACTGTTAGATTAGGTAGTAGTGAATATGAATATTATAATGAGAGGGGGTTTAACTGTGATTTAAGCAGCTACAAAAAAAAGAATGAAATGATAAAAGAAAAATAGTAGAAGTTATGAAATGTGGTAAATTGGTTATACAGAATAGAAAATTCTGGACATATAGAAAAGGTATTCCTAAATTAGAAATTGATTATTTTCTCATACCTGAGGAAATAAGTATAGGAAAAGGAGAAGCTGTTGTAACAATTACATATCATTTTGCAATCTGTATCAAGATAAATGAAAATAAAGAACATATAAAAATAGGAAATAGAATATAAAGAATAAATGAAAATGAATGGAATGAAACAGGAAAATAAGAAATTATATAATTATGGAGAGATCATGGTACTATGAAGGCATTTTATGTTAATTGGTTAGAATGGTGGATTATATTTAAGAATAAAAATGATTTTTTTTTATTTATTTATTTATTTTGAATGGCAGAGAGAAGCCAGGAAGATAGAAAAGGAAATATGTGTAGAGATATATGAAAATGATTTTGAAACCCTAGAAAAGAATGGGAATATTATAATAAAGAAAACGAACTATACAAAGAAATTATGAAAAGAGCAAATATTTATTATATAAAAAAGATACTTATTACAAGGAAAAAGGAGGTGTCAGCATTTTTGAGTAAGATTGTAAAAGAAGATAGTACCATAATGAGGAAAATGAAAAATAAGATAGTATGATCTATTAAAAAGTTGAGTGAACTCAAAAGGAGGAATGAGATAAAAAGTAAATAGAGGAGAGAGATTATGCCATTTATGAGATGGGATTGCCATTGACCTTGCAACAGGAAGAGCAGTGGCTAGGAAGATAACTACAGTATGTGATATCACTAGAACCACTTCAGTTTCTACCTTTTCTTCTACAAACAATGGAATATCAGGCTACAACATTTCTTTTGAAGCAATGGAAATTAGAAAGCAGACATATTATAGCTAAAGCTGTACTTTATTATTTAAACAAATGATGTCACAAAGACAGCTTTAAATTCATACATCAAGCTTTTTGTTTATTAAAAAAAAAAACTATGAAGAAAAACAGACTATCCAGTTTCACCCACTACATGGTTTCTTCACACACCGTCTCCTTATATTCAATACATATAACATCTATTCATCAGATTATTATTTTAACGTGTCACATTGTTATTCATGGTTAGTCATTCCTACTTTTTCAAATAAACTCAGACATAAAAACTGCCAAGCTTTACCTGTTATATTACATCAAGATGTGCTGCATATACCATTCAAGCTGACCCAAATCATTTATCCCATTAAACACTCTTCTTTCCCTGAAAGGTCACCTTATATTTGCATGTAATAACTCATTTTTCGACTTGTAAACTCCCATCAGACCCAGAGTCACACATAGATTCATCATATTTTATCAATTATTTAATATCCATTTAATTAACATAGAAGGTTACTGCTCATTTATTTTTTTCATCCTGTGACAAGGCTTACATGTATTATTACATATCATATTTTTACTTTTCATTTCAGCCTGTTATATGCTGCATTCACTTCCAATCAGATTCCCAATGAGAAGGACACAGAGCCATTGCCTCTCTAGTCGTTTTTCTAAGAATTATTTAACACTTATTTTCCAGTCTATGCATCACAGTAAGCACCATCAATCATTGTTTGGAACATATAATTATTCATCACCAAAGAATAACTATCACTTTTCACCTGATTCTTTCCATACTGCCAAATATCAAATAACCAATATCACATCAAAATGCAAAAATTTTGCAGAGTCACAATTCACTCTAACGTGACCCTTAGATGTTTTGTTTTGCTTTTTGTCACTCACTCTTCTACTATGCCATTTTCGCCCATTAGCATCCCACTTCATCTCTGGCTATTTAAAATTTCTCTGTGTTATTTCATAATATTAGCAAATTTATATAATTAAATCCAGCTTTTATTTTCATACGGATATCCACCCACCTGCCAGACAACCTATGTTTCCTTTATTTTCGGTTGTGAACAAAGTGCCAGTATATTGTTTTTTAGGCTTTCAGCAATACTTCATACATTATGATAAATGTAGCTTATAGCACTTGTTACTTAAGTAAACACTTCTCAGGAATTATTAGCTTGAAATAATCTATAACATGACAAAGTGCATTAGTTTGACATTTCAATGATCTCCTTTTATAACATTTCTTTTAGATGCATTATTTCATTTTGCAACCCATACATATAAATATAGATCTTTAAAATAAATTATTGGTAGTTGATCTTACAATTCAAATTATTTTCCTGTACATTTCCAGACATTCAATATACTAGTGTAGCTAGCTTTCAAATGGGGAGAAATAGCAATATTGTTTCCTTGAAGTTGCAGTAAACTAAAACCATTTATCCTCATGTGACTCATTTCAAAATTTATATAAAACATTTATTTTTGACTAACTGCGGTGGTGATGTAGCTTTGTTGCCTCACAGTTAGATGTTGCCTGTTCGATTCTCAGCTAGAGCGTCTCCTGTGTGGCGACATGTGTGAACGGGCGCGTTCCTTCGTTGAAGGTTGTGCATTAGGCCCGGCAAGCCAGCATGTAAAACTCTACTGCCAATCATTAGCAGACCGGAGTTCTGCTGTGGCGATCCCTAACCGGGAAAAGCCGAAAGACACAAACAATTTATTTTTGACTAAACTCCACCCCCTGCACCACCTTTCTAATGCATATCAACCCTAAGCCTAAACTTGCTCTTATCACTATGCCAATCATGCATCTTCACTAGGGAAACACCTTCTGTCACACCACCAGTGCACAAGACAGAGAGACACACATCACATACAGTAGCATGCATGTGCAACCCTAAATGTATCTCCTCACCTATCACTTACTCTAACCTTAACCTGCAAACACTTCTTCACTCACTCCAAACCCCTGATGATGAAATTTTGGGTATACCTAAAAGTTTCAGTTTTGAAACCTCAAATCCATACTTAACTTATCCATGCACACACAAGTTTCTTCTTTTGACAGTTACAATATTTTCCAATGAGAACTCTCAGCAGATTTCCCCAGCTGAAGTTTTGTCTGAGAGAATAACCCCATATCTCTCTCTCTCTCTCTATATATATATATATATATATATATATATATATATATATATATATCTATATATATATATATATATATATATATATATATATATATATATATATATATACATATATGTATATATATATATATATGTGTGTGTGTGTTTGTGCGTGTGTGTGTGTGTGTGTGTCTAAGTATATGTTAAATTATCAAAATGCAGAGCAATCAAAACCAAAGTGATGCCATACAGTTTCCTTTTGTAGCTGGAACACCAAAACCCCACCATACTTTCAGTTCATTTTTTTTATCTTAATGGTGTTAGTGTTAAGGAAAAAGTTTTTGAAAGGTGAGTTGCAGAGCTGTTACAGGTTAGGGTTAGCATATAATAGTAAGGTGGGAGGTGGCCTTCAAAATACCTAAAGTTTATGTGATTAATTCCACAAACTCTCACTTACCTTATATAAAAGCTTTTGATGCTCTGTGGTCATCCAATGTACAGAATAACCTACTGCATGTCACAGTCCTTCAGCAGCTGATTCAACAAAGAGTATCACATGCACACACACATGCACACACACACACACACACACACACACACACACACACACACACACACACACACACACACACATATATAGATAGATAGCTAGACAGATAGATGGATATGAAATGAGTGCGTGTATATGTATGGGTTTCCTCAAGTTTGATTGAACTTACATTAAGTCGACAGCTTTTTATGTCAGCCAAGACAGACTGACAGAACAGATGGTCAAGCTGCTGGTGTGAGATCTCTGTTATGGCAAGAAAAGGAATATGCCTTTTCCCTGCTATTGGAATAGAGAGTGTGACAGGTGCAGTGTTTTTTCTTTGCATGCTCCAAGGTTATGTTTTAAAGCACACTTGCTCTAAAATCAGTGCTTTGAGTCTGATGCTTATGTGTTAATAACCATTGCTATGATGTTTTTCAGCATCATTTATCTTACATATGTACCCCCCCACACACACACCCCACACAGACATATATACACCATAGAATGGATTTCAATCTTGTTTACCTCATCAAATGCATTTTGTCAAACTGGTTTCATCTGTGTGATACATTCTTAGTGTACAAGTGAGGTTGTGTTTTGTTTGTGCATGAATGAATGACAAAGTATATTTCTGTACCTTCCTCTTGCACTATAAATTGATGGCTAGGAAAGTGTTTTTTCCAAGAATAGAAGACAGCTTGTGGAAAAAACTACAAGGTAGAGCCCAGCTACAGTTTTCACTGAGTAATTCCTTCAACGTCTTGTTATGGAGTCCTATGGGATGTACGTAGATGACCCCTTGAGGACATACAGTGTTTCAGCTACATGACTTCGGAATGCCCGTGGCTTTTTACTTTTTAAATGTCTATGGGTACATTCAGGCACAAAAAGCCAAACCCCGCTATCTGTAGACATGCATGTTTTGGCCTGTTTAATTACCTCATCGGCATAGCATAAGTGGATTGTTTCCCTCTCCTTTACCAGAAACATTAAGGTGCTTGTAAAACATCCCAAGTGTCTCTTATTTGCCTCAATGCTAGGATCCTAAACAAGAAGCTCTACATGCTGCAAGCTCTCCTCACTCTGGAGAATTTAGACATTTGTGCCATTACCAAGACATGATATAAATCTGCAGAAAGGACTCCAGCAGTGCAAGACTTCAGTGCCTTACACACATTTAAACCATCACAGCACAGACAGGGACAAAAGGTGGAGGACTCTCAGTCTATATTAGTACCAAACATAACTCTACATTGGTGAAACAGGATGATGCCTTGAAATTTATCCATGTGCAAGTCTCCATAGACAGAATTCCATTCCATATCCTAGCAAGCTATAGGTCACACTCTGTGTCCATAGAATCCCATAGTTTGTACCTAGACCTACTGGAGACACTCATCATTAAACCAAATAACTTATTCATGGTGACTTTAACTACCCCTCTACAGACTGGGAAATGTACAGTGTTCATACTCACAGGCACAATGATCCCTAGACTTTATTAACACAAATACCTTTGACCAGATAATGCACACACACTAAACAGAGGTTCACACATAGAAGACCTGATACTCACTAATAACGGTGAGTGCTGCACCCCCCACCTCCAATGTCACATTCTGTCTGGTGATGTTGGTTCCATAAACCTGTCCCTTTTGAAATAAAAATCAATTCTGTAATACCAGCAAACCATGTAATAGATATAAACTATTCTAAACCAAATTGCATCCTATTAAGTGATAGACTGTGGAAATTCAGTGCCCCTTCCAGTCCCAAGTTCACAGCAATCTATGTGGAATTGTTCAGGGAGACCATGCACAACCATGTAAATGGCTGTATATAGCCTGCTGTACCTACTAGAAGTAAGTACAAAATCAATTCTTAAAACAAACCACACTGGTAGAATCCTAATCTTAGTAGGGTATATAACCAAAGAAAAAAGTCATGACTAAAATCAGGAAGAACAAGTTCCATAATGACAGGAGCTCTCTAATTAAGCTAAACATAAAACTGAGAGGGCTAATTAAGTTCACCAAGGCCAATTACAAGGTCAAGATAGCCTCAAAGGCTAAAGACAACCACAATGCCTTCTACAAAACCTCAAAGGCAGCACACATCAGTCTACCGAACTGCTTGTCATTGGTAGCACCTTCACTGAGCAGAGTAACATAGTGAATTTGCTGGTTGCATCTTTAACCTTCAATACCCACCCAGCCTCCCCCCATGAAATACCTACTAACATATCCCTAGCACAACGTCTCCGACAATTAACAAGGAGCAGGTCCTGGAGGTGCTCACTAAAGCCAAAAACTCAGCCTCAGTGGGTCCTGACAATATCCTGGGATGCCTCTTAAATAGCTTAAAACATGGCCTATCAGGATCAATTGAGGTACTGTTCAACTATAGCTTCAAAACACCTTTTTATCATGGGGTTGGAGGACTGCAATGGTTATACCATGTCACAAGGGTTGGTCATCAACCAACCTGAGAAACTACAGATGTATTAGTCTGACTAGTCTAATATGCAAAGCCATGGAATTAATTATTATGAAAATGATCATTAAAGACATAGGGAACCTGCAGACACTGGACACAACCCAGTTTGGCTTTGTCAAGGGAAAATCATGCCAATAAAACTGGTGGTCTTCTTTGATAAGGTCAACAAGGCAATGGATGAGGGGAAAATGGTGCATGTCACCTACCTGGAACTAGCTAAGGTATAAAATACAATACTCAACTCAGATGTAATTAACAAACTCTCTGAACTGGACATAAACCCCTACATTACTCAATGGATTGCCAACTGACTCACAGACAGGATCCAGGAAGTCAGGAATGGGGATACTACCTCCAATAACAGGCCAGTCACCAGTGGGGTACAGCAGGGCTCCATGCTGGAACCACACTTATTTGGCATCTACTTCTCAGAGGTAAAGGCTAACTTCAAAGGCCTTTGGCTAAACAGGTTCACAAATGACTGCAAAACTGGGAGCTATCATAGATTGTCCCATGACACAAGCATCCTACAAGATGGTCTAAAACAGACAAATGACTGGTGCCAAGTCATGGTTTAAACCTCAGTGTCAAGAAATCCATTATAGTGACTTTTGGGAAAACTGCCACCCAGGCTAATTACTCCATCAATAAGACTTCTCTATGAGATATCCCAGCAGTTAGGGATCTGGGGACATTTGTAGACAGTTATCTGGCCTTTGACCAACATGTGGCCAAGGTAGTAAGAAAATCATTCTATGTCACACAACTTATAAGTATGGGTATGGCATCCAAGTCCAAGGAAGTCAAAGTACCACTTTATTTGGCCCTTATTAGACTCATCATTGAGTGCCCCCCCCCCTTCTGCATTGACTTGACCAGACATATGTAACAGTCAGAATGCCCACAAAGGTTTCTTACCAGTAGAATCCAGGATATAAACAGATTGTCCTATACAGATCACCATAAAGCCATATCTCTATACTCTGTCTCCTACAGGTTACTGAGAGGTAATCTATGCCTGCCATACAAGATGTCCTCACATCCAGCTCTGATGGAGCATTTGCACATCTGCAAAATGAGCATAATCAGAACTACTATATCCAGGGATTTACATTTTACTTGTGACATAAATAAGACATATTGGAGGCATAAGTATGTGTCTCATAGGATACATATGCTCTGGCAGGCTCCCCATCCATGTGAAGCAGAGTCCATTCCAAAGCCTATTTAAGCATAACCTTGACCAGTGGATGGGAAATCAGAAATTCATTCCAGGTCTGGACCCATGTCCCTGAAAGAAAAAGGCAGACAGTAATGTCAAAACTAATATACCCCCCTACATAATCGCTAGAAAACTCCTAACATATCCTCTCCTAATAAATGCCCATGATATATAGGGACACAATTGGTTGGAACTGCACGGATAGTCTTATAAAATCCCTGGTGGTTGTTAGCCTAGTATACACCTATGAACCTATGAATGTACCCATAAAGAATTAAAACGTGTAAACTAAAAAGTCAGGGGCATTCAGAAGGCATGTAGTTGAAATACTGTATGACCTTAGGGATCATTTGCATATATCCCATGGGCCTTCATCACAGGAGGTTTAAGGTACTACACAGTGTAGCTTGGCTGGGTTTTTCTTGCAGTTTTTACTGAATGGTTTGCTTGTGTGTCCTTTTTACCATTTGGTTTGGAAGACAGCTAAGAGGAATGTATTCTTATCACCATGATTGTATGATCTAAAGAGTAGTCTTTTTAAAGTTTCAGAGGTATGGGGGATGCAGCACCCTATATCAGTGGAGCAAGGGAGGGCTTGCCCCCTACAAAAATACTGCTTTTAGTTGTTTTTCAGGCTGTGAATTGCAAATCAATAAATATAAATTATTGTAGGTCAGCAATCATGTGCTATGCGCAAATTATTCGACAGCTGTGTCAGAAAATGTGTTAACAATCCAACACCAAATTGGAAAATAAAGCAAATGACATAAACAATTAAGTACATTAAGATCAAAGGTTGCATGAGAGGAAAAGTAATAAATTACATTCGCAATGACCTAAGGAAACATGTAAGAGAAATGTGGCTAATCCTGTAGGGATGAAATAACAGTATGAGGTAACTTGCAGCCAGTAACTGTAGCTATTCAGAAGGGAGGCAGAAAGTACTCACAGGAAGCAATAGGACAATTATGAATGAATTAATCAGGTTGTTAATTATTACATTTTTAACCTAGACTTTCATGATGAGCCTAATAAGGGCTTTAGTCTTTTTTATGCCAACATGTTACATATGACTATCTTTGTTTTGCAATGCTTAACTATGTTGTTAGGTTAACACATCTCATTAAATTTTCACATGGCATTATAAAAGTTTAAAGTATAATTTTTTACCTTAACTGTTCCAGGTTTTCCTCTGAGAAATTCTATCTGAGTATTGTATACAAAAATGAAGACCTCCGCTGTGACAGAAACTGGAACACCAACCCAATTTTCATTTGCAACCTCAATTCGAAAATAGTCTTTTGTATCAGATGAATTACACAATTCAGCAAAAATATATCTACAGGTACCTTGGAAGTCATAACTTAATCTGTCAAATGTCATGTAATGGGGGTCACCACCAGCCCGACATACACCATCAGGGAGCCTGTGACAGCCATAGATGCCATTTTTATTTCCACAGATTTCAGTAGATGTACAGGAGGAACTGTTACACTGAACAGATTTTGTGGCTGCATCACACATGCATCTCTCTTCACATTTGCTTCCCATCCAGAAGACCTCCCCAGCCTTGTAGTATCTGTTGTTATACGTGCAGCCACACTGTGCCACAGGTACGCAATCTGTGCCACTCTGCACAAACCCATCATCACACTGGCAGACTTCTGTGCAAGGTGTTGAGCAGCTGATTGGAAATCCAAGGTTTATGCAAGATGCTGGGCATGAAGACCCACAGATCTCGTAGTGACTGTTAGCTGGACAAGGAAAACCTGCAGTACAATAAAATAAAATATATTGAGACAAATGCATACAGATTTAAGAAGCCTTAGAAATTATTAAAATGTGCCATAGTTATCTGATATTTTTTTCCTTCCTATCAGCAAAATTTTCATTCACATAGGTTTATGCACATTTTACCATGATGTGGCATCATAAATGACTATGTTAATGAAAAGTGATATTAAAATTTGATTTGACTACTGAACAAATGATGATTACAGTAACAAAAACAAAGACACTCAGTGTCACTTAA
The DNA here is from genome assembly GCF_019279795.1 of Protopterus annectens. Lineage (NCBI taxonomy): Eukaryota > Metazoa > Chordata > Ceratodontiformes > Protopteridae > Protopterus > Protopterus annectens. The sequence continues at coordinate 1,016,693,608 of NC_056741.1, read as the reverse complement.
GAATGATGTATAAAACAGAAACCTGAATTTACAGATAACAGTTAATAAATGAGTCAATCTGGATTACAGAAGATGCAATACTCTGAACAGAATCATTAGCTCCACATTGTATAGATGGCAGATATAACTTTTATATATTTGTAAATTTATATGAAGACAGCAGCAAATAGATAAAAATATCACTGATCTACATGCAACTGTTTCAGACTTGGCCAGCGAAAACTGCTTGTTTAAATGACTTCCTCAGATTAACACAGACAAAAAATGCAATCTGAAGAATCAAAACTTGGATTACAGGAAGCAGTTGTTTAACAGTTTGTAGCTTTAATTATCTGCACCATCAGTGAGGCAGGGTACATAAGACTCATACTTTCTGCATTTAAAACTACTTTACAGAGGCAAGTCCAAAGGAGTTAAATCCTTAATGCAAAATAACAATTTGTGTATTTATGGAGATCTAGATGGCATACTGCGGTGGTGGTGCTGCGGTAGCGTTGTCGCCTCACAGTAAGACTTTGTCCTGTTCGATTCTCAGCTAGAGCGTCTTCTGTGTGGAGACATGCGTGAATGGGCGTACCTTTGCTGAAGGTTGTGCATAAGGGCCAGCAACTTGGCATGTAAAAATCTACTGCCAATCATTAGCGGACCGGAGTTCTGCTGTGGTGACCCCTAACCAGGAAACGCTGAAAGACACAATAACATAGATCTAGATGGTAAACTAGATATGTTCTTGCCACATCATGTAGCCATTAATGGAATTCAGTTTAATCTAAAAAGTTCTGAGATCCTATGCATCTACATGCAATTTAACATCTGCTTTGGTGAAAAGGAGAAGAACAAATCTTACCTATTGTATAAATTCAAGGCAGAAATTTATAGCACATTCTAGACCAATCAGCTATTCCAAGGAGATACTGCTTCTCATTAGATACTGTCTTTGTCTTTACCAAGATAGCAGTGAAATAAATGATCTTGAACATTCTACTCATGATCCCTTCTTTTAACAGTTGTTTACTATTTAGGACACCACCACTAACATCAAGTTTTAATAGAAAGATGAGATTTTCAGTGACAAAGACGTGGTACAGGAACTGAGTAGGCAAAGGACTGACAAGACACACAAGCAACTCAGCTGTTCACTTAATGGTATGAAAGAAGTTAAATGAAGCCATAACAGGAAAATAGTAAAGCAGAATGAAAACACTCACAGGAAAAGATGCAAAAGAATTTTACAGTAACAAACAGGAAAAAAAGAAAGTCTACCAAAAAACTTCATCACTGATGTTAGGTTTTGTTTTCTTTAGGATAACTAACTAGAAACATTGCTTCCTTATGTACATATCACAAATAATTGACCAGCCTTGCTATCAGCATACAGTCCTACTCCAAGTACTGAAACACAAGTACTGCTAAAATATCAAGTAGTTTATTATATGTTCTTGTTCCTGTACATCACCAGGATAAATGCCACTATCTTCATCTTGCCATATCATCAAACTCTTTCTCTTCAGTCAAAATCCTATACCCCACAAATAGTCCTCATCAATATCTGAATAGCTTTGCTAGCATCTCCCAGCTACATACTTTATTTTGTGACACTGCTCTGCTCCTCACTTCTATACATCTAATATAAACATTTTAATAGCCATACGTGTAATTATCTCTGAACCTGCATTACACCCACCTCTTACCTACAATATTAACATTTTCTGCCTTAATTCCTCCCCTTACCCCAATTTCTTTAACTCTCTAATCACCAATCACAAGATCTATAATCTTTGTGACATACCTACATATATACCTCCTCAAATGCTCAATGTTCAGCAGTTAATAAATGCATATGCATCATTTATAAAGTAATATGTGCCTCTACTTTCGTATGAATATAATCTAGTTAGCAAATGCATGTACAATCATTGTTATATATTTTTAATGCTTGTTCATGCAAATTGGTGAATGTCTATTTAAAAATGTTTGCAATATCTTTGATCTTTTTTCCCTGGGTCTCCACCTAAACAAGGTTTTGACAAAACCTATTTGGACAAATCTGGTAAACAAAAGTAAAATAAATAAAATAAAAATAAAATAAATAAAATAAAGTTATGACATTTCCATCAATATTCTAAGTAAATACTTCCCAATCCATTAAATTATTTAAAAATGATTGGAAAGGTACTATATTTTAAAATATATTATGCCTCTGATTCCCTTATCCTCTCTTCACATCATCCCCCTTCCACATATTAGGTGAATCCAATTTAAGACATTTAGAAACTGAAGTATTGTCATCATGACACAGTTGAAAATGCTCTTGACTTGAAAAACAACTTGCTCTGATTTTATATCAATTACGTGCTCCTTAAGCCAGTGTTTCATCTTCCATGTAGTATAGTGTGCATACCCGTCTGGGATCATGTCCTCAATGGACAGTATATAGTACAGCAGGATAATGAGTGACAGGTTGTATGACTCCATTTACCAATAAGACTGCCTCATGTCTCACATTATCACAGACCATGCAATATCTACAAGGAGCAGACATCTGTTTTGTTGTTTTTCGTTTTCTACCAAAATGTTACTTGTCCCCATGTCTTCACTTTTCTAACCCTTTTATGTGATTTTTATGATATTTTGATAAAACCCAATTCAACTCTTCATTACATCTCAGAATAAAATGTGTTTCTAATAATTTCAACAAATTCTTCATGAATTCCATGAATGTGGTAAGAGAAACAAATTTGAATTATTATTCATAATGCATTTGCTGTCATATTTAATGATGTTTTCCTTCAAACATCCTCTTTTTTCTGTTTGTACCTTTTATCATTTCAAATTTCTAAACTGATAAGTAACAGAGAAAATGCATAATTTTTCTCCAGCCTCTAATTTCTCCAAATCCATGACAGTTTACAGAAGCATGTTTCATTTACGTACAATGCCCTAAAATAACACATTGAGTCTACTTTTCATAAAATTAGTAAATTAAAGCACACTGTATTCCTTTGGCAATATTTTTGAAGACAGTACATTTCCAGCATCTCCCATATGGGAGACAGTGCTCATCACTCCCCCATCTCAAATATTATAACTCCAAGGTTTCACAGTGTTGGAAACTGGACTGCTGTGGGAAGGTTTGATCTCTATCTTCTGCAATGCTTTAAGACTTGCAGTTTAAATTCTTAAGGTGAAGTAATGAGTGGAGGAAGAACTTACATCCCCAATAGGCCGTTATCCAGCACTAGTATTTTCTAAGTTGATGAAATGCATTATGGTATTTTCAGCAAATTGAACGTAGGTGAATTATGGCTCTACGAAGTGCCCTATATCTTTTTTGTTGGTGTTTTTATTTATCTAACTTTAAGACAGACTGATAGGCAGGCATTGTCTCTCAAGCTATCTAGTCATTGTTTTGTGACTAACCCTCTAAAAAGCCATTGATCTATATGGCTCTTTTTTTTTTTTTTTTCTGTTTTCTGTTCCAAAGTATATGGGAGGTTAGTGAACTGGATCAAACTGTTATTTTATTATAAGCCATTACTTCCTATTCATATTAGTCTTCTTTTCTCATGATTGAGATGTATCCATTCAGATCAGCACAAACAGGTTTCCTTTGCTGCTCTGCTCTTATTCTCAGGTCCTTTCTCCATACTATATACCGGTTTGACATTTTTTTTTATTTATGCCTTTATATCAAACAATCCTGAGTACTCACATTAAAGGCCATAGTAAAAAGGTCCCATTTTTGTGAATCAGTATTTTGCAATTCAGATATACGTTAGCTGCAATGAGAGAAAAACCTCATTATCAGCTAATCCGCATATTTCTGAATCTAACTCATTAACTAACACATGCAAAGCAGCACTTCCCACAATAGTTAACCATGGCAGCAGCTGCATCTTCTTTACACAGGCACCCTTCCATTCACATAATAAACACAATGAAACACACACACACACACACACACACACACACACACACACACACACACACACACACACACACACACACACACACACACACACACACACACACACACACACACACACACACACACACACACACACACACACACACACACACACACCATGTACTTCATGCCTATTGCTTGTGTTGATAGAATGTCACCAGTGTCAACTTTTTCCTGCTATCGTAAATCACAGATCATTTCATTCTGCCATTAAAGGTGGATATTACAATTTCACACTTCCTATCCTTCAGTAAATTCATGGTATTGAGAAAGCTGTTATGCTATCAACTTTCTAGGCTTGTAGAACCCATAACTGAAATCTAGTCTTGCTGTTTTCCTGTCTTGCATTAAGATGTTGATAGGTTTGCCTACTGTTCCCCATCCATACCTCTCTTGTGTCAAGAACTGTGCTGGGTATTGCAAAATGTCAGAGGTCCACAGTATATGGGTAAAACACTCTTGGTACAGTAAATCATCATCTTTCTGTAGTGTTATTTCATAAGCATAAGTAAATCATCATCATCTTCATCATCACCATCCCCCTTTTTTCCCATTTTCTACATAGGATCAGTTGTTGCAACATCACTTTTGATATAGTGCCGCTCCCCTACCTTCTTTGATAGTCATACCTGAGTGTCCCAAGACTTGTTTCATGCAATCCATCCATCTCTTTTCTAGATGCCCTCATTTCATCTTGTCATCTTCTTGTCTCTCCCATATCTTGTCCCCCAAACCTCTGTATTCTGCTCTCTTTGATCTTATCTGCAAATAGAGCTAGTTGGGCTTCTGTTTTGATGTCCTCATTTCTTTGTCTTCCCCACAGTATGCATGCTACCACCCATCTCAGGCACTTCATCTCTATTTCCTCTGCTTCCTCAACTGCTCTGCCTTCACAGACCAGGTTTCGGTACCATAAAGTAGAACTGGTTACATCATCATTTTGTACACATTCATTTTTAGCTTCTTTCGCATTCTTCTCTCACACAGTACCCATGGCACTCTGTGCCAGTTGGCTGCAGTCCCTCTGATTCTAGCTTTTACCTTCTCGTTCAAGCTTCCCTTCTCCTGAAGCACCCCTGCCAATTACTTGAATCTGTTAACCTGATCCACTATTTTCTCTTCTATCTCAAGTTTCACCTTTACTTATTCTTCCACACATTACAACTATCATATATGTACTCAATTTCATCCCATGTGGCTTCAGTTTTGTATTCCATTCTCCTATTAGTTGCAGAAGTTCTTGATCAGTGTTTCTTTGCAATGAAATATCATCTGTATACAGCTGCTTGGTTGATTTGTCCCCTCTGTAGTCCATTACCTGTGTGAACACCAGAGGGTTCAGAGATGAACCCTAATGCATACCCATTCCCACTGCAAATTCCTCTGTTGAGTACAAACATTGTTCATACTTGCTTTGGGTCCTTGTACATAGCCTGCCCTAATTATGCCAATGTTTCTGCGAATATGAACCATTGCAGGACTGCCTAAATCAGCTTTCTTGGCACCCTGTCATATGCTTTCTCCAAGTTTTGGAATGCCCATTTTGACATTTTCTTCATCTCTAGCATCTTTGCAACAATCTGTCTCACTGCAAGCAATGAGTCATTTGTGCTGCATCATGATCACAATCTGAAATGCACATCTCCCATCTTACATTCTACTGCTTTGCATACTCATTTGTCAATCACCCTTTCACAACTTTCATGTAATATGACAGGAATTTGATACCTGTGTAATCCCCACAGTTGTGAATGTCCCATTTGTTCTTGTACACTGACAGTAAAATGCTTATTCTGTAGTCAGCTGAGATATACTTTTCTCTCAATATTGTTATGATTGCCTTTAGAAGCCATTTCTCCCATAACTCACCCACCATCTTGATCATATCTACCCTGACAACATCTGAGCCTGCTACTTTGCCTGATGTCATTTTCTTAAGTGCTCTTCTTACTTCTTCTAGGATAGGCTCCACTTCTGCTTTCATCATAGGCTGTGTCATTGGCAGTACTACATTTTTCTTCATTCAGAAGCTTCTGGAAATACTCCTTTCATCTGCCTTTAGTGCCTGTGGACTGGTAAGCAGGTTTTTGCTGGCATCCCTTATGAAGCATGTCTTGTGATTATCCAGAAGAGGCAGTTTCTGGGATACATACCTGTCTCTCCAGCAGATTGTACTGAAATCAAAGGCAAGGTTAAAGTCTTTAGAATGAGTAATTCTGGTGCTGTTTGTTTTGTGAAAATGCAGGAGGTCCATCAAGTTGGGGTCTGACATTGCCTTGAATGCTTGGCATAGATCAACCCCCCCCCAACAGCCTGTAGAAAACCAAATATAGGATGGGGCTTTGAGGTGGTCTGCATAATAAATTATATTTATACCCTGTACTCTTTTAGTTAGGAACCTTTGCGGATTTTCCAGCTGCTGGATGTGACTGGCAAGATACATACCAATGGGGGCATTGCACACAATGATAGGTCTGATGAATGCCAAACACAATGCAACAATAATCTCCTTGGACCTAGATGCCATACTTTGTTTATAAGTTACACAACATAGAATGATTTCCTCACTACTGTAGACATATGATGACCAGAGACTAGATTACTGTTTATGTGTATCCCCAAGTCCCTGACCACTTGGATAACTCTTAGAGGTGTGTTATCAATTCAATAGTTACCAGGGGTGGATTAGTTCCCAAAGGATATTATTGTGTATATCTTAGCATTCAGTTTTACTCCAGGACTCTGACATATGTTAGTTATCTGTGTCAGCTCTTCCTGGAGAACAGTAGTGTTGGTGTGGGATTTTTTGACTGCTCCTAATTTGCAATTATCTGCAAAATTGGTCATCCCGAGGCCCTTGTTGTTGGCCTTGACTTCAGATAAGTAGTTGGAAAAAAGGAGTGTTGCCAGCACAGATTGCTGAGAGACTGCCTTTATGACTGGCCTCTTTGTAGAGGTGGACTCCCCTTTTCTGACTTTCTGGGTCCTGTCTGTTAGCCAGATGACTATCCATCAAGTGACATAAGGGTTTATTCCTAACCTCTTGAGTTTGTCAAAAATGCCTGAGTGGGGTATTGTGTCAAATGCCTTGACCAGGTCAAGATAGGCAGTGTGAACCATTTTTTCCTTCATCCATTGCTTTGGTGACCCTCCCAAATATGTTCAACAGGTTGAGTAGCCATGACCTGCCCCTGATGAAACCAAGCTAGGTTGGCTTTAATGTCTAGAGATTTCCTATGTCATTATTGATCATTTTGAGGATAATTCTTTCCATGGCTTTGCATATGAGAATAGTGAGACTTATGGATCTGTAGTTTCCATGATCTGTAAGTGGCCCACCTTTGACAGATGATGGTGGTTGCTGTTTTCAATTCATGAGGCACAAAGACTGTTTGTAGGCTACAGTTAAATAGTGAGTCCAGAGGACCTGTTAGGTAAGGTTTCATGCTATTAAGAAGTCAGGCTGGATACTGACTGGGCACATCAATGCAGTGTTCCTGGCCACTGACAGAGTATTGTGGACCTGTTCCCTGGTGATGTTATCAGGTGTTATATTTGATGGGATTTCCTGAAAGAAGGATGAGGGGGAGAGAGAAGTAAAGATAGAGCTGAACTTGTCTGCCAGTAGGTTTGCTATATCTTCTGACTCAGTATAGGTAGCTCCACTAGCAAATAGCTCTGCACACAGTTGTGTATTGCCTTTGAGGTTGCAAATATAGTTAAAGAATGCTTTCTTGTTGTCCTTGGCCTGGGAGACCAAATTAACCTCAAATTTGGTTATAGTAGACTTTATTTGTCCTGTAAGTTGCTTGTTTAGTTTGGTGAGAGTACTTTTATCCTGCCGATTGGTACACCTCCTAATTTCTGCCATGGTATACTTCCTTCTGTTATACAGCCTATTGATGTGGCACTTCTAGGGTAGCTTGTTTTTTGAGTTAGTTCTGTACTTACTTCTGGTGGGTGCAGCTGGTTCTATGCAACTATTAACATGCTTGTATAGCGTTTCTTTGAACAGTTTTGCATAGGCATCAGTGTTCTCAGAGTTTAGGGGCTTGAGAGTTTGCCAGATTACCATTTAATAGAAAGAAGTTAACCTTAGAATAGTTCTTGAACATTCCGGCATTAGCTGGGGTTCTGGGCTTTAATTTTACTTCAAAGGAGACTGTTTTGTGGTCTGACCTTACCAGAGAGCATATGACACTAAGGGATGTGCAGGGCTGTCCCATACTAGTGAAGACTAAATCCAGTATGTTGGTGTCCATGATTAGTCTATTGACAGTCTGGTCCAGGAAGCTTATGTTTACAAAATCCAAGAATCTCTGTGTCTGCATGTTTAATGTTGTATATGATTCCCGGTTAACAATGTGATAATTAAAGTTGTCCATGAACATGGTATTAGGTTGGATGGTGAGTGCTTCCATTAAGCTTAAGTATATGTTATGGGTTCCTGGGTCATAGTGGGGGACCTATAGCTTGCAATGAAGTGGCATGGGATTTTGTTTATGGTGATTTGAACATGGAGAAAATTGAGTGCATCATCTTGTTAAACCAGTCTTGAGGTACATTTATTTTGATGTAACTTGAGACACCTTCACCTTTAGTCCCTGTCTGTGTATTAGCTGGTCTAAATGAGTGGAAGGCATTGTCAGGGTGCCCTCTATAACTTTAAACCATGTCTCAATGGCTGCACAGATATTAGTGTTCTTTAGGGTGAAGATATCTTGTATGGAGTGGAGTTTCTTGTTTAGACTCCTGGCATTGACCAGCAATACCTATGCATTTTCCTGGCTTTGATTTGCTATGTCAGAAGTATTTTCAGTTTGGCATTAAAGGGCAGTATAGGGAGGACAATGCTTTAGCTAATATTCAGTAGCCTAGATGCAAGAGGTACAGACAGCCCTTGGACAAGCAGCATTGTCAGTTGACCATATCCTTCCATGTTGACATATATTGCACTCCCTCAGAATGACACCAGAAACTAAGCCAATTATTATAGTCAGTCATCTTCTGTTCATATTGTGGCATCATCCTTGGCAAAGATAGAATGCATCTTAATGCCAGGCTTATATTAGCCTGGGACACATATCCTGAGAGCTCCATGATGTCTGTCTTCATATAGTCTAGGGAAGTACATCTCAAGTCATTTACACCGAAATGGACTATGACTGAGTCATACTGGTATTTGTGGTCCAGCCACATGAGTTTAATTATAACCTGGTGGATCCTGGCCCCTGATAAGCAACTGACCATGACCTTCTCCTTAAAAAATCCACTCTCTGCACCCCTGGCACAGGAAGTAGCTCATTAACAGGTCAGAGCTTTAATCCACTGTGCTGACTGTCAGCCTGACATACCTGTCTCAACCACATATCTATGCTGTAGTCCTTACACATGATATTTTGAGGTGCTGCCAATCTCATTCAACTTCACCTTTTTCCTCTTATTACAGTGTTAGAGCTCTGAGTATTTCCTTTAACACTTGTGTTTTCTCTCCTGTCATCCTCTAGTTTTTCAGCTTAGTCTATGTTGACCTTAAAGCCTTCTTTCTACTGCTTGCAGCTGATTGTTGCAACTAGGGGTTTAACTTGTGGAATGACAGTTTCACTGGGGATGACTTTGCAATCATTGATTCTATCCTAATATATTTGCATTACTAAGAGGAAGTCTACCTAAGTTTCATGTAGGCCACTGTCTTTCTTACTGAACCATGTGTAGGCCACAAGCCATTGCCCCACCCATGTAAATCCAGACAGTTGGTGTATTCTGTGTTGTCTGTCTCAGTATGTGCATTCATGTCCTCTGTTATCAACACCAACTCATGTTTTCCTACTCTACCTGGACTACTTAGCAGTTAGATACTGTAACTGCCTCCTGAATGCACTTTTTCTTTACTATCATAACCCTGCTATGTGAGGCATAGCGTGAGATTAGGAATACTACCCTATCCTCATACTAGATGTCCGATTGCCATGAGTCTGTCACTAATTCTGATGATATTCCCTGTTTTCTGAAACCTCTCCCTCATCACAATTTCCACACTATTTCTAGTTTTTCCCTTCCTGAGTAGTAGACTCTGGATCCCAAGTCAAGTGTCTTTGCTGCTGTGCCCTTCCATCTTGTTTCCTGGATACTGAGGATGTCCAGCATCCTCCTTATCATGGTGCCATCCAATTCTCAGCTAAATCCTGCCAGTGAACCTAAGTGTAACAATCCTTAGTTCATGTTTGGCAGGTTCATTGGTTTTTACATCTAGTTTTCACTCAATGAGTTATCTCAGGTAACACAATCTGGGCAACTGGACACTGACCCAACAGTAGCTTATTGACACAGGGCTGCTGGGTTTTATAGCAGGTATACACTAGCCATTTGGGGCACATAGATCCCTCCTAGCACTAGCATGAGTGCCTGGTGTAGGTCAGAGTAGGCTGGATCCTCAACGCACTTATTTCAGGCAAATGCCCATGCCCATTTTTGGTCACATTAGTCAACATGACTAAAGCACATAGAGCCAAGGTTTACAGTATCTAGTGGCTAACCCTGACAGCGCATGCAGTCTGTGCTCAGACATTGTTCTGCTATCTGGATGTTACTTTGCTCCACAGTTGATGCCCATAGCAATTGGTCTATGAAATTATTCCCCCATAGGCGCTATCTAGAGTTTGAGCTACTGCTCACAACTCCGTCCCTGGGTGTAACAAATGATATAGGAAATTAATTAAGACAAAAAAGTCTTTGGCTTGTCTGATTAGAAGATACCTGAAAGCTTGCATTTTCTTTCCTAACAAAGTTTTTGTAATTTTTTTACACAAATTCTGTACAGCAATACAGCTGTTGGGAATGTGCACAAGTCTCAATAAATGAATCCATGCCTAAAATGTCAAAAAAACTTCTATAGTTATACTATAATGATTATAGGTAAAAACCAAGAGTGAGGTAGCTTCTCAGATGCATAGCATATTGTAAATAAGTTATAAAATTCAATATCAGTGTTCTGCCTCTTGAAAGTAAATCCATTTTGCACTCAAATCTCCATCATTAGGAATAGCACATAACTCTTGATTGAGGCATTTTTTCACAAAATGGAAACACACATGATTTTGCCAAAAGACAGAGCCTATTACACCCCTTATATTGCATAATGAATATGTCTGTCCCCATTGGTGTTGTCCCTATGGCACCAGGAGGCATATCTCTCAACTGTACAGATTTTCGCAGAATGTCCAGATTTTGGCCTCATATCTTTAGTCCATTTCACATAAATTTGTGGTTTTCTGGCAATTTAGTAGCAAATCATTAAAGATTGAACTTAGAAAATAATGTCAGACATTTGAGTTTCAGACTTTATACCCTTCAGAAAATCCATACTAATGCAAAACATGTTATTCTATCAACTTTATAAGTTTATAAGAACAATATTTAAAAATTGTCTTGGGTATTCCTGGGTAATTATAGACTTTGACCACTAGAAGGCAGTCTTTACCCACCTCTAAAGTCATATAGTTTCTCTTCCCACCTCTTACTTTAAAACATTTATGCTTGTTGTGCTCTTCTCCTTTACTATCTTCTTCTTTAATCCTTTTAAACCTTGTCTATATCTCTTCCCATAGTCCTATAAACCCTCTACCTAGCCCTCCTCCTCCACCTCCAATACTCCTAGGCTACCCCTTAATCTCCCAGGTTTCCCACCCTTTTAAATTCCCCACATCCTCAGTATAACTTCATCTGCCTTCTCACTTACTGCCTCCTGTTCTTGCCTACTACCTTACTGATTGTTTTTCTTCCCTCACTGCTTTCACCTTACTTGTGTCTACCCGCTACGCTCCCCTACCCTACCCCCAATTCCCACCCACCCCCAGGTATCCTAGACTTATACCTCACTAAACACGCCCCTTTTTTCTCTACCTATCACAAAGCTCCTCATCACTAGGCCACTCCCCTAGACTTATACCTCACTAAACACTCCCCTTATTTTTCTCAACCTATCACAAAACACAACATCACTAGGCCACTCACCTAACTCTTTCATTACCACCTAGTTCCAATTACCTCTCATTTTAACTACTCCATTACCTATCCTAACCATACTCTGTACTAACTACTTCTAGTAGCTACCTCCTATTCAACCTCCATTAATTTCCTTCTGCTTTTCTTTTTTCAAAACCCTACTTAATCACTTGGAGCATCCTCATTTATTCCTTCTACCACACCTACTCACACAAGCTACTCTCATCTGATATCTACTCACTACCATGTCTCCAACACACAAAACTATTTTCACATACATCCTACTCTTAACTACTAATATAGCCTCTCTGACCATACCTTACTCAATCACTTTCTTTGAAAATATTACTCTACATGAACAAAACCTTCATCTCCAACAAACTTTACCTTCTTCTTTTATCCATACCCTCAGCCATAGTAACATAACCTGTACCACTAACTATATACTACCAAAATATCACAGAACAACCCATATGACATACTGCACAATCAAAAAGAATTTGAATAACTCTCTCAAGATCCATAAATTCCTACACTATCCCCAGCATTACCTCCTCCTACACGGGGATATTCATCCAAACCCTGGTCCCAATACTAACAATAAGAATAACCATGATAATGTACCTTTACCTAAACCTTCCTCATTAACTAAAGCACCTAACTCCCTTCTGATAGCTCACCTTAATATTAGAAGTATAAACAAGAAAATACATCATTTGCATGCACTCCTGGACTTGCACTCATTTGATATTCTATGTCTTACAGAAACCTGGCTAAAACCTTCTACTCAAGACCAGGAAATTACCCCTCCTGGCTATAACATACTTAGATGTGACCGCAAAGCCAAAAAAGGCAGGGGTATAGCCATTATCTATAAATCTAATTTCCAAGTTACCCTCTATAATGAGCTTCCATCACTAGACACCAAATCTGAAATATTGTCTGCTAAACTCCAAATTAACAACACCAAATCTATCTACCTAATTTGTATGTATCTTCCCCCTAGAAACAATACTAATACTCTTGAAAACTTACTTAATTTCCTCTCTAACGAACTACCCCAGGAAACCATTGTACTTGGTGACTTCAACATAGACTGGTTAACATGTACTTCCCAGAACCCTACTAACCACATAAATCTCTATGGATTCTCTCAATTAATAACCACTCCGACTAGAATCCACAAACATAACAGGAAAGAATCTACTCTTGACTGGATCCTTATCAATAACCACCCTAGCAATTATACTCCAGGAACCCTTCCTGATAACATTAGTGACCATATGCTTACTTACATTACTAGACAAAGATCTCATATCCCAACTACTCATAAACTCAAACTTCCCAGCTCAAAAATTCTTGCCAGATCCAACTGTATATACCACTGACATTTACTATACTGTGACCCCCCCCCCCCCCCCCCCCCCCCCCCCCCCCCCCCCCCCCCCCCCCGCCCCCCCCACCCCCCCCCCCCCCCCCCCCCCCCCCCCCCCCCCCCCCCCCCCCGCCCCCCCCCCCACCCCCCCCCCCCCCCCCCCCCCCCCCCCCCCCCCCCCCCCCCCCCCCCCCGCCCCCCCCCCCCCCCCCCCCCCCCCCCCCCCCCCCCCCCCCCCCCCCCCCCCCCCCCCCCCCCCCCCCCCCCCCCCCCCCCCCCCCCCCCCCCCCCCCCCCCCCCCCCCCCCCCCCCCCCCCCCCCCCCCCCCCCCCCCCCCCCCCCCCCCCCCCCCCCCCCCCCCCCCCCCCCCCCCCCCCCCCCCCCCCCCCCCCCCCCCCCCCCCCCCCCCCCCCCCCCCCCCCCCCCCCCCCCCCCCCCCCCCCCCCCCCCCCCCCCCCCCCCCCCCCCCCCCCCCCCCCCCCCCCCCCCCCCCCCCCCCCCCCCCCCCCCCCCCCCCCCCCCCCCCCCCCCCCCCCCCCCCCCCCCCCCCCCCCCCCCCCCCCCCCCCCCCCCCCCCCCCCCCCCCCCCCCCCCCCCCCCCCCCCCCCCCCCCCCCCCCCCCCCCCCCCCCCCCCCCCCCCCCCCCCCCCCCCCCCCCCCCCCCCCCCCCCCCCCCCCCCCCCCCCCCCCCCCCCCCCCCCCCCCCCCCCCCCCCCCCCCCCCCCCCCCCCCCCCCCCCCCCCCCCCCCCCCTCCCCCCCCCCCCCCCCCCCCCCCCCCGGGGGGGGGGGGGGGGGGGGGGGGGGGGGCGGCGGGGGGGGGGGGGGGGGGGGGGGGGGGGGGGGGGGGGGGGGGGGGGGGGGGGGGGGGGGTGGGGGGGGGGGGGGGGGGGGGGGGGGGGGGGGGGGGGGGGGGGGGGGGGGGGGGGGGGGGGGGGGGGGGGGGGGGGGGGGGGGGGGGGGGGGGGGGGGGGGGGGGGGGGGGGGGGGGGGGGGGGGGGGGGGGGGGGGGGGGGGGGGGGGGGGGGGGGGGGGGGGGGGGGGGGGGGGGGGGGGGGGGGGGGGGGGGGGGGGGGGGGGGGGGGGGGGGGGGGGGGGGGGGGGGGGGGGGGGGGGGGGGGGGGGGGGGGGGGGGGGGGGGGGGGGGGGGGGGGGGGGGGGGGGGGGGGGGGGGGGGGGGGGGGGGGGGGGGGGGGGGGGGGGGGCGGGGGGGGGGGGGGGGGGGGGGGGGGGGGGGGGGGGGGGGGGGGGGGGGGGGGGGCGGGGGGGGGGGGGGGGGGGGGGGGGGGGGGGGGGGGGGGGGGGGGGGGGGGGGGGGGGGCGGGGCGGGGGGGGGGGGGGGGGGGGGGGGGGGGGGGGGGGGGGGGCGCGGGGGCGGGGGGGGGGGGGGGGGGGGGGGGGGGGGGGGGGGGGGGGGGGGGGGGGGGGGGGGGGGGGGGGGTCCATTTTACATACATTTGTGGTTTCCTGGCAATTTAGTAGCAAATCATTAAAGATTGAACTTAGAAAATAATGACAGCCATTTGAGTTTTAGACTTTATACCCTTCAGAAAATCCATACTAATGCAAAACCTGTTATTCTATCAACTTTATAAGTTTATAAGAACAATATTTAAAAAGGCCCAAATTTAAGGCTTTGTCCAGATTTCCTGCTTTAAGATGTTGAGAAGTATGCCAGGAGGTAGTGGTTTTAATTTAGAGTTAGGGGTAGGGGGACTCAACATCATACTATAATAACTACAGTCCTGCTACTATAATCTGTATAAGGAAATATGTTTTCCTTTTTAACATGAGCCAGTATGCCTTTGTGAAGGGCAAATCATGCCTTTTAATTCCCATTCCTTCGCCCCAAAGAGATTAATGTAGCACTAAGAGAAGGACACGCTCTGTCTGTAAACATGGATCTTGCAAAAGTCTTTGACGTTATGCATTATACAAATTCAGATATCTTAGAATAAAAGGATACCAAACTCACTGAAATGAAAAGTACTGTCATTAAAGATGCCAGAATATTGGACTAACTCTGAGCCAGTAGAAATTATTAGTGAGATGCCAAAGCTTTTGTTATAAGCTCACTTCTTTTTGGTATTTTCTTTTCAGTGATGCAAGTTGCTAATGACATGCAGTTTATCAACTATGCAAATGCAGCATCATTCTTTCTCCAAGCTGGCACCTCTAAACCATAGTATACAATGGGCAAGACTCACATGAGGTGTACACACAATAGTCAAGTATTTAACTTAAGAAAGAATACTACTTCATCTTTTAGTGATAAAGTTTTCCCAGTTAACTGCATCAAAGGTCTGCCACTATGAATGAATCAAGTTATTAAGGAGCTGGGTATATTGACCTTTGACTGTTTCGCTCTCAAGCAATAACTTCACTACTGTTATCAACAAGGCCTATGTGCTTATACCTTTGAAAGGGATAATGTACCACCAAAGGAAAGGGTTATTCTACTATATGCCTCCATATATCAGGCAGTTGTAGAGCACAATGTCCTATTTTTCAGTCTCCTAATCAAGCAAATTGCCAACTAGAAAAGGTTCAAATATTCCTTATCAAATAGTGCTCCAATAACAAAACTTAGCTCTCTTATGCTGGTATCTTGCTTTCTCTCCTGAGCTGATGTTTGCCATGTATTCCTGACACATAAATGACCCTTCACTTGTTGACAACCTATGCTTGGAATGTAAGAATGGGAATTCAATACCCATAAAAATCATTTTAATATTAAATGCACCATTATCACTACTACTAGAAATGAGAGCTATGGCATGTTGTGACTCTTTCAACTCTGGAATAGACATTACCTGACCATAAAACA
>NC_056741.1:1016652437-1016672437 GCF_019279795.1 Protopterus annectens | reverse complement strand
ATTCATAATTTCCTTTTTCAATCATAATAAATTTTTAATCCTATTAGACCTCCACTCCTTTCCCCACAGCCACCATCTGATTTTACTTAATATTATTGCTAAAATACATTTGCCATTAAAATAATTACATTTAACCTTTCATTCCGTATAACCCATATGACATAAAATAATTTTTTGTCTGTTCTTTTAACATATATTTTACTCCTATTCTTATAATATCCATATTTAATCAATTCCATGTTTATTTTATCCACTTCTTTTATATCTTCAAAAAATCTTTACAAAGTTTTCCCCATAACCTTTTCTCTCTTTTACATTTCAAAAACACATGTCCCACAGTTTCTTCTTCTTGACAATGTAAACATATTCTATCACTTTTGTTTTATATGTCATACCTCTTTTTACTGGCAATTTATCTAGTACCAGTCTCCAGAAAAAATCTTGACATTATACTTTTTGATTACATCATTTGCTTCTAATTTTTATCGCTTTAATTTTTTTCCCTTTTAGATTTTTCCATGGTTTTATATAGTAATGTTTTATCATTACATTATTAAACTATACTTTATATCTTGTTATGTATCATAGGGTCATAGGTACATAGGTATGTACTAGGCTATTGGCCCTAGGGCTTATGTAAGTCTAGCCAAATGGTACCCTGGCTTTTGCCACCCAAGAATATTATTTTTCTGTTCCCCTGTCAAGCAGAACCACAGAAGTGATTCCCAGGGTGAATCTCCTATCTCCCATCCAATCATCAAGATTTTTCTTGAAGAGTGCTAACGAGAAGCTTTGTTTGATATAGATAGGTAGTTTGTTCCAGAGTATGAGAAGTCTCTGGGTCAGGAATCTATCCCTCCAGCATGTTTATTGTGGTAACAAGGTTTAGGTCCCTAGAGTGTGTATCTCAGAGGGATTGGGATTTCTTTAAGTGGAGCATGTCCAACAGCTCTGGGTTTGACATAGCTTTGTATGTTAGGCAGAAACTGCCTCTCAGTAGGCGATATATGACAGAGTAAAGCTGGAGTTTTTTGAGACAGTCTGCGTAGGGCATCTGTTTGAGGCCAGTAATCCTCTTTGTGAGGTATTTCTGTGGCCATTCCAGTTGTTGTAGATGTCTTGTGAGGTACATACCAAAAGGGGCATTGTACTCTATAATGGGTCTAATGAGTGATGAGTAGAGGGGAGCAATGACCTCTTTTTTCCTGGATGAGAAACTTTTTGTGATGAAGTATGCCACGTAGAAGGATTTCCTGACTACTGTGGTGATGTGATTATCAAAGGAGAGACTACTGTCCACCTGTGTCCCAAGGTATCTTATCATACTTTCAGTGTTAAGTAGACTATACCCTATGTGGTAGTTCATGGGCACAGAGTTTTTACCAAAAAGGATGACAATGCACTTTTTGGCATTGAGCTTGAGGCCATGGCTTTGACACTAGACATCTGTCTCAGTGAGGCCCTTTTGTAGGATGTCCACATCGTTTGGAGTTTTGATTATGGATCCTAGTTTGCAGTCATCTGTTAACTTTGTTAGCCAAAGACCTTCTGTGTTAGCCTGTACTTCAGAGAAGTAGATACCAAACAGGAGAGGACCCAGGACTGAACCCTGGGGTACTCCACTTGTCACTGGTCTGAAGTTGGATTTAGAGTCTGCTACTTTCACAGTGTGGGTTCTGTCAGTGAGCCAGTTGGCAACCCATCTTGTGACATAGGGATTTATAAATAGTTTAGTGAGTTTATCTATAATTCCAGAGTGGGGGATGATGTTGAAAACCTTGGCGAGATGTAGATAGGCTGTGTGAACCACCTTACCCTCATCTACGGCTTTGGTGACCACTTCAAAGAAGTCTATTAGGTTTAGGAAACATGATCTGCTTTTTACAAACCCAAACTGGGTAGGGTCCAGAGTTTGGAGATTACCAATGTCATTGTTTATAAGTCATCAGTTTTTATTTTCCACAACACTATTCTTTGTAACATTTTATTTCATTTATATACTGTTTTTCTCCTTTACTTTTTTTTACCATACCTCAAAATTTATTACATTTATATTTATACTATTTTACAACTAATCTCATCTTTTTCATTTATCCACTTGAACAATTTGTACAAATTGAATAAAGCAGCATATACAACTGGGTGAATTAACTCTAAACCTCCTTCATCTTTATTTAAATACAACACTCCCCTTTTTACTAGGTTTAATCTAGAACATCATATAAATTAAAAAAAAATCATCTGGATAAGTTCATTTTCAAACACTGTTGGCAGCATACTTGCTAAGTATGCTGTTTCCTTCCTCAGTAGTGAATTTATTCAATAAGCCTTTTTTGCATGATAATTTATATGTTCTCCAGAAAAGACAGGTTTGTTTTATTTCTTCTATTTTTTTTCTCACTGAATTCTACTTACATCTTTATTTGCAAATTTTATACCTAGCACAATAATTTCATTAATTGTAAAATATATACCCCATATCTTTGCTACATCACCTAAACCTTTAGTTTTTTTTCTATTTAAAGCCCTAACTATCACATCTAGATACTTATTTGTGCAAATGATTACTTCTTTTTTCCAATTTTTTTTTTGCAATTGTTATAATGTCATCTGCATTATGTTAACAGAACTAAAATTATTTACCCTTCAGGTGTTATATACTCTGCATCCTTCATTTTGTAATTTACTTCATATACTATCACATTCATAACTAGGGTAAAGAGTATACAACTCATTGTACATCCTCATCTTACATTACTCTTCATATGCACCTCATGGCTCAATCAGCCATTTGCAAGTATTTTTACTTTATTACTATATGTTGACATACATAATTTCCTAACTTTCTCACTCATATTATATTCTTTCATTACTAACTAATGTCTTTCGGCTTTTCCCGGTTAAAGGTCGCCACAGCGGAACTCCAGTTCGCTAATGATTAGCAGTGGATTTTTTTTATGGTGGCAAGTTGCCAGCCCAACGCCCAACCTTCAAAGAAGGCAATCCCATTTACGCATGCACCTACCTGCATGTCTTTAAACGTCACTGACTCGACCATGGGGAGGACATGCAGACTCCACACAGAAGGCACTCCAGCCGAGAATCGAATTGGAGGACCTATTGCTGTAAGGAGAAAATACTAACCGCTGCACCACTGTGGTTTCTACCCATAAGATTTCATGTCCAATTGTATCAAATGCCTTATTAAGGACTCCTATCATTATTTTTGCTTCTTGTTTTCTATTCATAATATCATCCACAATTTCTCTACCTATCATTAATAATTCTTGAAAACCTTTCCCCTTGATATACATATATATATATATATATATATATATATATATATATATATATATATATATATATATATATATATATATATATATATATATATATATATATATATATATATATATATATATATATATATATATATATATGTATATATATATATATATATATATATATATCTATATAAAGTAGTGTCCATAATGTTTCCATTTTAATATCAAACCTCTTTTGTATTATTTTTGTAATCATTATTATTTAATACTATAGGTCTTCAGTTTTTTAAGTATTCCACTACATATTTTTTTATATATAAAACCTTCATGTTACTATTCATTCAAAATCTTAAAAAAGAATATATATATATATATATATATATATATATATATATATATATATATATATGTTAAGTTTCAGTTTTTCAAACCCATAAAGTTGAATCCTGACAAGAGCAAAAGCTCAGAAGTGCGAAATTCAAAACCTCGAGTACCAGAGGTTTTGAATTTCGCGCTTCTAAGGTTTTGCTGTGGTTATGGATTTAGGTAAGTGTGTGTGAGTGTTAAGGGTTTTGGGTAGGGGCTGTGGCGTGTTAGTGTGTTTTGTTGTTGTGATGTGTGTGTGCGAGGAGAATGTAGTTTGTGTGGTGGTGTGTGTGTGTTTGTGTGTAGTGCGACATCGGATTTAGAATATTTAAGTAGGGGGTGTGGGGTGCGCAGCCCCCCACATGGGGAGTGCAGGGGGGGCTTGCACCCCTGCCTTTATGTAGTAGAGAGCTTGTGTTTGTGTGCAGGGAAGATGGTGTGTTTGTGTGCAGTAATAGCATGAAATTCAAAATCTCCGGTGTGCGATATTTTGAATTTCGCGCTTCTGATTTTTCTATGTTTTAAAGATTCGACTTTTCGGGTTCGAAATATATATATATATATATATATATATATATATATATATATATATATATATACACACACACACACACACACACACACACACACACACACACACACACACACACACACACACACACACACACACACACATACACACACATAGTATATATGCATTTTAATGCATACACATGCCATACCCTATTTCATCTGGTCCTGCAGCCAAATCTATATTTATTTCTCCTAACACTTTGAGTTAATTTATAGAAATCTCCTTTTTCAAACTCTTTAGTCTCTTTTTATGTTAATCTTTTTGTTTTCTGTGTTTTTCACTACCTTCTCTTTTTTTTTAAACATTTCTTGTACATGTTATGCTACACTATTCATAATATTTCCTGAGTTCTTTCTATTTCTCAGTTTACATTTTTTATTTTTTTGATTACACTACAACCTTCCTTTACTAATTCGCTAAAGTAACTTAATATTTCTTCTCTTTTTCCTCATAAGAATGTCTTTGCTTATGTAACAATTCTTGCATTTTTCTTGATTTCTTTTGTGTAATTCTTTTTCTTTGTCAAGGTATTTTCTATCATTATGTTCTAAATTTTCCAATGCATCATTATATGTTCTTTTATATTTTTCTTCATCTGCTTCTCTCACATCATATTGCCACTGTAAAAAAAACAAAAAAAATCTTTTATATTTTTTTCCTTATATATCGCTCATCATTCAGACTGATTTCATAAAATGTTCTCATAGTAATATGATATTTCCATAACTGCATTACCAGTCTCTTTCGTTCTTCATTCCATGCTTTCTCGTGTATCCTTTTTATTCATTTGCCTGTTCCTTGTTTTGCTTCATCTCTAGCTGTATTGCAAGACGATCAAAGAATCCTATTTCAACTACCACCACTTATTTTCCAACTAAACCTTCGGATACTATAAAATAATCAGTTTCAATTTTACACATTCCACTTTTGTAAGTCCATGAATTTTTGTCCTAATGTTTTAACTTATCATATCTTATAACTTCTAATATTTTTCTTATATCATTTCATTTCTTTTTATGCTTCACTCTTAAATCACAAAGTTTCTTGTTGTAATAATATTCATATTTATCACTACAAGGTCTAAAATCTGATGAGATAAGCTTTCCCTTTCTTTAAAATTAGTATTGGCCAGTAATGTTATAATGCTATGTACTTGTTCTTTCCATTTTAAATCTGCAACGGTTAATCTTCTCATGTTTACTAAAGTTGCATCTAATATCTTTAATTATTTCTAATTACTATAGCTATTCCAGAACATCTCCCATTTCCCAAATTCCAGATTATGTTTCCTCCACACAGTTTCTCTGTTTATAATCTTTCATCATGTATTAAAAATCTTGTGTCTTGTAATATAATTACACGGACATCACATGCATTACACCAGTGCAAAATCCCTATTCTTATTATATTCTTAATACTATTCACATTTACAGAAAGCACTCTACAATTTTTTTTTTCTATTTTCTATAGAATCATGTTTTCTTAAGTTCATAGCTAATTACTATGCTAACTTTCTTAATAGGCCAGTGTAAGCCTAGACAATTTCTTTCCTAATCAACCAAACACTGCACCTTGTGCCAGTGAGTCAGACACCTAAACCATTATACCAATCCCCAATCATTTGATGTACATATTTTCATTCATTTGGTTTCTATTTTTTTTGCATGCACCCCTCTAAATTGATGTTTTTTGTCTTTTACCCTGTTAGCAATATTTTTTTTTTCTTCTACTACCATCCAATTTATGTTTGTCATTACTTATTTCACAACCTTCTTCTTTGTCCTATTTATTATTTTTCTCATCTATTTTTTTCATATATTTCAACTACTTATAAAATTTCTTCTAATTCTCTTTTTTTTTACTCATATTTGCATTTTTTGCACTCGATACATAAATGTCCAGTTGTGCTACATTTATAATATTTCAGTTTAGATTCTTTTTGCATCATGTTCAGTTACCCCACAAATATAACATTTTATTTTGTCATAGTTACTTATCAAACGTCCTTCTTTTCCCACAAAAAAAAAAAGAAAAAAATGTTTGGGGTTGTCCCCAGTATTTTATGGCACCCCATATTCCCCTCCATATTTATCATACTTGGTATATGTATGATTTTTTTCCATTCTGTTTTAACACAATATTACAACCCATCCACCAGTCCATAAATCCCCTTTGTCATAAATGTTTGAAATGTCCAATACTTCTTTACATATAATGCTCAATTGTCCTTTCAAATTTTCTCTTTCTAACTCTATTCAAAATTGTACATGGATTTTTTGTTTGTCTGTTAAATACTTTTATCACATAAAGATTACATGGGTTACAGTCCTTCTTTTTTTATCTTATCCAAGAAAACTTTCCATTGAAAAAACAGTCTCAAATATAATGTCACAAAATGTCTCTTTGTTAATAAGAATAAGTGTTCTTACACCATGTGCTTTTATACCCAAAGGAAATATTAAATCGTCCCACACTTTATATCTTTCATTTCTGTGCCTTCTTTACTTTGAATCATGTAGTGTAAATGCAAATTATGAATCTCCACCACCCTGTGCATTGCTATAAATTGTGCAGATGTCCATGATACACTGCATAAAATATATATTAATACCACAAACTATCATTCACAGTGAATTCTTTCTGCATTTTTTGACAATTGAGCCAAATTAAACATTAAGTAATACATGAACCTATACTCCCGTGTCACTATTAGACAGAGGCACAGTAAACTAAACCTTAAAAAGGGCACAGTATACTCAAATCAAGGGGTGGCATAAGCCATACAGAATCGGGCTAGGCTTATAATTGCCCCAGGGCAGATAGCCTAGTAGGAACCTATGTATGAACCTATGAGATGGTGTTGCAACATACAAACATTTTTATAATTACCTTAACAATTCCAGGATTTCCTCTGTGAAATTCTATCTGAGTATTGTATACAAAAATGAAGACCTCTGCTGTGACAGAAACTGGAACACCAACCCAGTTTTCATTTGCAACCTCAATTCGAAAATAGTCTTTTGTATCAGATGAATTACACAATTCAGCAAAAATATATCTGCAGGTCCCTTGGAAGTCATAACTTAATCTGTCAAATGTCATGTAATGTGGGTCACCGCCAGCCCGACATACACCATCAGGGAGCCTGTGGCAGCCATAGAAGCCATTTTTGTCTCCACAGATTTCTGTAGATGCACACGAGGAACTGGAACATTGTACATTTTTGGTGACTGCATCACACATGCATTTCTCTTGACAATTTCTTCCCATCCAGAAGACCTCCCCTGCCTTGTAGTACCTATTGTTGTATGTACAGCCACACTCTGAAAGTGGTACACATTCCATGCCACTCAAGGCAAAGCCGTTATCACACTGACAGACTTCTGTGCATGGTGTTGGACATCTAAAAGGAACTGAAATGTTTGCACAAGATGCTGGACATGGCGACCCACAGATTTCATAGTGACTGTTTGCTGGACATGGCAGAGCTACAACAAAATAAAAGTAAAAGGTATGGTAAGACACATGCAGAAACTTAGAGAATAATTTAAGAATTATATATGTAGTAAAACAATAAGCTAAACAAAATGTATGAACTGCATTTTCTGTCATTCTGGGTAAATGATCCACTAATTTCATTCTCCCTATATAATTTTACCTTGAATTGAGTGGAAATGCTGGGAACAATCTGTCCATCCACAACCCCCTTTTTTTCCATTTTTTTGTACATGACACTGGGTTATCACTTTAACAGTAAAATCATCTAAAGCCAATGTTCACACTTATGAATGGCTAGCCTTGCTGCAGGTGTTCTTCTATACCACACATATACACACACATTCACATCTATGGCCAAATCCACCTACTGCATGTCTATGAAAGGTGGGAGGAAAATAGAGTACCCAGAGAAAACCCACATGGTCAAAGGAAGAATATGCAGATTCCACACAGAAGGTACTCCATCTGGGAATTGAACGGGAGACCCACTTGCTATGAGATGACAATGCTACTGTTGTGCCACTGTGCTACCCCATGGGGAACAATCATAACAGAATTACAAGCTTTTGCATACATTCAAACAAAGACAGGAATTGTGAGTACAGTAGCTATTTGTCTTTTCTCTTATACGTATAAGTGATATATACACCTAGTGAATTACCATGAGGGAGGAAGGGGAGGCATAGCTACTCAATATATTTCTCTTGGATCTATATTATTTTATTGGGCTTTATTTGTTGAACAACTAATCATCAAACACTGTCCGTCGAATGCCCTATTTAGCAAACTACCTAAACATCAAATGAAAATTTATCGAATTGTTTTAGTTGGCCATCTTTAAAAAATGCCATATATATGACATCAGTTAGTAAACACTGAGCATGCTCATTTAAAAAAGATGTGTATAATGTTATAAATGGAAAATGTAAAGGTAAATAAAGTAAATATTTATTAAATTGACATAAAAAATTTTATTTATTTGTACAGTACATATACTTTTTGTACAGGAACGATAAACTTTTTTTTACATTTTTGCAGGGGGGCTGCCCCCCTGTGCCCCCACACCCCCTGCAAATTAAATATACCAACTCCGACATTGTACTGCAATGAGGTAATGGGTAAGTTACAGCTAGTCAGCATGACGATCATGCAACATTTTTTTTCAGAATGACCGAGTAAAATCTTTCAGTGATTTCCATTTCAATGATTAGGTTGTTCAGTGAATAAGTAGTTCAGTGTTTAGGGTTCATTGATTAGGTGTTCGATAAATTAAGCATTCAATGACATGTTATAGAACCATTTCTCTTATACAACAAAAGACCTACCAAGTGAAAAAAGTTAAATATGTTACAGATAATGTCACTGTGATTTAAGGAGAAGAACTTAGAAGATGACAGCAAAAAACAGAGGTTCTTACAGTGATAATTACTGTCTTATGAGCTGTGAGACTAGCTTAAGCAACATCTAGTGTAATTTATTCATGGGGTAAAATATGAGGGGGAAATGGGAAAACTAGTTCGCTATCTAATTATGAGAGTCGTAATGGAGAGACCCAGAATTACAAAAAAAAAAAATGAAAACATAGATGAATGAATGTCAGAAACTGCTGTTCTCCTTTAAAGTTCATTTTTTTTCTAGGGGGCTGCACCCCCTACACCTCCACACTACCTACTAATAAATACTACCTCTGAGAATTACATATCTCGGAGAAAAAGCAAAACTCTTGAAACGAAGCATTCCTAGATTTAGTATATTTATTCCCACAATTTTATTTTTTCAGTCTCGGTATTGCACAACTCTTGCAAATGAGTCTTGGAATTAAACATGCTTAAAGGAAATATTCTCAAGTTGTAAATTAGAAAAAAATGGGTAAACAGTTGTTATTACTATTATATAATAAACTAGATTAAAAATATATTATGTACCTTTTTAATTATGACATTTTCTGGTTGTGCTACAAAGGTGTTTACTCTGAAATGCTTTAGCAGATATATTAAGTTCAGGAACCAAAACATCACAAATAATTGGTGCTCAGGATACTTCTGATGTCTTAAAAATGATATCTTGTAAAATATAGTAATGCTCTGATGAAGTCCTGAATTATTGAACAAAAGTGCTTAGCAGGGGTTTCTTTTATTCTTTTAATAAAATGTCTTTGTACCAGTCTGTTCCATTACTGTATTTTACTAGATACAATTTTTAAGACATTGGACATATTCTGAGGATGAGCCCTTGCAGTGTGTTGGTTCCTGATCTTTAATCTGTTCAACCTGGGCCTATTGTCATTTGACTTTGGTTACTAGATATATTAAGTTGCTATACTGGTTATCTGCATGCTTTCATGAGAAAACTCACCATCAGAGTGCTCCTGCATAAAGATGAGTGATCTAAAAGTTATTTTTGTTTTGAATTTATGAAACGCAGTGATACATGCCATCTTCAGACTCCACAGTTGCAGGATTTAAATATGTATATACCTGAACAAAAAATATGGCAGTTATTCAAATACCCCTCAAATGTTTTCCCACAATGTCTTCAATTTAAACAAAGAGGACTTCAAAGCTAAGCATGAAATGAGGTATCGCAAAAACATTTACATTATGAAAGCTGATAAGAAGGGGAGATATTTGTAGACTTATTTCATTGAATTTTTGGATCACACCTGTAGCAAGATTTTTATGTTGAGTCTCATTTGATCTTATAATGAAATTTCAAAAGTTGAGGTATTTTTGGCCTATAAAACCACTGATTCAGGTTTGTATATTCTTGCTGTAATGAACTAACAGATTGCATTTTGGTTAATTATTTATAATTTAGTAAGTTCAGGCTTTGTACTCTAATATATCAAAAATACACAAAGATATAATGAATACTGCTCTGTATCAACTGTTACCTCAGTTGGCCATAAAAAACTTGTATTTTCACTGAATACTGTGTAAAGGAAATGATCAAGAAATCTTTATTCCTTTTTCTTGATTCAAGTAGTTTTTATTACAAATAATAGAAATGTTGAGGTTACTCAGGAAAACAATTCTACTATGAGTATAGAATCCTTATACACAGAAATTCTACAAAATAATGAGAAGATTTTTTTTTAAATATATACTTTTTTATTTAAATTCAAAAGAAATATATGCAATTGGCACAAGTCTTGAATGGGTGTTAAGAACATTTCAACTTTTAGTAAAATTTTGCATCAAACAAGCAGGGTTGTCATGTGGCCTGCAATAGCCCCAAGTTTTGTTAAATATGGCCTTAGATTATTGGGAAGAGTCTCTGAATATCTGCTGATTTTTGGAACATGTCCAAACATTAGTTTGATTAATTGATAGTGTATTGTTTTCTGGTCTGGTGACCCTTTGAAACATATTTTTTTCTACTTTATTTGAATAGACCTGCATTAAGTAAATGAAAAATGTTTTTTTTTTTTTTCAATTTAATTTCTTCTATCTTATTTTATTAGCATTTGTTTACCAGAATAATTTGACTTAGTATATAGACTAACTCCTTTTCAGCAGAGGCCTGGGGAGAAAAGCTCCATAGCTAACAATAATAACAAGCAAAGCTACAAGTTTAAAGAACACATGAACAAATGTGTTCATTAATATGATGAGTCAGCAAGATTAAATATGTACAATGTAAACACAGAATATGTACAGAGAATGGCCTTATGAACTCACTGAGTACAATCAAGAAATTTTCAATATATACAGAGAAAAACCTTGAGATTTCAGTGGTGCACACAGAAAAAAAATGATAGTGGGTATGAGCTATTTAGGGAGTATATGGAAAAATAATGTAAGAGTGGGAGTGAAAATAGTTATGAAGCAGATCTAGAGAGCGGAGAGAAAGTGATAAAGATCATGGACGGGAACTTAGAGAGTCTAAAAAAAGCATATATACTTAATATAAAGGTGATGATATATGAGTCTGCTGTATGTTGCATGAGTTGTAATTTAAATGATTTTATATTGGTGATTTGTCTGAGGCTAGAGGCAGAGAATTCCATATTCTCCTACTGTGGTACTGTGAGACTTAATTACTTCTAGGAGACTGTTATCAGAGAAAGAAAGCATTCTATCTTAAGAATAGGGTAAGGTATCTTGGTTAGTATGGTCATTGTTCTGCCCTGTGGAATAATTTGTGTGGCAAGAGGTTGTGACAGAGATAAGGTACGAGTTAGTTTGATCCCAGATAGTTGTTTAAGTGCTGGGAAGTGAAGAGATTTACATGGCATATGGACACATTTGTTTGCTTGCTTGTTTGACTTGTTAACTTGGCAGTTGGATTAGATGGATTAGTACAGGAAGCTTTTCATTCAGTTCCTGGGCCATTAGGCAAATACGTTACAAACAAGAGAAAAGTTTTTACTTACATTGTAATGAGTAATGGTAAGAAATAACCAGAAATAAAATAAGTAGTTAACATTTACAAGTGATAATGATATCTTATAATGATATCTCATGAATTAAAATTATGAAGAATTGAATAAAATGGTAAAGCAGCAGTGAGTTAAGTTTGAGTGAGATAAGACTTTGGTAATTTAATGGGATGTAAGAAAGTAAGACATTGCTGGTAAAATCACACGTCAGTAGTTTGCAAAAAGGAGATAGAGTGCAAAAAGAAATAAGGAAGTTACAGTTATGTAGGCAACATTTTTAATCATCAATCAACATATAGCTGGTCATTGATTAAATTAGTATGTGTCTGTAAAATGTGCATTAAAATAAAATTATATGGTGCTGTAGAAACTGTTTTATTTTTTTTCTCTTGAAAATTACTAAGTTGTTTACTACTGTCATTTCTAATAGTAAATTGTATCGCACAACAGGTCTTATTTATTAAAGGAATTTTCGCACAAGGTTACTATGATGGGAGATCTGGAATGTTTTAGTGAAGAATTATTTCTAAGGGCATATGAATGTTCTGTAGCATTTAGCTTATTAACTAGAGGAGGAAAACAAAACTTTATTAATTAGTTTTAATTTGGAAATGTTTAGACAATAGGTTGAGCTTGAGTTGCTTGACCTTTTAATTAAGCACGATTCTGTCATGATTTACTCACTTATTCATGAGGTGAATACCTTGAATAAAAATATAACTGAGGACACAAACTACCAGCAACATAAGATACAATATTCACGTATCTTTCCTTCCATTGACCATGCCATTAATGTAATAAAGGAATGCAAGTTAAAGAAATTTCAGAAATATAAACAAGAGTGATTAAACAATAAAGCATGCCCCCCATTATTTCATCAATGGGGAAGGAGGGATAACAACAACAATCTTGGTTCAGATAGGTCACAGAATTTAGAATGGTAGGTAGACATGCATCCGCATCAGGATCTGGACTTCTCTGAGCTCTCTTTGGATTTTGGCCTTTTGCAATGGTCAGAACACCTTGGAAGCAGCAAGATCAGAGGAAACAGTGATACAATTTAGCCCTGCAGATGCATCAACCATCTGGAGAATGGTAGGGAAATGGCTCATGGAGGACGTGGTGGAGACAGTGACTTTGGTTAATGACATTTTTGCTGAACTAACATTGTGTGACATCATCTTGAACCATTCAGGTGACTTTAAAATGCATTATTTTAACTACTTTTAACATGATGTAATTTCCTGATCTAGTCAAATGCATTCAATTAAAGGCTTAAAGTAACACAGGAATAAAAAAGAAAAAAGACAAATGCAGCAGTAATACATAAAATTTACTGAATTACTGTAGCCAAAAATGTAACCATCCCAAAATAAAACTAGACTAGAATAAGTTGTAGAATACTGTTATCTAACAATTTAAATATATAAAGTGTATAAAACCGCTATCTAACTTACATATAAAAACTATCCTAAATGGACATAAAATGGATACAAAATAGCACATGTCTAAAGGTCAGTTCCCTGTGCCTTCTCCTATTAACCTGGTGAACTTGGGCATCCTGAGGCAATCTAGCAACTGCCTCATGTACACTGACAGCACTCTCCTCTTACATCCCAACACTCAGACTTGCAAGAGATTCACTTCTATATCCACGCTGGAAGTCACGCACCCTCCAGCCAAGATTGGAATAGCTGGTCATGAGGAGAAGGTCAGTACTTGCACCACACCACATGGAACACATAGCTCTCCAGAACACACACCAGCACTGCCTTCACATAAAAACACAAACCCCACACCCAGCTTTGCGGAGGATCTCAATAAAAATCTATCCAAACAGCAGAGACCTCCAAGGCAGAAACACACTCGACCACCACAACACAACACTAATCATGAGACACATAACTATCCTAAACAGTGTGCCTCTCAACCAAAGCCCCTAAGGCAAAAACAGCATGCCCAACACACTAGCCATAGGTGACTCGATAGTGAGGCAAACTGATGCCCCACTCACTAGGTTGAATAAGGAGAAAGTAACAGTCAGCTGCCTGTCAAGTGCTCGGATCCACCACATAACTCATGTACTCAGGTCTCTCAACAACAGGTACAAATATGACTCTGTCATTTTACATGTGGGTATGAATGACCTGAGATATACCTCTCTGGACTACATGAAAAGAGACATGGAGGAGCTCTTGGATTATGTAGCCCAGGCGGGTATGACCCTAGCCCTGAGCAGCATCCTACCATCACCCAGAATGATACCACAGTGCAAGCAGAAAATGATTAATTTCAACAATTGGCTAAGTTTCTTGTGTCATTCGAAGGGGATCCAGTATCTGTCTGCCTGGGATGACATGATTGACAGACCTCAATGCTTTGCCAGAGATAGTCTGCATCTGTCACCTCTGGGCTTCTGGATACTGGCCAAGGCTCTTGCCATCCCTATAGTGCCATTTTTAGGTGGTGTTCCAAAGACCAAATTATCACCATAACAGCTACAAAGAAATGCAACCTGAGGGTCATGCTGCTCAATGCTAGAAGACTAAATCTCAAAATGCACTCTCTTGAAGCACTCCTTAAAATGGAAAGCATTGGCATTTGTGCTATAACAGAGACCTGCTTTAAAGTAGGAGAAAGCACCCCTGCATTACAAGGCTATATATAACTCATTCCACTCCTTTCAGCTCCAGAACGTGGACCAAAGCTCCAGAGGTGGTGGTGTTTCCATGTTCATAAAGGATGTGCACACCTCCAGACTGGTAGCCCAACATAATGCATCAGAGATACTTCAGGTGCAGCTAACATTGGATAAGACAGCAATTCAGGTCGTAGCCTGCTATAGGTCCCCAACCATGTCCCAAGACTCACACTCCACATTACTAAGCACCCTGGAGAATATTAGGGTCCAACCTAACACTCTCATACTGGGCGACTTCAACTACCCCTCCATTAACTGGGAAAACTACTCATGTACCAATACACTTGCCCAATTTTTCCTGGAATTCATTAATTCCAATGCCCTGGACCAGCTCATTCTTAGTCCCACTAGAGGTAGCAACATCCTTGACCTGGACATTACTAACATGGGCGACCATTGCTCTACACCAATAGTCAACTCCTCCCTGGTTAGAGCCGACCACAAACTAATCACCTGGAAAATACACATCCCTCCCACCCCCCCTGCAAAGGTAACCACCATGAAAGACTTTTCCAAAGCTAACTTTGCGCTCCTAAAAATAGAGGTAGCCAACTTTATGGCACCCATGCAAATGGAGAATAGTTACATGACTGCTGAATCATACACAAATGCACTGTATGAACACATACACAAATGCATGGATCTCGTCATACCCAATAGAACCAAGACACTCTCCTCCAAAAAAAGGAAGTCAATCTCGTGGTCCCCTGACATAAACAAACTATACAACAGAAGGAAGAAACTGATGCAGAATAAGGTGAAGACCCAAGACTAAAAAAATTCCCTTATCCGCCTCAACAAAAAGTTGAAATTACTCATCAAATCCTCTAAAGCTAGCTATGAAAACAGGATTGCAGCAGATAGTAAAGACAACCATAAGGCCTTCTATAGTTATGTAAAGAATCTCCATGGCAATACCCATATTTTCTCTGAGCTACTGCACAATGGTACCTCCTATACCAAGCCAACAGATAGTGCCAATATACTGGCCAACAGATTCAGGGTCAACTTTACCCCTCTCTCCCCGCAAAGGACCAATCACAATACCAGTAGATTGCAAGGCACCCAGTATTATTGCTGCACAGGTTAAAACAGCACTGTCCAAGGCAAAGAATACAGCTTCTATGGGACCTGACAATATCCCTGGCTGTGTTCTACATGAACTACAGAGTGAACTGGCACCTCACCTGTGTGCCCTGTTCAACCACAGCCTCACGTCAGGCTTTGTCCCTACCAAATGGTGCACTGCTGCAGTCATCCCTCTCCACAAAGGAGGAGAAATTACAGACTCTGGGAACTATCCTGATATGCAAAGCTATGGAACGCATCATCATGGACCTAATAAACGAGGATATAGGGAATCTCCAAACTCTGGATCCCACACAGCTTGGTTTTGTGAAGGGTAGATCATGCCTGCTCAACTTCTTTGAGTCAGTCACCAGAGATGTGGATGAGGGCAGGTTGGTTCATACAGCCTACCTTGATCTGGCCAAGGCCTTTGATACCATTCCCCACTCAGGAATCATAGAAAAACTCACTAAGTTAGGCATCAACCCATATATCACTAGGTGGGCTACAAACTGGCTCAGAGATAGAACCCACAGTGTGAAAGTAGATGACTCCAAGCCAGACTGCTGACCAGTCACAAGTGGAGTCCAACAGTGTTAGGTCCTGGGTCCTCTCCTGTTTAGTATCTACTTCTCTGAAGTTCAGGCCAACATGACGGGACCTGAATGTTCACAGACGATTGCAAGTTGGGAGCTTATGTTTACTACCCACATGATGTTGACATTCTACAGAAAGGCCTCACTGAGACCAACGACTGATATCAGAACCACTGCATTAAGTTCAATGCCAAAAAATGTGTTGCCGTCCCCTTTGGGAAAGACCCGGTTCCCATGAATTACCACATTGATGGTAGTCCACTGAACATAGAAGGCGTTATAAGATTTCTGGTAACAAAGGTTGACAACAACCTCTCTTTTGACCACCACATTGCCACTGTAGTCAGAAAGTCCTTCTATGTAGCACATCTCATTACTAAAGGTTTTGCATCCAGGAAAAAAAAGGTCATTGTCTCCCTCTACTCTTCCCTTATTAGGCCAATCATTGGGTACAATACCCCATTTGGCATGTACCTCACTAGACACCTGCAACAATTGGAGAGGCCATAAAAGTACCTCACAAAGAGGATCCTAGGCCTTAAACACTTGTCCTATATGGACAGACTCAAAAAACTCCCAACTATTCCCTGTCTCATATCACTTACTTAGAGGAGATCTCTGCTTGACTTACAAAGCCATGTCTGACCCATCTCTGTTAGAAATGCTACATGTAAAGAAATCCCAGTCCCTCCACACTACATGCTCCAGAGACCTCTACCTCATTACCACAAACAGAACATGATGGAGGGACAGGTTCATTACCCAGAGACTGCCCATGCTATGGAATAGACTTCTCATACATGTCAAACACTGCACCACACTGGCCCTCTTCAAGATAAATCTTGATGAGTGGATGGGAAATAGAAAATTCACCCGGGGATCACTCCAGTGGCTCTACTCAACAGAGGCACTGGGAACTAATGTTGGGGTGGCACGATGCCAGGGTAATCCGATGGGCTAGGCTTGTAAAGGCTCCAGGGCCATTAGCCTAGTGCACAACTATCAACTTATGAACTTATGAACTTGGATATGAGATCTTTGTGTAATTGACCTTCTGGATTTAAACATGCAAGTGGTTCTAATATTTCTGATACTGACCTTGAACTGCTAAACCACTTGAAAGTGAACAATATACATGTTATGAAACCAGACAAGGGGGTGGGGTGGTCCTTATGGATGGCATGCACTGCATGTAAAAATGTATGCATTACTGTTTGTGGACACATATGAGCAGGCCTCAAGAAGGGAAATGAATATTGCATTTGTCAGGAGTAAAACAATGTTGTGTAATATACTTATACAAGGTCAAATTTCCACAGATGAATACACATTTTTACAGCTTGATAATCCCATGGTCCCTACTATTTTTGGTTTGTCAAAAATACACAAGGACCTCGCCGACCCCCCCCCCCCCATTGTGGCCTAGTGTTGATGGGATGTTCTCTGTGACGTCTATGTTAGCAAAATTTCTTGACTTAACTTAAAAGATGTTTTGAAAAATTTTTCTCATTTAAGTAGGGACTCATTAGATTTTTTAAAAAAATGTAATGAATTGAAATTTGATGAGACAGCTGGTTTTTGTGACTATAGATGTGAAAGGCCTGTATACATGTATTCCCCACAGCATTGGTTGTAAATGGCTTGCTAAGTTCTTGCACACTGAAACAGATGTGCCCCAGGACAGGGTAAACCTCTATGTTCAGATTTTGGCAACTGTTTTGCATAATAATTATTTCATTTTTTTTTTTACCAGCAATATTTTTTACAGAAAAAAAGGTATAGTCATGGAGCTTGTTTATGGTTCACTACATGCAAATATCATTATGTTGCAATGGGAAAAAATACTTTGTAATTAACAGTACATATATGGATTACTGGCATTTATATGCAAGGTACTTTGATGATTTGCGTTGAATCTAGAAGAAAATACAGGCTGTGATAGCAAAATTTAAGTCAATATTTGAATAACACATTGTTTTTTTGTTTGCAATTTACATATGAAATAGGGTTACATTCTATATAAGATCTTGACTTTTTTTAGTTAAAGACTACAAAAAATGTATGTATACCTCTGGCATTTCTAGAAAGACTCCTTAGTCAAACAACTTTCTTCATTACTCTAGCACACATCCTCTTCACCAAAAGAATGGTTACCTTGTTTGACAAATATTTGGCTGAATATAACAACATCAAGGAGATGTTCTTGAGAAGAGGTTAGCCAAAGGATTTTGTTGATAATGTATTACAAGAAGTGATACAGAAAAGGAGAACCTTGTATTTTGCCCCCATTCTTACTTAGGGTAACCAGGTTGAAAATGTGATCCATGATTCTAGTGTGGACCTGGTTACACCTGTGAAGTTAACATATACCACCAGTCTGATTACTTCTTTTTCTAATCACAGTAGTGTTATAAGAGTTATACTTAATAAGAACTGGGCTGTATTGAATGAATATGCTGGGGGTAATAAAAAGTTAGGAGAATGACCAAGCATATTTTTTAGAAAAGGTACTTTGTTAAAATTTTTTTAGAGTGAAGTGTTAAAATGCCCACCTCCATACAAACAAGGAGCATGTTTAAATGTCTTAATTGCAAAATTTGCTAACATATTGCTATTGGTGAAATCCTTATTATTAATGGGAGAAGGGTTTATATCCCAGGTAGATTCAACTGCCTAACCAAAGAGGTAGTTTATATTGTGTTATACCACAGCTGCCCACGCTTCTATGTAGGAAAAACAGAAACATTTTTAAAAGACAGTTTATCAACATCTGAATGATGTAAAACAATAATGAAAAAAAAAATGCTATGGCTAAACATATTAATATTTACCCTGACCATGTTTTAAAATGTGTTATAGTTGAACAGCATATTAAAAGTGGCAGGGGGTCCCCAGTGTTTAATATTTGAATAAAAAGAGCTTGCCTGGCAACTAATATTAAATGCAGGGTGTGCACCAGGCATTAATGGTACAGTTGCCATCTCCTGTTTGTTAAGACTTAAATCATGTTTTAGATGTTTTTAGTTGTTTGTATTTATTTAATTAATTAATGTTCATGAAGGTGTTGTTGTTAAGGTTTGGACATTATGTATTAAACAATTTTGTATAAAATGGTTAATGTTTCTTTAAACTTTTTGGCACACTCAGTCACATGTCTTGTTGCAAGTTTTTAAATAAAGGCTTTATTTTCTGTGTTTATCTGATGAAGTCTCTAAGTATTTGTGATGAAAGTGCTTAACTGTACAACGTGTTTGTAGGTTTGTGCAATAAACTTTTTTTTTTTTTTTTTTGTGGTCTAGACCTCTTGCTTCTGGTGCCTGTTAGATTTAATATTTAGAAAATAGGTTGATCTTCCTCAGATATGTTGTAAATTTGCTTGCTGTATTGAAGTGTACTGATATTAATAGAAATTAGGACTGATTAATCGTAACATTTTATTTTCTGTGGTTTGCAACGTTGCTTTAGTTTGTCCAGATAAAGATGCAATCATTGCTAAGTCACATTCTAGTCATAATAAAAATACATTAATAGC
>NC_056741.1:1016537437-1016649937 GCF_019279795.1 Protopterus annectens | reverse complement strand
AGAGGCTTATTGTTATCTGTTTTGGAAAGCTAAGCTTCTTTGTTGAAATGTTAATACTACAAGCAGTTCTACAGCATTTCATATCTTGAGATTTTGTGTGTGAAATGCTGACTTAAACCATTTAAACATGTGCATAGCCATGGCCTAGTGATTTAATGATAGCCTAAGGCTGGGGAATTCAAATTCCAGTCAAAGATAAATAATTTGACGTATTTATTTTAAGGATAAATACGATTAAGATCCATTAATAATCTTATAATTAAAAAGAAGTCCTTATTGTATCATCTTATTTAAAATGACAGTTTCATCTGATAACCTAAAATAAGTTGCATTCGTTAGTTTGATTATGTATTGTTCTGAACATGAAAACATGCTTGATAGAAGCATGAAATGCATTTCTTTTCATGTTTTTGGATACATATTTACAGACTGAAACTTTTTGTTAAGTAGGTACTTCTCATACTGTGATTCATAATATAGTTGTGTACCTCATAGCTATTAACTTCCTTGTATGATTAAACTTTGCCTTTCAGGATATTTAACTGTTAAATGTATCTTCAAAAGAAAAGATTTCTACAATATAATAAAAATATACTTTTTGTACACAACCAATAAATATAGAACTGGATGTTTGTCTATTTCCGCTAATCTCATTTCTATTTTAAAACTTTTCTTCTTTAAAACATAAAAAAGGATAACTTTGGAAATGTCTATATACAACTACATGAGTGGTGAAAAATTATAGAAATACCAGTGTGGTACAGAAATATCAGTTCATAATGATTCTGTGATAATATATATACATATATAAAAATTACATACCGCATCTTGTGATGTTTCTCCAATGATCTACAGTTATTCCATGTCCCTGGCACTGTACAGCATAGCTTTTCACTGCCTCACAAAGGGTTGATTGATCTCCGTTCATAGCACATAGGTCATAGACACAGTTTTCAAAGTAGATACTACTGTCAACTCTATCATGACAGTTTCTGAAAGGACCAGTTGCAGCTGTGATGATTCCACACTGCACTGAGGAGCTGTACTGCTGTCTTTTGCCTTCAGAGCATTCAGGAACCTCTTCGGTGGGTAAGCATGATGCAGATGAATTTGGCTCTATCCAGCTCTTTCCAAAGCTCAGGGCATTCATAGCCAGTGAACTATTTGGCATGGTGAAGTCATCGCTTCCATTCCCATTAAAATTTCCACACAGACCACAAAGCTGTCCTTCGTAAGTAGCAGGTAAGGTGAGCTTAACAAGGTAGCGCCAGTCATAGGACAAAGACAAACCAAAGTATGTCTGTACGGTAGCTGATGATCCACTTTGATAAATATGGATTTTGTCAGAATCAAGACTAAGAGGCAGATTTGTACTACTTCCATTAACCTATATTAGGAGAAATAAAGTAAGTTACATTTCAAGCCTCTTCAATCTTTTTATTTGTTTAAGTTTTCCAAGCAAATTTAAATGGCGTTTTCTTAAGTATTTCAGCTCTAATAGTCCTAATAATATAGCAAATAAATCACTTGACAGAAAAATACTTAGTGGGAGCATATGTGTCTCTTTGGTGACCATCTGTTTCATTTGCTGTGGGGGTCTATAAAGTGGAAGACACATCAGCACAGAAGGGTTTTTTTACTGCACAGAATACATAAATATCTTTTCCATGATATGTAAAACCTAAGGCTGCTGACAATAATGTCACATCAGATTACATAAAAGTTGAGCCATGTCCATGTTTCGCACACATGCATGTGGGAATCTGCATGACTGCATTTAGTTTTACTGTCAGTGAAATAACCTCAGTGGAACTATCAAAAACATTAGAATATCTGACATTGCATATTCAGTTAAAGGAAAACCTTTATTCCTGTTATTCACTACAACTGCGGTACCACCTTTATCATTCTTATAAGAAAAGCGCAGTCCGGGTCTGAACTCTCTGCAAACAGCTAAAGTTAACTTTGAACCTAACACCACTCTTAAGTATTCAACTGCGGTACCACCTTTATCATTCTTATAAGAAAAGCGCAGTCCAGGTCTGAACTGTCTGCAAACAGCTAAAGTTAACTTTGAGTATGTGTCTACCTGTTTGAGCCAATATTCATTTTCCCCTGGAGAGCACTCTGCTTTGGCTTGTAAGCAGCCCCCCCACACACACACACACACACACACACACACACACACACTCATCTTCCACTTTCTCTCTTATTCCCTTCTGTTAGCAAATAGTATCCATAACTGATCAATACTGTGTTTGTTAATTTAAACTGAGACCACAGTAGCCTACTGATACAAGGTTATCCTGTTTTCCACCTGAGAAATGGTTAAGAAATGACTTACAGTTTCAGAGCAGTCCTTGGTCAATTGTGATTGTTTCTTAAACACAAACTTGTCTTTGCTTTGGCTCATTAGCAGCAGTACAATGAACCGCCTGCTCACACCCTTGTTCTCCCCTCCCCCTTCCCTGTTTATTACCTTAAGACAATCCCAAAGTTAATAAATATTACCTGTGGCAGGCACCATTTTTAAAACTACAACCACCCTTGTCACTATCATATGTTCATTTATCAGTTAACTCTGTTAATTGATTGTTTCCAGCCCCCTCATAAGAGCAACTAACAGTGTCTCTACCCACTTCACTCCCCACCCTGCCCCCTATTCCCTCCCGCCCCCAGTGGTCCCACCTTTATTACACTCACAAACCCCTCCCATCTTTCCAATACCCAACCAAAGCGCTAACCCAATACTACCTCCTCCATCTTCCCACTACTATCACACCTCCTCAACTAACATGTACAAGCATACCTTATTTATGCTCACTGCATGCACTCTCCTTGCATATTTTATATCCTACCAAAGCTCCATCATTCTCCCCAC
Organism: Protopterus annectens; assembly: GCF_019279795.1. Classification (NCBI taxonomy): domain Eukaryota; kingdom Metazoa; phylum Chordata; order Ceratodontiformes; family Protopteridae; genus Protopterus; species Protopterus annectens. Next base: position 1,016,647,056 of record NC_056741.1, on the reverse strand, counting down.
TAAACCACTACCACTGTACTACTACTCACACCACCACTCATGTCTCATCCTCACTCAGCTCCCCTCCCACCAACTGAAGAACCATCCCTATGCACCCCCCCCACATATTCTACCAACTATATTACTCAAACATAAGGCATCCCTACAATGTAACATAGTAACCCTCCCACCATACCTATTACCCACAAAGCACAATCATAAAGTTTTATAAACAAACACATTCAAAAACTGAGAAAAATAATAACCTCATGCATATCAAAACTAGCCCTAAGTGGAGACATCCACCCCAACCCTGTCCCTACCATCTCCAACCCCAATCCTCATAATCAGACTGGAAACCACAACTTCTCCCATATTACTGACAATAGAAAGCCAAGTGACTTCCTTCTACTAAGCCTAAATATTAGAAGTATAGCCAACAAAGTCCATGAACTCCATGCCAACATAGACTTGTACTACCCAGATATAGTCGTCCTGACAGAAACCTGGCTAAAACCTCACATTACCAGTGAGCAAATACTCCCTACAGGTTATGGCATACTAAGAGTAGACTGGCTAAACAAGAAAGGAGGCATGTAGCTATAATATTTAAACAGCATCTAAACATCCAGATCTTAAAATCATCAGCTCCACAAATAGGCAATGAAGAAATAATATATACCAACCTCAAAATGAACCAAAACAAAACCATCAACATAATTGGATGCTACTTCCCACCTGGCCAAAACATCCCTGCACTAGAAAACCTCCTCAGCTGGTCTACCCACCATCTCCCCCAAGAAACTATCATTTTAAGTGATTTCAATATTGACTGGCAATCCTGTTCTGGCAACCATCCAACCTGTCATGTAAACCTTCATGGCTTCACCGAACTAGTCCAGTCACCAACCAGGATAAATAAAAACTCCAGCAACCACACTACCCTGGATTGGATACTAGTCAGTAACAGCCACCAGTCATATATAACAGTCTGCTTATCAGATAGCCTCAGTGATCACTCCCCAACATTCCTACTCAAAAAATACCTATACCAAGCTAAACCTGTCATCTACCATCAAATACGTAAAAAACTAAAGTTTAACCCACTCACATTCATCTCATCCCTCAAAGAATGTAACTGGCATCCTCTAAAGTACCTCAGTCTTGATGACGCAGTTGAATTTTTTAATACTACCTTCCTGAGCATCCTTAATTACCATGCCCCTATAAGATTTTCCAGAACCAAAGCACAACCCTCCTCGTGGCTACAGAAAACCACTTAGTCAGAAATGAAAAATAGGGATAAAGCCTGGGAGCACTGGCGCAAAACCAAAACCCCCTCAACTAGACAGAAATTCTAGAACTATGCAATAGAGTCAAAAAGCTAATAAAACAGGACAAATTCCAATACTACCAGTCTGCCCTAGACTCCTCACAACACAGCCCCAAACAATTCTGGTCCTCCATAAACTCCATTCTCCACCCAGGTAAAGTCAGTACCCCTCCTCCTAACATCCCTCACTCCTCAGAAAATATTGATACCTCATTCAACACACACTTCACCCAAACCATACTATCACTAGCTAAACAACACAACCCCTCTCCCCTCCAACCCACACCTTCAACTAGTAATCTCCCCACTGCCTTCTCTTTTTCTCCTGTACCTACCTCCAACATAAAAAAACTCTTAACTAAACTTAAAACCACCAAATTAGCAGCAGACAACCTCCCAAGTGAATACCTACAAATCGCAGCTGATGCTCTGGCCTACCCAGTAGCCATCTTGATTAACCAATCTCTGTCAGAAAGTTATGTTCCCACACTGTGGAAAGTATCACATCTAATTCCCCTCCACAAAGGTGGACCCTCCACAGAACTAACCAATTACTGCCCCATAGCTATTCTTTCTCCACTCTCCAAAATACTAGAGAGATGCATATACTCTCAGGTCTCAGACTACCTCCTTACTAACAACCTCCTTTCTAGTACTCAACATGGTTTCTGACCAAACCATAGCACCACCACTGCCTTACTCTCCTTTACTAACACTATCCTTTGGCATAAAAACAATGGCTATCTCTCCTCTGCTACTTTCCTAGACCTATCTAAAGCATTTGACATGGTCCCACACAAACAACTTATCTCTGTCCTCAATAACCTATCCTTCTCTCAATCAGTCACCAACTGGTTTCAGAGTTACCTGTCTGACCGCCAACAATCCGTTGTATGGCAGAATGACATATCTCCCCAATTACCTGTCTCCATAGGGGTTCCCCAAGGATCCATCCTTGGACCCCTACTCTTCTCTGTTTACACCAATAATCTAGCCTCTGCCACCAAACATGGCACACTCATACAATATGCAGATGACTCAACCATCATCTGCTCAGCCCAGTCCCTACCCAAACTGCAAAAAGTCACACAGGAAGCCTTTTCCTCTGTTGAAACTTGGTTATCCGATGCCCAATTAATACTCAACCCAATCAAAACTAAACTACTCATCTTCCAACCCACCAAACATACTCAAAACAACTCTCACTTTAACATCACAGCAAAAGACAACACCACTATATACCCAACTCAACACACCAAATTGCTAGGAGTGGAAATAGACAATAAACTAAAATTTGGCATTCACATATCTATGATCATAAAAAAAATCCAAAAAAACTAGGAGCGTTATATAGAAATAAGCAACTTCTCACCAAAGCAGCAAAGATTTCAATAGCAAATTCTCACTTTATCTCCACCCTACTGTATGTCTCTCCAATATATACCAACCTAAGGCAATGTTATCTAAACAAGCTAGAGACCTGCTACAACAAAATCGCCAAATTCGCCACAGGGGCATCCTACCGTAGTCACCACAGTCTCTCACTTGCTGAACTAGGCTGGCTTGAACTCCCTCACCTCCTTCAGTGGTATCAACTCTCACTCGCCCACAAACTAGTAAACAATCCACTAAATGTCCCATCCCTCCAGAATCTACTCCAACCCTATCACACCACCAGACCACTAAGATCCAGCAAAAAAAAAATCACTTGCAGATCACTAAAGCCAATAAATCTGCTGGTGAAGCACTATTCTCATGCACCATAGCCAAATTATGTAACACCCTTCCACCCACAATTACCTCCGTACCATCATGCACCCACTTCAAAACTTTACTAGAAGCGCACCTAAAAACATGCTGGCTATGCCCTTGCAACTCCCACTCTAATATCACCCACCCCATCCAACCACTACCTTTCTTTCCACTCCACTAACTACCTTGATTATAGCAAGCTCAGATGATCATAAGCCTAGTACTTATTATACAGCAGGAACTTCTTATTGTAACATTTGTTAATGTCTGTTATGTACTTCACAGATAAAGATTCTAGTTGTCTACTGATGTACTATGTTCTTCATCTGTAAATATGTTGTAAGTAATTGCTATGCTAAATTGTTAATCACTATGTTATCCAATGTAATTACTGTATGTTTATTTTAACTGTGGAGCTTTTCTCCCCAGGCCTCCACTGAAAATGAAGGATAAAAAGTGAAAATAACTAAACAATCCAAGCCGATACTGCTGCTACTTAGCTCGGACAGAGCTCCTCTACACATACAGTTGTTGCTGGGATTCAGCTACAGAAACGTTGCAAGAAACTGTTATAAACGAAATGTTTATTCCACACTGATACACATCTTCACATCAAGGTTTAGCGCTTTCATCTGGATACGTCAGACTTCATCAGAACCTGCTAGTAAACATTCTCATTTCCCTTTTAAGCCCATTTTGGCGCCAAATCTATACAATATTAAAATAATAATAAATTACTAAATAACATCAATTAATTCTACTGTACTATTACATTACTGAATACAGTAAAAACCAAATTTTAAAAATCCTTACTACTTAATATATTCCTAAAAACATAAATTATACTTCAAGTTACATATAAAATATTCTTGCTGTGTGATTTAAAATATGTCATATACTTTATTATTCATCTAATATTAAAAAAGGTTTTAGACTAATGTAATCATTTAGTCCAGGGGTAGTGGTGGCATCTAAGCACATTTGCCATTTGCTCTCTAATGCCCCTAACCTAGCTTTCCAATTACCCCTACCTGTAAATTTGTCCACTGTTTCTAAGATTGCGAATTTAAATGTGTGTTCTGTACCTTTGTCTGTAACATGTTTGCTCAGGGCGTTTTTGTCATCTTTTTTCTTAATTTTGTACATATGTTCATAGATGCGGGTTTTTAATTTCCTTTCAGTTTTGCCTACATAGTAGGCAGAACAGATTGTGCATCTCGCCAAATATACAACTCCCTGACTATTGCAATTTCCAGCTTTAAATCTACAATTACTTCTAATGATATTGTCTAATTTGCAACTTTTTTCTTCATTAATGTATGTGCATTGTGTACATGTTCCACATTTTTTTGTTGCTGTATCCCTTTCTTTTATACCTTTGTTGTATTTATGTTCTCCTCCTTCTACTATTCTCTTAAGGTTCTTGCCAGTTTTGTATACAACTTGTGGGTATAGTCCAACTATGTTACATACGTCTTCCATATTCGTTAATAGTTTCCAATATCTGCGTAGAATTTCCTTGACTGGGTTACTATACAAGTTGTACATGATCACACATACTTTCCTTTCTGATGTTTGATTGATTTTGTTGTTGAATTCTTCATGTCCTAATAATGGATAATATTTCTTACCCCATTGCAACTTGACATACTGGGTTACATTATCTAACATGTTTTTGGGGTAACCTCTTTTAGTGAATAATTCATGTATATACTCTAATTCGTACATCATTTGCTCTTGGGTAGATGACATACGTGCTGCCCTCACACACTGTCCCTTCACTATATTTTTGAATATGTGGGAGGTGACAGCTTCAAAATGTATGTAGTCATTGGAATGAGTTTGTTTTCTGTATAATTTTGATGTAAATCCTTCCCCGTTGTTACTTATGTATGTGTCAAGGTATGCAATTCCTTTTTCTTCTACTGTATGTGTAAATTTTAAAAATTCCGTAGTATTATTGATGTATTGTATAAACTCGGGTATTGCGTCCCTTCTACCTTTCCAAATTATAAATAAATCATCTAAAAAGCGTGTGTATAAAATTATGTTTTTATAATATACACTAGGGAACAAAAATGTTTCTTCCCATTCCAACATGACAAGATTTGCATATATAGGTGCACAAGACGCCCCCATAGCAGTGCCTCTTTTTTGTCGATACAATTTTCCTTGAAATTCTATATAATTATGTTCCAATATAAGACTCATCATACTCACTGTCAATTGTATTTTATCCCAAGAGAGGGTAGAATGTTTCCTTAGACTGTTGCTAAAATATTCTAGTCCAATATCTATCGGGATACAAGAAAAAAGGTCTTTGACATCTATTGTAATAAATGTGATGTCTTTATCCCAAATTTCTGTTGTAAGCTTACTCAGGAAATGCCAGGAATCTTTAATAAGATGTGGTACATTTCCATATACATGTTTCGTCCATTGATCTATGGATACCCCCATGTTAAAAGTTTTAGACTTAGATCCTGATATTATTGGTCTAAAAGGGGGGTTGATCACACTCTTGTGTATTTTAGGAATGCAAACTATTCTAGCCAAAATAGGATATTCGTTTCTTATGAATTTGTAAATGTCTTCATTAATTCTGTGGTCTAATAAATATTCTTCCACAACTACATCTATATGTCTATGTCCTATGTTGACTTGATTGATTGATGACTCCTCATAGTTTCCTGAATTAGCTAATATGTCCTGTACCACTCTATTGTATGTGTTTTGATCATATATAACAATCCCTCCTCCCTTGTCAGGTTTCATGATGCGAGTGTCTTTATTGCATATAATCTTTTCTAATGTACTTCTTTCTTCCATAGTTAGGTTGTCTTGAAAATTGACTGAGGTTTTGTTGTTTTTCTAATGTTATTGTATAATTCATATACCTCTTTACACACTACTTGTTCATATGTATTTACCTGTGGATTAGATGGTGGAATGAATGTACTTCTTTTGACTAACTTATTTACCTGTTGATAGTCCTGCTGTCCGTTGTTGTTGTTTTTGAAAATATAGCTAGGTTCAACCTGCGACAGTATAGTTTGATTTCTTTAATAGTGTCATAAAGGTTGAACCCAGTGTTGGGTATGTATTTCATACCCTTACTGAAAAGTGAGAAAAAACTACTTGATACACCTGTCTTGGTGTAATTGTATACCTTTAGACCGTTGTGGTCATGTATAGTGGGTCTACTTTTTTCTTCAGACTCTCCTTCTTTCTTTTCAGGTGTAATGTTGTTGTTATCACCTATCCCTGTTTTCTCACTCAGCTTACCAAAAGCCTCATTCACATTGCTGTTATGACTTGTACTCAATGTTTTCTCACATGGTTTATGGGGGCTGGAAAATATCTTCCCCCTTGAAAATTTTCGTCCTCCTCATATCTAACATGTGCATTGAGTTTTTCTCTCCCTCTATTATGTTCCATCCTCTTATGGGGCCATATATATGTTCTCCCTGTCCTATATAACTCTAAATCTCTCTCTATTTTGTACATCTTCCTATTATATACATTTCTAACCCTGTTACTAGCTGTCTGAAATTGTTTTGAATACAGTTCATACCATTCTTCGAAATCACAATCGTTTATGATTTCCTCATTAAGCGTTTCTACTTCATTTAAGATGGTCATAATTTTCTCATCATTGTATTTCATGACTGTTTCCATATACATGTAACCAAAAGTATCAAATAATTTATTAAACTCTTGCATCATGGTATCTTTATACTCTATTCCTAAAGGAAGTTTAAAAAAACGTAACCCCTTTGGTACGATTTGCTCATTAATGCACTTTTCTAAATAAGCATTGTCTAATTTAGTGCTTTTTAGTTGAATGAGCTTCTTTCCTAATAGGAATATTTTCGATTTCAAACTACTATTCACAGAGATGGATCTGTATCTTTCATTGGTTTTTCTAACATCCTTTTTAAGGAAAACATTTCTTGTATCAAATACATAGTCTTCAGATAGATAATCTGACATAACATTAGTTGATTTGTTTTCCTTACAATTAATTACATTAGTACATTTAGAATTTTGTTTCGTTTTATATTTATATTTACTGCCCATATTAGGGCTCGTACTATTGTCACAAATCACAGTACCTTTTTTGTTAATTATATCCGTTCCTTTTCTTATTACATTAGAATATGTCCTCATATTTTCCTTTTGTTTACACCTTGTCTTGTATTTTCCGTCGTCTGGTGCAACAAACTAAAGTCAAACGTGAATTCTGCCTCCGTGAGGGCGTTGTCAAAAGTTTCCTTGATATCCAAGTTAGGTGTTGGATTACTCACAGTTATATGTTCCCTTTGCCCATTAGGGATATCATCAAGACTGCTTAATAATATCCGTTCTGCTATGAACGGCGGTGTTGTAGCACCTTCCTTAGGTAGTGCTTGTTGGTGTGGGGAATTTGCAACATGATTCCCCGCTTGTATAGCCTCAGTGAGCTTACCCACTAATGTCAATAGCTTTCCAACGTCGATTTGAAGTGCAGTGACGTCGGCTCGTAGGGTAGCGTAATCGGCTCTGTCCGATAAAGCCTCGGAAGCTGCTGAGTCGGCCATAAGGCAACACTGAAGGATAAAAAGTGAAAATAACTAAACAATCCAAGCCGATACTGCTGCTACTTAGCTCGGACAGAGCTCCTCTACACATACAGTTGTTGCTGGGATTCAGCTACAGAAACGTTGCAAGAAACTGTTATAAACGAAATGTTTATTCCACACTGATACACATCTTCACATCAAGGTTTAGCGCTTTCATCTGGATACGTCAGACTTCATCAGAACCTGCTAGTAAACATTCTCATTTCCCTTTTAAGCCCATTTTGGCGCCAAATCTATACAATATTAAAATAATAATAAATTACTAAATAACATCAATTAATTCTACTGTACTATTACATTACTGAATACAGTAAAAACCAAATTTTAAAAATCCTTACTACTTAATATATTCCTAAAAACATAAATTATACTTCAAGTTACATATAAAATATTCTTGCTGTGTGATTTAAAATATGTCATATACTTTATTATTCATCTAATATTAAAAAAGGTTTTAGACTAATGTAATCATTTAGTCCAGGGGTAGTGGTGGCATCTAAGCACATTTGCCATTTGCTCTAAGCGCTAAACCTTGATGTGAAGATGTGTATCAGTGTGGAATAAACATTTCGTTTATAACAGTTTCTTGCAACGTTTCTGTAGCTGAATCCCAGCAACAACTGTATGTGTAGAGGAGCTCTGTCCGAGCTAAGTAGCAGCAGTATCGGCTCCACTGAAAATGGACCTATGTCCAATCGGACACTCCCGGTCAACAAATGTAAATAAATAAATAAATAAATAAATAAGAGAGTCCTTGCAGAAATGTGCTAAAATGGCACCTCCAGGAGAGACAGCTAAGAGGCCACAATAAATATGATGCATGTGTGTAACAGCCCAGGATGCAGAGAGTCAGAAGAAAAAAACTGATTAAAAGTGATGCACAAGAAGAATAATTTTAATTGCATCATAATTAAGCAACCAGTAACTTTAGGAGCAGTGTAGTCGATGTAACTCTGCAGGATAAAGTAGAAAATATATGGTAGACAATGACTTTAAAGGGAAGACAATCAAGGGTAAGACTCATTTCTCAAACGATGCACAATTCATGCAATTCCAAAAGAATAGAATGACTATGAGCTGTTAATCAGCTGCTTTTGTAGTCCAGAGTTTGATTTCCTCAGCGTCCATTTTCTTATTTTGTGACTCTAAACAAGTATGTTAACCAGACAATAGTCCCAGGTTGCCCACTCTAAGGATGTCATTATTCTTTTGGTAAAACTTGACTACTCTTAGAAAGCCCTCCAGGGTTGTTAGCCTAGTAACAATCTATAAATCTATGAAAAGGTACTGTTGTGTCTAATAGACTTACCCCATTAACAACTAAATAATAAAAACAGAAGTGTTCTGGAACTAATGCGTTGGATCTATTTTCTATTTAACATTAGCTATATAAGATTAAAAAAAAAAAAGAAAACAATGTTATAGAAAAAAAGTGTAGCTTTTTATACATTTATTTGGACATTACATGCACTTAAAAAAGCAAAATGCTCCTATTCGTTACAGCAATCAAGCTTGAAGAGGGTCCACTACTGTAGGGCTATGTTTGGGTTGTCCTTCTATTTGTCCTCTCAGTGCTTAATTCTCTTTTTGACATTAAATTGCCATACTTGAGTCACATGTGCCTTCGTTGTACCCAAGTCTATCCTTCTACCACCCCATAATTCCATTCTGTTAAACTGCCATTCAACTTCTAGAATAGATATGTAAGCAAAATAAGTAACCATGGAGATGCCAAATTATAATCTGCACTACTTATATGTATAAGATTGTGCCAATTAAATTGGATGAAGGGTGAAAACATGGAACCCACTGCTATTGGTTTTACCGAAGTTCAGCTGCTATTGTGAGGGCTCTGTGAGTGGCACTACAATGAGGTAGAATCACAGGCCGTATTAGAATACTCACAAGAAGGGGAGGAAGGGCATAGTGTGACCATATGAATAACCAGAAAAGAACCAATTCCTTAGCAGTGTCAAGGACACTCAGCCCCCATGAGAAAAGATATAAACCAGCATACAAAATGGTATAAATAAAAGAAGGAAAATATGGTGTAAAATCTCCTTCAAACAGGCTGAATTGGAAAGGACATCTGTTGGAGAAGTTTACAGCCACAGGATGATTATTTATAGGTGTTATAGTCCTGCCCTTTTAATCACATTTAGTGGTTGTCACCTTGGTCTGCAGCCAGTCTCAATTTTAGCACTTCCACAGTAATTTCAAAAACTAGATTCTGGTATTTGGCAATGCAGACAATATTACCCCAATTAAGTGGTGAAACAGTCTATTGGTTTCATTGGCTTCATATGGTATCTCTTGACTAACATAGCTCTCATTTTCAGGTATTAGAAAATACTCCACTTGTATATCACAAAAGGTTTTCATTTTTATGTGTCTAAACTTAATAAGCTGTAGAGATGTCTGCATGATTAAAATGCTGACAATGAATGGCAGTGTACTTTCCTTTATTGTTGGGAAAACTATCAAACAGCCCAATGTTTGTTGTACATTTGTAACAGTTCTGTTAGTGTGTGCATTCTATCTGTTTTCAGGATTGTGTACTTGCATTTTCTTTGTACTATCATTTGTTGGACTCAAACTTTGTGTACTTATTATTTGTATCCTATATATAATTAAAAATAAAATTTTTTCACTGTACAATACTATCCAAATACTCTCCTTAAGCATACTATTCTCAACCTCTTACTGAAATAACAAAATATTTTAAACATAATTGCTGCCTGTACAATCCACTAAGTTGCACGTTTGCTTCTCTTCAGTAACTTCCCCCCTTGTAAAAATCTTAGAATGCATATGTATAAATCTAAATAAAAATATAACTACTCTGTGTTTGACTGGAACTTAGTATAATGCAATGTAATCAAATGGAGCTTTTCTCCCCGGGCCTCAGCTGAAAATAGGTATTAGCCAGTTGGACTTTACTGGTAGACAAATAAATAAATAAAATAAATAAATAAATTATGTTTATTACATATTCAGTTAAGTTCTGCTTGTTTGAAAAAAAAAATCAAAAAAAAAGAAAAAAACAGTGGACAAATTTCTAGCAACTGTTACAACAAGCAGTAATCACACAGGTGGAAAGACCGTTACCAATGCGTTGTGAATGGTAAGAAACATGTAGTGTTTTAAAAGCACATTGATTGCTTATATCAAAGACTACCTCACTACTAATGATTAGGATGTTGAACATGAGTGGTGAGGGAACATTTAGTAACTTATGAGTTTGTGTGACCTGGGAGTTATCATAGTTAGAGTTGGATGGGTGTAGGGGGAGCAGGGGAGCTTGCCTGTGCTAAAGCATTTTTAAATTATCATTGTTAGTATAACATCAGCATTTTTATGATGATACCTATGTCCTTGATGTACTGACATGAATCCTAACTGATCAGATAGCAAAAAAAACAAGTTTTGCAAAATGGCACCTATATGTGCTTACACCTGTGTCTACATAAAATAAAAAAAGAAAAGGGGAAGACTAGTTAGTCCAAAATCATGGAACTTGTGCCTTTCCTCTCCAGAATGCAGATATTTGCACAGTGAAAGAAAGGCCTTAAAAAAACTAAGCCCAGCAGCAATGCATACTCAGTGGCCTCCTGTCAGCCAGCTGAGCTGTCAGTGGGCAAGACAGGTCATCTTAGACTTCCTAACAGTTAGACGAAATAAAGTAGTAGGGTGCCTCAAAGGAAGAAGAAAATGGATGTCTGCTTCAGAACTACTTGCCCAATGACCTATTTTTCACAGGGAGAATAGCACTGAGATACTAAAAGCAAACATGGTACACATGGAAAACTAAGACACAGATTGAGGGGTATATGGTGACATTTGCCTTGTTCTCATAGGCCCAGTAACTGTAAAAAAAGAGTAGACCTTTCTGTCCAAACAAAGAAACACCTCAACACTCACAGCAGTTTGTGAAAGAAACAGGATTACAGGTAAAAATATTACCTTATCTAGTCCCAGGACATTCTGCTAGTGAAGTGGCATGGACTCTTGAGAGACGAGCTCCCAAGGGATTCAAAACCAAAGGAAGAACGGAATAAAATTCAGTCCGCCTAGATGGGCATTAAAGAACAGTCAATGAATTAATAGAAATGAGGAGAAATACACAAAGAAAGCTTTTTTACCCAGTTCCACTGAAACTCATCATGTGTCTATACACCAAAATCTTCCAAGAGGGATCAGACTATGGGAAAGACGCAGTATTCTCTGGCACTGAAAAAATCTCAGGAGTGCCCTACTTGAATGCAGTCTGAACACTTCCCTTTTGAAGTTACAGCCCCACAAGTGGTCTCACATTGCAGCTTAATATATATCTAGTAACATCTGATACCTCAGGATGTCAGCCACCACTAGAAAGATTCTGCATTTAGTGACCCCTGCCAAATATGCACTATCACTTCACAGAGATGGGTAGGTGATCCATACAATCCATTTGATCAAATATCCTATAATTGTGTGACTGTCAGACATCAAGTGCTGTGGCCTCAGTTTCTCCTTCTCTACTTAAAATACCAGCAAAACTGTCCCGTATAAGAGAAAATGAAGCAGAGATGCTGTGCACCATAGACTCTGGTTAATTGGATGATAGGCCTCATGGCGTGAATAAAGTGACTGCACACCAATGAGTCCAGTACCTGTTCTCCAAAAGCACTGTACTTCATAAACAGATGTTTGCATTGTGATCTTCCTGTTAATTTGCCCCAAGTGTATGCAGCAGTACACATACATGATGTTGAGTACATAGTGCAGCAATGCTTGGGGGTGCTGTAATGGAAAGTCTATATGAAGACCTCACCTATTCATCAATATAAACATGTCATGGCACTACTTTCCTATGTTGTTACCTATGCGGGGGAAAGGACAACAAGTGAAGTCATGAGGTCTGATTAGATACTCAAGGACCACTGGCATCACTGGCCAGTATATAAGAAGTTATATGGCAGCATCTAATGGTAAAAAATTTAATAAGAAATACAATCATTAGTTATAAAATGAAGCATGACTAATGTACCAAGTATTTTTCAAACAGTTGTTCCTTCCCTTTTCCTTTCTGATGATTTACCCATCCCAAGTTTTTATTCTTCCCTATCTTTGCAATTATTTTAGTGTCAGTGGTACAACAGGTAGCACATGGCAGCCTTTGGTGCAGAAGGCTGTGTGGATCCTATTCCCATGCTAGGTAGAGGGATTGCTGACATTTCACTACACTTGTCAGTGTGTTGTCCTTCAGATGAGATATTAAACTGAGGCCCCATCTGCCTGAGATGGTGGTAGCTCAGCTGGATGTAAAAGATTCCCTCAGTACTATTGAAAAGAGTAGAGGAAGTTGCCCGATACCCTGGACAAATTTCTCATAGTACTATAAACAGCACCTTGAGTCTCCACTGAAAAGAGGGCTGGTGCAACTACCCAGTCAACAAAGGATAAATAAATAAAAAAAATAATACATTTTACACATTTGATGAGGAAGGAAAAGGTATGTATATGTCAGAGATGTGTCTTCCACTCTTAGATTCCCTGATAGCTGCTGGCAGACCTGGTGGAAGTATTAGGTCTATAACAAACCAAGACTGCTAGTGGGACTAGCTGCTTCAATCAATGAGTGACATGCCTGTGTTGTATCCATTGCATAACATACCGTGGTGCAATAAGTGAGATGCACAAGGGGAGAGCAACAGCAAATAGAAAAAAAACACACACACACTTGGGATGATGATGCTACTTGAGTATCATTTAGGACCATTGGTATGACCAACCAATAAAAGAGAATGAACAGGTCAGGCAACTGATGGAATGGAAAGGGCAGTTGGACAAGGAAAACCAAAAAAACTGCTTAATGATATTGAACTGGAACAATAGATTGGTGGGATAGTGATTTTTACAGTGCACTAATATTGTAAATTCATTAACTGTCAGCAAACCAACAGAACAGAATGGGATCAGACTACGATAGACTTACTTCCTTGTTAACTAGTTAATACAATTGCCTGAGTATAGAGACTGTCTAGGGTTCACTAAACAGATAACTTTAATGATCCCACTTGATGACAAAGCATAGAACAAATGAGAGGCCAAAGAAAGTACAGTTGTGTACCTACCATAAATGTAGATGTTCGAGTGTATTCACTGTTGCAGTCATCACACTTGGGTTATCCTGCTGGCAGGCTACCCGCAGTCGGCCTGAATTCCAAAGTCCTGGTCCGGCGTCGGTTGCTGTCACCTCTTCCCTGACATCAGTGCGCCAGGGGCATATAAGATGCAGCTGACGCCATTTTCTTCAGTTTTTCTTGCCCCAGATGTCAGGTGCCCCCAAAAGGGTAGGCTAAAAACATTGCTTATAAAAGGCATACACTAAAATAAACAATACCTTCATCTACAAGGAAATACACCACATAGGTTGTATAGAATAGAGAAGTACAGATAAGTCCCAGCAAAGAAAGGGGGATGGTGGGTAGGTAACCTGGACTGCAACAGTGAATACACTCAAACATCTACATTTATGGTAGGTACACAACTGTACTATGTTCATCGTGTTTCACTGTTGCAGTCATTACACTTGGGTTGAATCCCAAAGCTGAGGTTGGGCGGCTGGGTCTAAATAGAATTCAGAGTGTCTATGAGGCCCTGCAGAACTATAGTGGAAAAGTCTGCTCTGGATTTAGAGTAAAGAGGTAAGTGGTAGTGCTTGGTAAAAATGTGCACTGAACTCCAAGTTGCAGCCTCCAAAATTTCCTTGGTTGGTACTCCTCTGAGAAAGGCTACTGATGTGGCTGCTGCCCTGGTCGAATGTGGCCTAATGCCCTTAGGCACTGATTTGCCATGCTGTGCATAACAGAAATGAATGCAGAGTCCTATCCATTTTGAAATAGTCTGCTTTGAGATAGCCTTTCCTTGTGATCCAGCAGCATATGCCACTAAAAGTTGCTCAGCCTTTCTGAAAGCTATGTAGGTCTGAAAACACCCTCAGAAGCTGATGCCTGCTCAGTGGCTCCAGACCCATCTGAGGGAATAGTTTCTGTAGGCCCAATACCTTAAGTTTCCAGAGGCCTAGTTGTTTCCATGTGGGAGTCAGAGGCGGCCTGTGGCTCTGAGGTAGCGGGTGTCAGGGGCTGCGAAAGCACTTCACTGAGAACCGGCGAACCGGCAACTGGCCTAGAAGAGGCTTCGTCATCGGTTTTGGACCTCGGATGCCTGTCCTTTTCTTTTTCCTTGTGCTTTTTATGAACTCCGGTCATCAGCTGTTCTGACGACATTATATAGTTAAACCTTCAGCCAAAGTAATGGAAAGCAAAATTGAACTGACACTTAATAGTGCATTGGTTAAATCTAGCACAAAACCGACAACTAGCAACATCGTGGTCAGGGCCTAGGCAAGGAATACAGTAAGAATGAAAATCCTTATGGGGTATTTGCTTCCCACAAGAAATACAATTGTTAACTTTTACTGACATCGGTCTGGAGCAAGAAAAAGTTTCCCCAATGGGGTACTTAGCTTTATTGAAGACTTTGGATCTGAAATTCAATTTCAAAAATCTCAGGAGTCGGCCGACCGGCACTTGCGAACGGCTTTTGCTTTGGGCATGGCGCGGCAAGAAAGACTGAAGAAAATGGCGTTGGCTGCATCTTATATACCCCTGGCACACTGACGTCAGGGAAGAGGTGACAGCAACCGACGCTGGACCAGGACTTTGGAATTCAGGCCGACTGCGGATAGCCTGCCAGCAGGATAACCCAAGTGTAATGACTGCGACAGTGAAACATGATGAACATCAGTACAGTACATGTGCAGCATCTGTAATCCTGACAAATGGTACTGCACAAGGGAAGGCCAGCTGCATAGACTGCTGGTGACAAAAGATGTATTTTCCCAAATTAAAAGTAGTACAAAGTGGAATGGAGGTCTGTTTTACTGCCAGTATAGCATAGATCTATCATGCTTTTACTAATAATTATGCTCTATATTTGTATTCATATTATGTTTTCTTCTGTTATGTATTTATTTTTACTGTTTAAGCTGTTTTTTGTATTGTTTATACTTTTTATAACTGGGGTTTTTCTCCTCAGGCCTCTGCTGAAAAATGGCTTTCCTGCCCAGTCAGACTAACCCAGTTAACAAATGTCAAGTAAATAAACACTGTTGTTATACAGCAGCTTAGCAGGTTTCATTCTGTCTCCTGAAATTGTTCAGTTGTTGTAATTATTGTTACCATCATGGTGTAGGAATCCTTATCTGTCTCTCAGGATGTCAGTGACTAAATCTAATGACATAACATTGCGAAGGACAATGGTATCCTTTCTACAGAATACTATTCGTGATTTCTGTGCACTGTACTGGAGCCTGTCACCTTTGTCTTTTGATATCTATCATCTGCATGCATTACTCCTGTTTCCTTTTATAACCTGGATCTAATATTTGTAATGCAAATTACATTTCAGTTGCAGTCTTTGTCTTCAACCAGTTTCTTAATACTTCCTACATGTGTGTATTCAGTAAGAAACTAAATCAAAACAAGCATGCATTTGTGAGGGTATATATATATATATATATATATATATATGCATGCACACACACACACACACACACACACACACACACACACACACACACACACACACACACACACACACAAAAACAAACTCTACTCACACATACAAAATGTCTTCCTTATGTCTAATATTGTATATATCTATGTCCTGCTTAATGTTACAGATTGTGATTCTACAGCTAAAATTTAACATTTACACCAGTGAGGAAGGAAGCTTTATGTTATTTTAAAACTGACAATACATTTCTTGCGTATCTTGTGTCTAGAGATTACCTTCTGGGCAGCACTGTTCAAGTTCAGTGATTTAAAAGTAGAGGAAGGAAGAAGAGCATTTCCATCAGGATGCTACATAGCAAATGATGACAAATGTATTATCTGTCACCACAAAAAGGGGACATGGAGTCCATAAGTGGTGAAGAACATTTAATGTATGAATAGCTGCCAGTGTCTGTTTTATGTTTATATGTTTTGGTGTGTCCTGAGGACCCAAGAAGCCTTGCATTTCACCTCTCATGGACACCACTCAATGCAACATCTGAAGAGTATGTCTGGACAGATTGGAGTAGAGTCTAAAGAGAAAAAGGAGGCTTGGATTCAGAGGTAGTTGGTCACTGCACCACTGCAAATACCAGTACTGGTACCTGGAGATCCAAGGAATGAAGGTGCTGTATCAAACAATTCAAGTACCACTGAAGTTTTCTCATGTGAAGTCTGACTAGCAGTATCATTAGAACCATTGATGATATGCTGCCTAGAATTTTGATGAACTCCCTTGCTGAGGCCATGCCTAGAAAAGAGAAATCTGACAAAATGTGCTGATAAATCAGAACTTTGTCTTTTGGCAGGAAGGCTATACTTCTTACTGTGTGTATCCAACACCCCAGGAAAACAATTTCTTTGAGAGGGTGTGAGGATGGACCTTTGATGGTTCAATTTGAAACCCATATGAGAAAGGAAGGATGGAGCTTGTCTATGGACTCCAAGCACCTGGATATAGAGTCTGCATAAATAAACAAGTGGTCTAAATAAAGAAAAACAGCAATAGTCAACCACTGGGGCCATAAACTTTGTAAACATTCAAGGTGCAGTAGATAGCCCAATGGGTAATGCAGGAAACTGATAATGTAAACCATGCACAGTAAATCTCAAATATTTCCTAAGTTTCGGTGTAAGAGGAATATGATGATAAGTGACACTGAGATCTAGTCACCATGAAACAGTGGTCTGGAGGCAACATAAGGAGAGACTATAACGTGAGCATTTTGAATTTCAAAACTTTTACAAAGGTGTTTAGAAAGGACAAATCTAGGAAAGGTATCCAGCAGTGCTCCTTTTTTGGTACCAAAAAAATTCTGGAGTAAAATTCTTTACCTTTTTGTATCATGAGCACTGGCTCTATGACCCTTGCTTCTATCATGTGATGGAGCACTGGAGGAAACAGCTCTGTCTGGTCTGGTGGGTATGGGGGGAACTCCCCTGAAAAGGGAAGGATTTTCTATCCATTGCCAGGTGTATCATCTCTGAATTATTCTCAGACTAGGGTCTCTCTTGTGCAGTCAGAGCAGGGAATTAATCTCTTATTAGAGTGCTTGGATTTCTTTCTGTATTAATGCACTCTGCTCTGTGTATTTTTAACATTGGATTGCAATTTTACTGCAAATAATCTATTTGAATGTGCTGTGGAGATTTCGCTTTCTCTGACAAGAAAATACAGTTTTATTTGCTATTAAACATTATTTTATAGTAAATTCATGTAGCTAAAGAGTGTGGAGCTATTTTTTAACATTGGTTTAGCACATTAATTGCTTGAGGTCTGAACACATTTCAAACTGTTTTTGTGATGACAGGACAGTTTGGCAGACTTTAGTTGTGTAGGGGCATACTACTGGGGCCCAAACGAACCAGCAGTATGGTGCAGAACAGCAGCAACAACAATGGAGGAACAGCCATCGGAGAAAGGGCCAGTGGTCCAACAACAACAGGAAGAGATACTGACTGTACTAAATGAGGACTGTTTGAAATTGGCCCCTTATACTGATTGCGAACCTGCCTGCTTATTTCCATACTATGAGTCACAGAGTGAGATTGCCTATTTGTAAAATTAGTAAGAAAGCTGGGTTCACTATTTACAACTTTAGTGCCCTGGAAATTAAAGAAGCACATCATAATTTATTGTGTAAAGGTTTTAATTTTGTCCCTGACTTTAAATTTAATTTGGTAGATGTGTATACAAGTGTGAAATTGTTTACTAGGCAATTAAGTTTGTCCTTGTTTTTTAAGGATCAAAATAGTCAGGGGAATATGGTATCCTCTGACCTTACTAGGAAAAGTACATTTGTTCCACCTGTACTTGTAAGTTTGTCCTTGTTTTTTAAGGATCAAAATAGTCAGAGGAATATGGTATCCTCTGACCTTACTAGGAAAAGTACATTTGTTCCACCTGTACATAGGGAAGTGGTAACTTTTGAGAAACTGTGCATTAATGGAATTAGAAGTTTAACTAATTAGAAATGTAATGTTTGTTATATTGACAACCTGACTGTTGATGAAAGGAATGCTTTATTTGACTTGGCCAATAACACCAAGGCCAGAATCCTGAAACCTGATAAGCAGGGTGGGGTTGTCATTATGTCACACTTTGATTATGTATCAAAAATGCAAAACATCTTGGATGACTTTACTACCTACCAGAGGGTCTCCAAAAACGAATTGAATATAGCGTACCACAAAATAGACTTATTTTTGTTGGATGTTTGTTTCAAGGGGCTGTACAGGAGAGTGAGTTTCATTTTCTTAATGTTGAATATATAGTCACACCTGTTGTATTTGGTATTCCCAAAATCCATAAAAATTTGAATAATCCCCCATTTAGGCCGATTGTATCATCTAGAGGCTCAAAGACTGAGCCCATGGCAGTCTATGTGGACAAGAGTACATAGCAGGTTGTGACTGGAGTTTCTCATGTATTAAAAGATTCATGGCATTGTCTTAAACAGCTAAGTACTCACAGTAGTGATGACAAGAATTGGTAATTTCTCACCATAGATTTGGTTAACCTTTTTTCGATTATTCCACACTAAGAGGGTATCAATTATTTCAGAGAAAGTTTGGTGAAAAGTAGACAGTTGAATGGTGAAAAATTGAATACAATGGTAGCATTCATGGAATTGGTGTTGAAAAACAATTTTTTGAGCTTTGACTGGGAAATTTACCATCAGATTTTGGGGGTCGCAATGGGAACCAAATACGCCCCCGGATTTGCCAACCTAGTTTTGCTCCATTGGGAGGATATGTATGTTTTTCAATTGCCTTTTCCAAGATAAAATAGCTATATATAGCTGGTTTTTAGATGATGTACTGGTTTTATGGAGAGGCAGTGAAGAAGAAACCAAACATTTTGTAGAATACCTCAACACTACTGCACCATTTCTTTCATTTACTAGTAAGTGGAATAGTGAAGTAATTGATTTTTTAGACATCAAACTCACTAAAACACCTGGGAGTTTGCAGAGTAATGACTTTAGAAAGGGGACATATAGTAATTCATTGCTCCATTACAAAAGTTGTCATCCCCCATCAACGTAGGGGAATTGTTAAGGGGCAAATGGTTAGGTGGTCATAGCTGATTAGTGACAATACTATATATCAACAGGAGCTATATACTCCGATAGTGTTGTTTCGGGATACTCCTTAAAATTATTAATATCTATATGGAATGAGGTAACTAGGAAAAGAGATACCTCTTTCACTCCCATCTTATGGGGAACAAATCATAGTTTTGATGTAAGAACTAATATTTTTGATCTCAAGGTATTAGTTTTGAAGTATAAATACCAAGCACCAGAGTTATTACAGGTTATTCGAAGGGCATGGAATGTTACTTTGATATTGAACTTAAGAAAGAGCTAGGATGGCACCCACAGGTGGTATTTTCAAGGGGAAGAAATATCAAATACTTTTTGGAAGCACATAGGTCAACAAATACATGTTCAAGGATGTATAAATGTGGGTCATGCAAATTTTGTAGATTCATAAATGATGGTCCCTATGTGACTGTTCTTGGGTACAACAGGACAATATCTTGTCCAGGTAGGTGCAGTTGTAGTTCAAAAATGGTGGTTTATTTAGCAACTTGTACCACCTGTACAGGATTCTACATAGGAAAAACAACATGTTGATTAAAGGACAGGATATCTGAGCACCTTAGAGCTATCAGAAACGAGGATCTGCACAATGCCCTATATATGCACAGTATCAGTTGCCCCAATTATAAGAAGTTTATCTTTTTTGTGATTGATCAGGTAATTCCCAGTGAGAGAGGTGGGGATGAAGATCTCAAAGTTGAATTGTTAGAATACAAGTGGCAGGTCATTTTAAATGCAATCTGTTTACCAGGTTTAAATGACCACATATCTATTATGCCAGTTTTGAAACAAAGAGCTTGTAAAGTTTAAATTGATTTATTTATAAGACATTTTTATATATAAAAACATCAATATATATTTTAATGGCTATATATTTTTTTAGTTTTACGTGTTAAGTATTATTTATGTATATATATGCATTTTGTCAGTATTGATATATCAGTATGATGTGATTTTGTATGTATATTACTTTAAAATGATATACTTGATTTAGTGTAGGGATATGATTGGTTGATTGGTGGTTGAGTAATTGATTCTTGTATAAATGCATTTTATTTAATGGCTTCCATTAACTCTGAAGAAGCCATTTGTGGATGGTGAAAGCACTAAGTTTGTGGAGCTGAGTATTAAACCTGCTTGAGTGCGGTTCTGTCCGTTTTTTCAACTTTGTGTGTTTTTTTTTTACTAGTTTATACATTTTGGTAGTTTGGTTTATTTCATGCTTGCTTATATAATCAAAACTGTGCTGATTTAAAAGCTGACATTTTTGAATGCATATTTAAATTCTGAGCTGGTGTTTGGGACCTTTGTTATACAGATTCTTAAATAGTAGGATAATAGAGACAAATCAATACATGTGTTATCAACTGAATCAAAGATCTTAAAAGCCACTTCAACAATGCACAGTCTGAGGGATAGTAGGTAGGTGCTGGCAGTGAAGAATTCAAACATCTACTGTTAAATAGGGCTTATGCAACTGTACTACATTCAGCATTCCCACTGTCTCAGTTGCATTTGGGTGTATATATATATATATATATATATATATATATATATATATATATATATATATATATATATATATATATATATATATATATATATATATATATAATAGACATACTTAGATATATCAAGATTAATGAAAGAAATATACTGCAGAAGGTTAATAAAACCCAAAAAGTAAAACAAATGAACACAGTAATTAGGACTGTTCATAGAGATCCATGCAATATAACTTACTGTGCAGCTAAATTAACAACTGATAAAGTTATACCACAAGAACACAGGGTAGTGAGGGAAAGGAAGGGGAGAAATCGAATACCATCATGTAAATATTGAACAGAGACCATTATAAATACGTTAAGACAAGAAGTGTCACTGTTAGAAGACCATAGAAGAGGGAACAGATCAACAAAAATAGGAAAGATAGATGTGATAAAAGCATTGCACAGTATGACAACAGACCAGGATCTATCATGCACTATCATAAATAACAAACTAAAAATTTCAGCACAGGCAGAAAAACTTAGAAGATATGAAGATAAATGTAAAGGGAGAGTACACAATAAGCAATTTATCAATGACCCAAAAAAGTTTTATAGAGAACTGGGAAACAGAGTAAAAGGAATTGAAAGACCGCCAATAAAAGAAGAAATAGATATATTTTGGAGAAATATCTATGAAAATCCTCTGGAACATAACAAAGATGCTAAGTGGATAGAAGAAGTTAAAGGAAGAATAAGAAGTTTAAAGGTACAGGATATGAAATGGAATGAAGTAACAGCCAAAGAGATTAAAACAAATTTACGAAAATTCTCTAATTGGAAAACCCCAGGCCCAGATGCAGTACCTAACTTTTGGCTAAAAGTATTAACATCTTGGCATGACGATTTAGCCATGAGTAAGAACTATTTAAATGTGCACCCCAAACAGACACAAATTTAGCTAACAACAGGAAAAACAATGTTCCTACTTAAGAGTGAACCTGCAAGCTACCCTAAAAATTATAAACCAATAACTTCCCTTCTGACACCATATAAACTATACATGGGAAATGATGCTGACAGAGTTTATAGCCATTTAGAAAAAAACTCAATTATGGCAGTAAAACAAAAGGACAATAAAGGAAAGTCATATGGAACAAAGGATCATTTGTTGATAAAGTCATAGTGGAGAACTGCAAAAAGGGGAAGAAACTAAGTATGGCATGCACTGACTACAAAAAAGCATTTGATAGTATCCCACATTCATGGATAAAAGAGTGCTTAAAAATGTATAAGATACATCCTACACTGATCAGCTACATTACAGTGACCATGAAACAGTGGCAGACCACTCTGCAATTAAGCCATGATAAAGGACGAATTATTATCCACGGGATAAAATTTCAAAGGGAGATATTCCAGGGTGACTCTTTGTCACCACTGCTATTCTGCCTTGCCCTTAACCTATTAAGCTGTCTACTTAGCAGCTAGGCCATGGATATAAATTGGCTCCTAGAAAACAACAAAGTGTAAAGACTTCTCATCTTCTCTTTGTTGATAATTTAAAACTGTATAGCTCAACAGATGAAGAACTGAAAGCAGAACTGCAGGTGGTCGAACCTTTTTCAGATGATACTAGAATGTCATTTGGTCTTGATAAATGTGCAAAAGCAACCTTTAAAGCAGGAAAACTGCAACACCAGGAAAAAGTCTGGGACAAGAATGTGATATAAAAGAACTTGAGATAGAAGGAGTATATAAATATCTGGGAAATGATGAAGGATCAACAATAAAACATGAAGAAATGTGAGTAAAACTTAGTAGGGAATATTTCAGAAGACTTAAATTAATCCTGAAAACAGCACTGACATCTAGGAAAAAATCCAGGCTATAAACCAATTTGCTGTTTCTGTCCTAACTTACAGTTTTAGAGTGATTGACTTGCCCTAAAACGTCTTGAATAGATTAGATAGGAAAACAAGAAGAATGCTTCATGCTCACCAAATGATATATAAAAAACAGTGCATACCAAGATTATATCTTCCCCGTTCTGAAGGAGGGATGGGCCTCCTTGAAATTGATTACATATATGGATCTGCAATTGTGGGACTCCACACATATCTGCTGACCTCACAAGACCCAAATGTAGTGAAAGTTTTAAAACATTAGAAGAATAAATCTAAGATGACTTCTCTGATTAATCTAGCAGAAAAATATCAGTATCAAGCGGGAATGGAAATCAAACCAGAAGTAGATAAAAATCAGACTGCAACTGAATTTGCCAAAAAACAAAAGGAAGAATATAAGGTGAAGGACCAGATGAGATGGCAAAAAATGTGGAAAATGCATAAATGTAGTTGCAAGTATAGAAAACTTCTGGAAGAACCTCATGTTGATCAGGAATGAATTCAGGAATGGTTAAGGAGAGTTGAATTCAAACCAAGAGATGAAAGGTTAATATTGATGGCCCAAGATAGTGAGCTATGTACACATTGGTTTACAAAGTCCCTTGAATGTGAGAGAAAGAGACAAATGTAGGTTTTGCAAAACAAAAATGGAAACAGTTGCACACCTTATTGCTGGTTGTGACATATTATTGGCAGGACTGTATACTAAAAGATATAATAATGTGGTGAGACAGTTGCACTGGTGCTTGTGCAAACGTTATGATAATGAAATGGCTAAAAAATCACTGAAAACATGAGCCACAAAGTATCATAGAAAACAATGAAGTCTACATTACGTGGGATCATCCATTACCAACAATTAAAAAGATAGATGCTAGAAAACTGGATATAGTGGTCCAAGAAAAGAAGACAAAAGTAGCATTGATCATTAAAATCACCACACTCTGTGATTACAGTGTCCTGTGTACACAGAGATACAAAGTCATAAAATATCAGAATTTGCAAGCAGAAATGAGAGCAATGTGGAAGAAAGATACCCAGATTGTTCCAATTGTAGCAGGAGCAACGGATCTTATAAAAAAGAGTCTACAATCATATTTAGATATGCTACCAATACATGTAACTTCATACGAATTGCAGAAGGAGTTATTACTAGGCACATTACGATTGCTGTGAAGAGCACTTTTGGCTTACATCAAAGAGTGCAACAATATTAACTTCATGAACTTTCATTGTGCTTTGCTTTAGGAATGGGGTCCGTTCCTGACTTGGTATTAGAAACCCAAAAGATTTGGAGAAATTGAAAAGCTCTTGGATGTTGATTTGCTTTATATTTCATTATTCTAGACCTAAGCTATACTAAATGGCCTCCTGGTCAGAATCAGTGCAAAAATGCCTGCCATCTATAGGAAAGCACATTGATTCAGAATTTGTTAATATGCTATCAAGGATATCACTGAATCTTGCTGACATTTTAATGATTTGCTGTTAACTAGTCCTACATACAATATAAAGTAACAATGTCTGCTTATTCCCACATTGTTCCCACTGTTCAAAAGACATTTAATGCTATCCAGTAATATTGTATTATTTTACAAAAACTAAAAAATTTTCTGTGACCATACAGAAGTAAGTTTTGCCTCAGGTACTATTATCTATAAGATCCATAAAAAGCAATATCGTGTAATGCCTGCATGGTTGAGATTATTAACCTCCTTCAATCTGTATTAAAAAAAAAGTGCGCATGACTACTCTTTGATGGCCCCTGATCTGAAAAATCTAAACAAGGTCACACCTGAAAAATCTGAACCATTAATTTAATTCTAGTGACTACCTACTGAGCTTTAAATTAAGTCTGTATTAAGAAAATAATTCTTAGACCTAAAAATGGTCAGAAAGGATTTATTTTATATTGGTTAAGAATAATGACTTTGGGAAGGAACTTTATTAAATAAATGCAACCTTTCAATGGATAGTTCTGTGCAAATAATTTGGCATTATCTCCAAGCAATCTATAATTGTTGACAGTCTAATTACATTATTTAGTATAACAATCTGAACTCATGTAAGATATCCTGTTATTACTGACATCATGGGACAGATTCCAAAAGTTTTGCTCTGAGTGTGAGTCCACCCTGATTCTTGAAGACTTACACTCAGTTTAAGTGACTTACTTCAGTGTAAGGCCTATCTATAAACATGTTTACACTAGAGGCCAGATTCCAAAACACCTAAAAAAAGTATTTTGGAATCAGGCCTCATGCTTCAGACAGCAAACGTTCTTTAACATATTTTAAATCATAGTAAATAGAACTGAAATTTTCAACACTTTTTATACTTTGCTTTATTATTTTTTCACATTGTCTAGGATTTTTTTTTTTTATTTTTTGCATTTTGTCTTCTATACCCAGACCATCAAACCCTTCTTCAATTTTCTGACCTTTTTTTTTCATTCACTGGATGACCAAATCCATATTCCCAAATAGGCCAATATTTAAGCCAAGTTAAGCCACCATCCTAGGGCAGTTTGGAATTTTTGTTTATGTCCAGCAATTTGTCCTGTCTCATAGATAATGTGCAAAGCTGTGAATAAGAAATCGGTGCACTTTCTCTATTTAAAGTTGGGTTAAGTCCTTGGTCTCTGCTCTGGCCTTAACCCTGTTGGAAAACCCTTTTCTTCCTCCCTCTCAAGATAGGTGAACTGGCAAAATGCAGGTCATTCTAATTCCGCCTACCTATCTAGCCCCACATGAGTACTCAGGTATTATGCTATTTTCTGTATAACACACACACACACACACACACACACACATACACACACTATATTTTTTTAAATAATATATATATATATTTTTTTTTTCCAAGAACACATAACTGTTATATCTTCATTGTGGAGGTCTGACTCTGTAGGACTTTATTCAGAACTGCTTCTAATTGCATTTGCTTTGTAACTAAATATATGGTGTGTACCTTTTGTAAATCTCTGCATAAATAAAAAGGTAGTTTCCAATATTTCAAATAATTTACTGTATATCTAAAATGCCACTGAGGGATGTGAATAATTTTGGAAGCAGGAACATATGGGAGTCATTTTAGCTCTATTTCAGTGATATATAGTCAGATTCCGAGATTTCTTCTGCAGTGCACGCAATGCAGTCTGCATGTTCTGCAGAATAGAGACACAGTTGGATCTGGGCATTTACAGCATCTGTCATCTGTGCACAGGGCAGTAAAATAAACTAATACACTTTTTGCAATTCCTATTTGCCTGTAGCAGTGTTAGTAGTGTTGGTGTAGCTAGCATATCTATGTATCTATGTTTGATAACCAGCTATTCTTTACTTTTATTTACTTGTTTATTTATTTATTTATGTTTAGCAAGAAGCTTATTTCTGTATGAATGTAGCAGGCCATTTTTTCTACCTCTGTGTGAGCAACTAATGCTACAGCTGTAAAAAAATATATCCTTCATATCTGCTGCATTATCACTGTAGCTGTGTTTTACTGGTTGGTTAGACCTTTATAACTGTAATACAGCTGCAAATGACAGTTCTTGCAATTTTTATAGCTGTTGCATTTTCATTAGCACTGTTATTCATGCAGAGATGATTATCTGCATATTTACAGAATAGCAGATGCAAATTTGCTGTGTAATATTGCCTCATCTGCAGCTCTGCTATGCTGTTGTCCATGAATTGTACTTATACAGTTTTCCATGATTTTTCCCCACACACCAGCTCATTGTAGTACACATTATATTTATGAATATCATTTGTAGTCTGCCTTCCTTAACTAGCAGTTTTTCTTTCACTGTATTCCTAATTCTTAAAGATAACTATCAACTATATGCAAACTGTTAAATATACAGAAATGTTATAGTATTAGAAATCGATAATATTCAGGGCATATATGAATACACCACACTGCAAAGAGTTTCTTTATTACCTTCACTCTGCCCTTCTCTCCAGATGTCATCACAATTTCATGACTGTAGACAGTGAGCTGTACTTCCCGAGTCCATGACACAACAGTACTTCCTCCTCTGTGCTCATTTACTACCT
The DNA here is from genome assembly GCF_019279795.1 of Protopterus annectens. Lineage (NCBI taxonomy): Eukaryota > Metazoa > Chordata > Ceratodontiformes > Protopteridae > Protopterus > Protopterus annectens. The sequence continues at coordinate 1,016,619,707 of NC_056741.1, read as the reverse complement.
TAACACTGAAGTTCACAAGGTGAGTTAAGGAGCCACAATATTTGCTCAGAGTATATCTACATATACCTTGGAAATCAAAGGGACGGTCATCAAAGGTGTGATAATGCGGATCACCAGAAGTCCAACATGTTCCATTCTTTGCTGGGTAGCAACCACGAGCACCATTTTTAATTTTGCATTCCTCATAAGGCATGCAACCATAATTTTGGCAGTCCATTCCGCTGTTACTGTTTATGCATTTGCATTTAGTGGAACAGTTGTCAGTTGTTATCACCTCCTCTCCAATATCATAGTAACGACCCTGGTACTGACACCCACACTGACTCAGCGGAACACATCTTCCCACACTTAGAATATAACCATCATTACAAACACAGCTCTCCTTGCAGGGCTGGGTACAGTACAATGGAGCTGTTGAATCTGCACAGCTTGCTGGACAGGCAGTAGCACAGAACTGATAATGACTGTTTTCTGGGCAGGTGATCCCTGTAAAAGAAATAACCAACATCTAAGTAACAAAGGTTGTGAAATAACCAACATTTAAGTAATAAAAGTTGTAAGATGCACATCTGTTATCTTGCAAAGATATTTTCTTGCACAGATTCATGTTAGTATAACCACTGCCACCAAGTTATACTGATCATTGACAAAATGCAGTCTTACTAATTTTGATCAAAATAAAATGCAGTGCTTCTTTTTAGAAAATGTGAAGTTATCAATGCATTTCTTTTAATGATAATTGTGTCTCATATATTGATTGAAGGTGTCACCTGATATTTATTAATTAACAGTGCATATAGATGGCTATTTTTAAGGTTGCGACCACTATTAGAATATATATTTCATTATAACCACATAGCAAAACATTAATAAAACATGTAATGCAAAACACAAATAAAAATGCAGATGAAAATTTTTAAAATGTCACAGATGTACCAAAATCAATGTACCAGAGCTTCTGAACTAGAGTACCAGAGCTCTTGATGTAGATCCTATTATTGCATGATTATTGTGGTAAATCTATTGATTTATTATGTAAGCTGCACTCTTTGCATAGCTGGTCTTATTACCTCTATACTAGACTCCATTATGTGTCATTTTCATGAGACAAACAGAAGAAAGTTATGTAATGGTTTCATAATAAAGGTTTTCCTGTGTCACCTGATGTGAGTTAACTAAGACATCTCCTCTGTTCTCCCATAGCTATGATTGTTCAAGACATTCATGAATTGTTCTGGGAAGTTTTTTTCTTCTCCTGTACTGAGTGATATTAGAATAGGTATATAGACGTTTTGAGGTAGGATGCTTATGGGGGTGCCCCTTACAAAAAAAAACACTTGCTTCAAGTTGTCCTAATACTTGGCATTTGAGATCATTCTTCTCAAATTTTTGCTCAAGAATTCTGGACAAAGCCAAAAATAATGAAGGGCGAAGTCACGCAATTAGGGACATCTTTAAAATATTATTTTAATTAATTTAAGAGGTTAATAGAACAATAGGTTTTGCACCGTCATGAATTTCCAGAATAATATGAAGTTAAGGATCTCTAATATTTGACATTATTGACTGTAATCATCACTGATTTACCAGAAAATCAAACGTTTTATGACTGAGAGGACAGAAATATGAAGCAAAAGTCAGGGATGTTCTACAAAATCAGGAGCAGTTAATTGGTATGATTTAGACCCCATTTTATGAGTGATTAACTTTGATTCTTCATTGTAGAAACTTTCATAAAACATTATAAAGGAATTTCATTTAAAATGTTAACATCTTGTTTGGAGAAAAAGCAGTCTTTGGCCTAACCCTGAAAAAAATCACACTGCCTTTCATTTTTGACATGCTCAGAGTGTAGTGACAACTGCTTTCCAGAGCTCCTGAACTGAACTACCAAACAAAATATGTGACATGAAGATTTTTGTTGAAAGTGGGATAAAATATTTTCTGCCAATCTTTATTTAATGTAAGCTAAGAGGAGTCCAACACTGAAATCTAACCATTCTAAAATATTCTGTGAAAAAATTAGTTTTAAATTCTGTAGAGAAATACCTTGATACTATGAATGGAAATCAGCATTAACAGTGAACATCTGCATCTGAAAGCAAAACCAGGAGATATTACCTGATGCTCAGAATCTTTAATGAAAATGTTAAACTAGGTAATGTATAGCCCAATTCTCTTTTAACAATATCTAGAATTAAAGCAGCTTATGGCTATAAAACAGGAAAACATAGCAAATATCAAAATCTTAATGCTTGATGTGGTTGCTAGGCCACAAGAGGACAGCCAGGAATCATAGGGGTGATTAAGAAAGGTTACCACATGGTGTGCATGATATGCACACCTTGCTGTAAAATTTAAGAATTTAAAGACATCCCTAACCCAATGCTTTAGCGCAGAGGCATAGTAATGCAGGGGTGAGGGTGCAGTATGCCTCAGCTGCAAACAATAAAGAGGTGCAGCCTTTTGGATTGGATTTTCATTAAAAAAAAAACAAATGTTTCCCTTTTAAAAGCTTTTCATATTTAAAAAGTGAAAAGCTTAAAGTAAATTTTTGTTTCTTCCTCTTGCATGTGTGCATCTGTCCGTACATGAAAACATGGTACAGGATTGGAAGAAACTCAAAAGTAACTACAGACAAGGCAGGAGAGAACCATGGGTATTTTTTAAATTAACAACAGCCTACTAGTTGTAGAGTGCACTAGATGTATTATTTATTTATTTATTTAACATTTGTTTACTGGAAAAGTCCAACTTGGAACAAAGGCAATTTTCACCAAAAGTCTGTGGAGAAATGCTCCAGATGCATGTCTTTTTAATGTGGGAGGAAACCAAAATACTCAGAAAAAAAAACACACGAATGCAGGGAGGACATACAGACTCTGCATAGAAGGCACTCCAGCCAAGAATCGAACTAGAGAACCTCTTGCTTTGAGGCGACAATGCTACTGCTACACCACTGCACCATCCGAAGTAGTTAATTTTGCAGTGGATTTTTTTTAATCAAATCTGGAGAACTGGATTAATCACTGCACTTTTTGTTGAAGTGAATCAGTCAGGGTATTATGGACTACTGGACTGAAGGTAAGTATTTTATTTATGTGCATATAATTAGATTTACTTTCTTATTTATGGAGATGGGGAGAGGAGGGGTCAGTAGCTAGGCTAGTGTGTGTGTGTGTGTGTGTGTGTGTGTGTGTGTGTGTGTGTGTGTGTGTGTGCATGCGTACGTGCATGTGTGTGTGTGTGTGTGTGTGTGTGTGTGTGTGTGTGTGTGTGTGTGTGTGTGTGTGCGCGCGTGCGCGCATGCATTTGTTTAAATATTTTGGATACTTATGTTCATTTTTTTCATTCTATTCTTCCATCCTCTTTTTGTTTTGGTGGGATGAGGAGTAGGTAACTGGGCTGTGGATTAAAGTAATTTCTCCTTTCACTTGTTCAGTTGAAATTCTTCCATTAAGGCTGGCAGGTGAATATTTGTGTTAATAAACTAACTAGAATAGTATATGCTTAGTTGTGTGGGGTGGCTAGCTGAGCTGTGGATGACTGTAACTGTCCTTTTATCTTGGTTGGTTTATATTCCACCTTTAGTGCATATTTCTGTGAATAAATCTGAATATTTATGCTTTTTTTCAGGGGGGGTTGGCAGCAATGTTTGTTTTTTTCATATTATTTTAAAGGCTGGATAGTGTGTATTTTTTGTGAAACAAATTAATTTTTTTGGGGTGGAGGTGGCTAGCTGTGCTAGAACTTATCCTCTTCATTCAATCAGCTTAAAGTCTGCTATTAATTGCTGGCTATTGTGCATTTGTATGAAATAAACTGGAATATTTATGCTTTTTTCTTGTGAGGGGGTGGCTAGCTGTGTTGTGAATTAAATAACTGGTGGTCAGTTTAAAGTCTGATATTAATGGCTACTGTGTATTTGTGTGAAATAAATTGGAATATTGTGTAAAATACTTTTGAAACTGTCTTTTATTTTAAAGAATGTTCTTGTCTTTGCCTAATATATTCGGTCTGCAACTTAACCCTTATTGCTTGATTAGCTTATAGTCTGCCTTTACATGACCAGTGTGCATTTGCATGAAACATGATGCAATTCTCTCTCTCTCTCTGGGTGCTATACTCATGAAACCAAGTTGAAACTGCTCCTGATGTTGCAGAATGTCCTTAGGTTTGCTTCATCTTGATCTTGTCCTAGTAGAGTTTGAGGTCAACTGTCCACATGAGTTACCAAATCCTGAACTACTGGGTCAACTCTTAGGGGTGTGCTGTTAATGCCATACTCAACTTTCCATAGGAGGTGTGTGTGTGTGTGTGTGTGTGTGTGTGTGTGTGTGTGTGTGTGTGTGTGTGTGTGTGTGTGTGTGTGTGTGTGTGTGTGTGTGTGTGTGTGTGTGAGTGTTGTTGGGTTTGGTTAGGGTGACTGTCATACCATACATCTTTAGAGTAATGAGCAGAACCTGCAACATTTGGTGAGGGAACAAGACAACATGGATACTACTCTTACCCTCTAATGATACTGAAACCATTACAGGGACGGGAGGTGGATGGAATAGCTAGAAACTTGGAATACTACTCATGTGCCCTAGCAACACCTCTCAGTATGGGAATTAGGGGAGGGGTAGAGCACTAGATGCCAGAGATATAATGTGCTAAGTAGGACATCAACCTTTTTTGATAGCCTAGGGCTGGAAAACAATTCATCAGGCCATGCAGACAGGTATGGGGACTGTGGTGCATTTATGTTTGTGTACAAATGTATACTTTTGCATGTAGGAGCATGACTGAAGGGGAGGGATGGCTTTGCCCACACAATGTGGCTGCCACAGTTAACTATCACATGAAGTTCTGATCTGTACTTTGCAGTAGCTAACTGTGATTCATAGATATGCAGATTAGCTGATAATGAGGTCTTTCCTGATTATGGCTAACATGACTATGAATTGCAAAATACAGCATTGTGTTAACATGCCCTCTTTACCATGGCCCTTAATGCAATGCTGTAGGGATTTAATAAATCCCAGGAATAATTTCTATTACACTAAATCTGCCCTTTTCCCGAAAAAGTAGAAAACAATGAATCACACTGCATTATGTATAATTTGAGGATTTATAGTCTGTTTCAAGTTTTGGAAAAACATTAATGTGATTTCTTTCTGAACTATCTCTGCTCCTCATTAATTAAACTTCCCTCTGAAATCCTTTTTTAAGAATTAAGAAGCAACTTAACAGACTTGACAACTTAGACAGCAGAGCAGCTGTCCAGCTCAGGACCAAAATACAAATTTTAAACTAGAGTGTGATCACGTAAGATTAGTTCAGTATTCTAGTGAAGAACACAGAATTTGGCTTCATCCATTGTGTAAAACTGATATAGTTTAATTCATGAATTATGTATAAAAATTTATTTTAGGGATAATGTTAAAAGAAGAGCTGAAAAGGACAGATATCAGAGACAAAGTGGAAGGGTAATTTTGCTGTGAATTAGTGGATGAGTCTTGCATGAGGAAGAAGATTGGAGCAGGGAAAGGAACAGATGATATAGGGGGCTATGTGAATGGATGGATTAGAAGACAAGATAGGACACGCAGACAAAGGATATTTTTAGGCAGAAGGAAAGGAATTCAAAGTTTTTCAGGACATGATGGCACAAATGAGCAAATGAGTTGGTTAAAGGTGGAATATATTTATATGAAGGCATGAAGAATACTGATAGAGGGCGCAAGAAGAAAACGGAAAAACAAGTTAAAGACTAAATGAGTGGACATTCCACAGTAAAAGGGCTACTGAGGTATGTGCAAGGGGGTAGCCAGTTATATTCCAAGTACACTAAACCTTTTAAGAATAATTCATTTATTTTCTGAAATGAGATGCCTGGAGTTTACATTGTAAAAGCTGTAGTATATTTACAAAAGTTTTACTTTACTAAGTACTAGGTTTTCTTAAACATTTTTTGCTTGTTTGGTTTTGTAAATGCTAAGCTGACCAATTTCTTTTTTTGTCTCAGTAGAAACATGCACTACCCAGGGTAGGAACTATGAATAGGAGTGCTTGTTTAAAGAGGAGATTCCACAAGTTGGTATACAAGGATTCATAGTTTTGATCCTGGACATGTATTAGTACAAATTGTGGAAGAACCATGTGAAACAGGTAACAAGGCAGGAGAAGAAAGAGATGCTGGTTGGGGGCCTACACTATACATAGGCTGCAATAGGTATGATCTGATATTTGATTGTAATTTACATGTCTTAATCCCATTGAAACAATTGTGTCTTGTGTCTTTCGGCTTTTCCCGGTTAGGGGTCGCCACAGCGGAACTCCGGTCCGCTAATGATTGGCAATAGATTTGTATGTGCCGAGTTACCAGCCCTGACACACAACCTTCAATGAAGGTACACCCATTCACGCATGTCTCCACACAGAAGACGCTGTAGCTGAGAATCGAACAGGACATCTTACTGTGAGGTGACAATGCTACCGCAGCACCACCACCGCAGTAACCCCATTACAAAATGTTAGAGATGAGCTGATGAGGATGTAGATAAGCTGCTTATATACTGGTGGTTGAGATCAAGGGACTATAGTCTCAGGTTATATGAAGTGCATAAAAGATAGAGAGGGGCTGTCATGCATTGAGTTGTTGTGTATACTACAAGGAGACTGTGACACAGGGTGAAAATGTTAGTTCTGATGATGACATTAGGATGGGTTGAAATTCAGACACCTAAACTAGTGTTGATGATAATTAAGCAATGTAAAGTGTGAATTCATAGTTGATTTGAAACAAAGAATATAGGATTATCATGGATATATTAAGAGATTAGAAAATTTAGAAGGATGTGGCACTTATGAAAAGAGTGAAGAAGTGGGTAGGGTTAAAGACCGAGATTGAGTCAACATGGGACATGATAAACAGCAGTGAGATGGCAGTTAAACTAAATGGCTGAGATGGGGATTAGCCCCAGAAGCAGGTTAAAATGGAGAGGATGTATGCTGAAGGAAAACACCAGTGGGAAGGATAATATATAGAAGCATACTTTATAATATGTTACATTCAGAATGATGCTAGAATGCTGCGTATGTAATGATATGAATGCAAGGTGCATTTTAAAATTTTCAGTAAGAAGACAGTACATAAAATCTTTCTCACTAGCTCTCTGCTTCTCTGTTGATTGTCGGCTCAATAGCCATTTCTCAGTCATATGTTTAACGTGTTACATAAAAGAGATGGGTACAGCAGCAATGGTGTTCATCCTCCCACAGAAGTCACTTTCGCATCATATCCTGTTGAACTCATAGAGACAGAGAGGGCTATACATTTTCTTCTAAAAGGATATATAACAATACAACAAATGTTTTTGCAGGTACTGAATAAACAGATCTTACTTTGTTAAACTGAAAGAAAATGTATTTCAGTAGTACTCTAAGACTTTTTTGATAAAAAAATTACTTTTAAAATGCAAGAAAAAGTATTCAAGAGCCATAAAGAAAGGTTTGCTTCTATTTTCCAACATATCCAGAATCTCCACAAAGAGGATATATAGCAAGATAAAAAAAAATAAGAGGGAAGAAAAATAATTACATCTGAAAAACTATTGAAAGCTACAGGTATTAAGGTTGTTAATAGAACAAATCAGATTAAACGAACACCCAGATAAAGCAACCTTAGAATGTCTAGAAAAAGATATACATGAGGAAGTGCTATATAAAAAGAATGAAACACAGAAGCTGTTGTAATGCATAAAAAGAAGTTTAAACTTAGCAAATAAAAAGAGATCTGGCATGGTGCAATATTTATGCAGAAAAGAAAACTGTATTTACCAATATGACCACTGCAGCTCCTAAAATATTTGAAGATATATACATGCAAAGACTCACAGACATGATACATTTCACATAAGAAAAACTAGGAAAACAGAAGTGGAATGTACTGAAAAAAATTTAGTGAGGCAAGAAATACAAATTGAAGTGTTAACCAACTGGAAGGTAAAGATTTCAGTGTGGGCACCCCAATACAAGCAATATCACAATATGATAACTCATTAAATTCCCAGAACATTGGTCAACAGACACTTTTATAGAGGATATGCCACAGATTAAAATTCTGGAGTCTTCTGCAGGAGGCCTGTTTGCTAGTACAGTAAGAATTGCATAGCAATGAAATGAGAAGGAAAAAAGAGAGCAGATAGGACATTCAGCCAAGAAGAGAGTAATCTAAGGGTAGACCTGCTTACTTTAATAGAAATAAAAAGGCATATTAAGCTAGATGAAAGGAAGGGACTTCAGAAAATGAATAAGACCCGAAGTATCTTAAGACTGATAAAAAGATGAACACAGTAATTAGGACAATTCAAAGAGATTAAAGTCATGTAATAGAAATAAATAAAATATACAGTTTGCCATTACATGCTTAAGACACTGAAGGTCAAGTCAAGCTGTGCAAACCCTGCACTCAAGCAATTAGAATGTCTAATACCAAAATTGATATCTGTCAAAACCTGCCCCCCTTTTAGACTCATGTTAATGCTTCAACTGGGTCCAGGGTAGCAGGGTGTTTTAACATTCAGTGTGAATTTTTGGTATGCTGGTATTCCTAAAGCCAACTTTTGAAGTTGATTGTTGATGTTGACTTGTGATTATTGCTCGACCTGACGTTTTGAGTCTCAAGCATCCGATAGTAAACCTGATATACTATTGTGTTTAACTAGGCCTTTCACAGACAAGAACACTAGAACCTATAAATGTGGTGAATGTAGTAGTTTATTCTGAATGATCTAATTTTCATATTATAGGATTAAATAAATCATTGAGAGCCAAAGCATATTACATATGTAAGTCAAAGGGACTTATTTATATTGCCCTTTGTTCTGCCTGAGAAAGATTTTATATATGGATGACTATTAGTATATTTTTAACTAAGAGAATTACAGTGCATGAATCTGGTATGAAAAACAATAATATAAACAATACATTTTATAGACATTCTTTTACAATGTGAAGGTTTTAAAAAACAGTTTTTGTTCTGGTTCATGTTTTAAAAGATGTAAAGGATGGATATTATTTAAATGTATTTATTTATTTATTTGTCTTTGTTTACCAGGAAAGTCCAACTGACTAATATCCATATTTATTGGAGGCCTGGAAAGAAAAGCCTCATTTGTTAAATCAGTTTCATAAAAAGAGAGATGAGACTGCAGTTATATTTAAAAGCAGATAAATATCCAAATTGGAATGGTGGTATTAAATGTTTTTTAAAAGGACATAGATTGTAGTAATTGTATAAAATGTGATACATGTTGTATATATGTTTTGACTAAGCAGGTGATTGTTACGTGATATTCTTAGCAACATTTAAATAATGTATTTATCAAGATGTCATTGTTCTGAGGAAGTCTTAAGTATGTGCACATAAAAGTGCTAAATGAATTGTATTATGATATCCACTGTGTTTCATGAATGATTTTTGTTTTTAATTCCAAAAAAGATAAATACAACAAAAGCCATATATAACATCAAAACATATCACAGTTTATCTTCACAATTTCCGATAATAAACTGTAAATATCAGCACAAAAAAACGTAGACGGTATATAGAAATATAAAGGCATATTGTAAAAAAGCAATTTATCGTTGACCTAAAAAGGTTTTATAGAGAATTGAGAAAGATGCCAACCGCAAAGTAACACCAGCTAAAAGAGAAACCATTACATTTTTGAGTGGTATCTATGCAAATTCTGTTGAAGATAACAAGGATTCTTAATTGATAGGAGAGATTAAAAACACAGTAGGAATCTTTAGTATACTGAATATGAAATGGGATGAGGTAAATGTCAGAGAAATTAAGTCAAAATTAATTAAGGCTCCTAAATGAAATACCATATGTAGAGATGAAGTGCATAACTTCTAGCTAAACATATTAACAACTTTGAGAAAAGATTTAGCTCCAGGTAAAAGTTATTTACATGTGCATCTTAAATGGACATCAACCAGGCTAACAACAATGAAAAACAATGCTCTTTCTTAAGAGTGAACCTGAAAGCCACCATATGAAAAAAAGATCAATAAGTTGCCTTCCACCAGTATATAAATTATATATTGGAACTGATACAGACAGAGTTTATAGTCATCTAGAAAAAAAAATCAGTCATGACAATAGAATAGTAAAGCATTAGAAGAAAATCATATGGGACAAAGGCTCATCGACTGTTAAACAAATCTAGAACAGAGTACTGCAAAAATAGTGGTACCCAAGTATAACATGGATATATAACAAAAATACATTTGCTAGCATTCGGTAGATTTATAAAATATACCCAAAAGCAATGAATTACATAGCAACTGCTATGAAACTGGGTCTATATTTCCTGATTGAAAGACATTTCCATCAAACGCCTTTTCATTGACACATAAACAGTGAAGTCCCAAAACTCCAAATGGCCACTTCATCGCATTTTTTCCCAGGGGAAAAATGTTGCTTGGCCAACCAAATATCAAACAAACTCTCAGACCCTAAGAAGTCGGGGGCTTTGCCCCTACAACCCCCAACTAAATATACCAACTGCAAGATTACACTAAAGTGGAAAAAGGGCAAATTCCCGATGATGGCCAAGTGTTTTTTTCCCCTGGGAAAAAAATTTGCTGAAGTGGCCATTCGGAGTTTTGGGAATTTGCTGTTTATGTGTCGATAAAAGGCATTTAGTGAAAATGCCTTTCAACAAGGTAATATAGACCCTATGAAACTGTATCAATCCGTTTTAGAGCTGAATCATGATAGAATTTGTTATTACAAGGATAAAAATCCAAAGCTGATATCCCAGGGTGATTCTTCAATGCTGTTATACCTTAGACTTAACCCAATGAGATGTTTGCTTAACAGACTAGGTTATGGTCATGGCTTAACTACTACCAATCAGCTTTATATGATGGCATATTATCTACCTTTTGTGGATAATTTAGTACTGTATAGCTCATCAACCAAGCACCGAAAAGCATAACTAAAATGTTTTCAAATGTGTTGGATGGCATAAAAATGACATTTGGCCTTGATATATATGTGAAAAGCAACATTAATAGCAGGAAAACTGAATCACAAAGAAAAAAAAATAATATGGAAGAGGAATGTAGCATTAGTGGTATAATGGAGAGCATAGCTGCCTTCCAAGCAGTTTACCCAGGTTAGATTCCTGGCCATTGCAAAAAGTCTGTACATTTAGACACTTACCTTGATGGTGCATTTAAGAAACATAATGTAGTGGTCATTTTGGAAATTATTTCATGAGTATTTGTTTTCATCTCCTCTATTAGCATTTCATTAAACAAACATTGATTCCCCTAGTCTTCTCTCAGAAAATACTGTCAGATATAAGTCTCCCAACTATCATTAAGAAACAGATCCTGAGTGTTCTCTCTAATACCAGGAATAGTGCATCGATGACCTAGAAAATATCCCTAACTGACTTCTAAATAGCATCATACACAATTCAAAGCAGATGTGTAGACCCACATATGCTGAGGCACTTACATGTAACCTTCCTAAACCACAAAGACCTCCTAGATGAAATACACATAACAAATGCCCTCAGCAGCCCCAAATGCACTCTTTCAAAACAACACCCACATCAACACATATAGCAACATCTCATGGAGCCTCTACCTCTAAGCCCATAGGTTCATAGGTTCATAGGTAGGTACTAGGCTATTGGCCCTAGGGCCTATATAAGCCTAGCCAAATGGTACCCTGGCTTTTTCCACCCAAGAAAATTATTCATAATTCATAATTGCCATAAGGCAAGTCACCAAACAATTCAACATTCTAATCATTGGGGACTCTTATTATGAGATACACTGGTGTCCCTCTCACCAGGCTGAATAAGGAGAAAGTTACGGTCACTTGCTTATCAGGGGCTAGGATCCTCCACATTATGAATGCACTCAGGTCATTGGACCACAATTACCAATATGACTCAGTCATAGTCCATGTGTGAGTAAATCAGTTGAGACGTACCTCCCTAGACTATATGAAGAGAGACATCATGGAGCTCTTGGAATATGTGTCTCAGGCTGGTATGAGCCTAGCATTGAGCAGCATTTTACCTTCTCCAAGGTCAATGCCATAATATGAACAAAAGATGATTGACTTTAATAATTGGCTTAGTTTCTGGTGTCATTCTGAGGGGGTGCAATATTTGTCAGCATGGAAGGAGATGATCAACAGACCATGCTGCTTTGCCAGGGATGGTTTGCACCTCTCCCCTCTAGGCTTTCAAATATTAGCTAAAACATTGTCTTTCCCCATAGTGCCTTTTTTTGGAAATGCCAAACTGAAAGTATCTCCGACATAGCAAATGAAAACCAAGAAAATCTAAAGGTATTACTACTCAATGCTAGAAGTCTAAACAAATAACTCTACTCTCTAGAAGCTGTCTTTACCCTAGAGAATGCTGATGTCTGTGCAGTCACTGAGACATGGTTTAAAGCTGTGAAGAGCACACCAAAAGTGCAAGGTTATAATGCCTTCCACACATTTAGGCCAGCTACTTCACAGGCAGGGACTAAAGGTGGAAGTGTCTGTATTCACATCAAAAATAAATATACTTCAAGGCTGGTCAAACTGGACAATGCATTTGAGTTGCTCCATGTTCAAACCACCATAGGTAAAATCCAATACCACTTCTTTGTAAGCTATAGGTCCCCCTCTATGACCCAGGAAATGCATACCATGTATTTAAACTTATTAGAAACACTAACCATTCAACCCAATACCATATTCATGGGTGACTTTAATCACCCCAGTATTAACTGGGAATCCTATATGACACCAAATGCACAGGCACAGAAATTCCTGGATTTTGTAAACACAAACTCCCTGGACAAGATAGTCAGCACACCAACCAGGAGTGCAACCATACTGGATCTGGTCCTCACTAATATTGGAGACTGCTGCACACCCCCTACTGTTACGCCTTCCCTAGTAATGTCAGACCACAAAATTGACTCCTTTGAAGTAAAATTAAAACCTGAACCCCCAGCTAAACCTGGAATATTCAGCAGGAACTATTCTAAGGCTAACCTCCTGCTATTAAGTGAGAACCTGGCAAAATTACACGCTCCCATAAACCCTGTGAACACTTCTGCCTATGCAGAATTGTTCACAGAAACCCTGTACAAGCATGTTAATAGCTGCATAGAGGCAGCTGTACCCACCAGGAAGAAGCACAGAACTAACTCAAAAAACAAGCTACCCTGGTGAACTCACAAAATCAGTTGGCTATATTACAGAAGGAAGAAAATCATGGCAAAAATTATGAGGTGCAGCAACCAGCAGGATAAAAGCACTCTTATCAAACTAAACAAACAACTCAGAGAAAAAATAAAGTCTACCAAAGCTAAATTTGAGGTAGGTTTGGCCTCCCAGGCCAAGGACAACCACAAAGCATTCTTTAGCTATGTCCGTAACCTTAAAGGCAATACACAATTGTATGCAGAGCACATTGTAAATGGAGTCACCTATATTGAGCCAGAAGATATAGCAAACCTCCTGGCTGAAAAATTCAGCTCCAACTTTACTCCTCTCTGCCCCTCAACCTTGCCTCAGGAAATATCATCAAATATAACCCCCCTACTATCACCAGGGAAAAGGTCCTTAATGCTCTCTCTAAGACCAAGAACACTGCACCAATTGGCCCAGGCAATATCCCAGGATGACTTCTAAATAGCATGAAATACAACCTATCATTGCCTCTAGATTTACTATTTAACTGTAGCCTCCAAACAGGCTTCATGCCTTATGAATGGAGAAAGGCAACAGTCATCCCTCTGCACAAAGATGGGGCATCTACACACCCTGGAAACTAGGCTTATTTGTAAAGCTATGGAAAGAATTATCATGGAGATGATCAATAGAGATATAGTAAACCTCCAGACACTGGACCCAACCCAGTTTGGTTTTGTCAAGGGCAGATCATGTCTACTCAACCTGGTCGACTTCTTTGAGAAGGCCACCAAAGCAATGGATGAGGGAAAAATCATTCACACTGCTTACCTTGACCTGGCCAAGGCATTTGACCCAATACCCCACCCGGACATTGTTGGCAAACTCAAGAGGTTAGATACAAACCTGTATGTCACCCAGTGGATAGCCAAATGGCTCACAGACAGGACCCAGAAAGTTAGAATTGGGGAGTCCACCTCTACAAAGAGGTCAGTCACAAGTGGAGTCCCTCAGGGAATCAGTCCTTGGACCACTCCTTTTTGGCATTGACTTTGCAGAAGTCAAGGCCAGTGTCAGTGGTTTTTGGCTGACTAAATTTGCAGATGATTGCAAATTAGGAGCTGTCATTGAATCTCACACTGACACAAATGTTCTTCAGGAAGGGCTGACACAGACAGACAACTGGTGTCAGAGCCATGGACTAAAACTAAATGCCAAGAAATGCATAATAGTATCCTTTGGAAAGTCATCCATCCCTGATAACTATCATATTGACAATACACCCCTTAGAGTTGACCCAGTTGTCAGGGATTTAGGGACACACATAGTTAGTATTGTGAAAAAAAAATGCGGACGAACGAACGATACATTATACAGCCGAACTATTACTAATGAATTTAATTCATTCAGCGATAGAATTAGCTGACACCCGACCAGAATACGATTATTAAGAAGTTTATTTACATCTATACACATAGATGTTTAATGTTTATCAACAACAAATTATTAAACAAAGTTACCATAAAAGTACTACTACAAATTACCACGCGCCAGCGCGCACAGCACATACAGCACATTTTAAAAAACATAACACATTAAAACACGCTACATAATAGAAAATACACTATTTAATCAAAAGTTAATACATTCTAAATTTCATACACATACATGCCAGCGAACTATTCATTCACAATTAATATTAAGCCAACATAGGCAAGCTCACTTATTAATTTTTCCACAATTTTTTTATCCTTTGACTGCAAAAAATTGTAAAATAATTTTTTAACATATATTTAACACTTCATAAAAGTCATATAAGCCAATACATATATATCTATAAACTGTTGCCTCATCACCATATTTTATATAAATTGTATCCATAAACAAATAAATGACATATCAATATAAATATACACTAATATTAATATAATATAGCAAAGCATTATCACATATAAAATTTGTATTAGTATATAAATAGCTCATTGATATATGTCGTGTTTGCATAAGAGCTGATTCAAAAATCCCTATGCCACATATATATTGTCCGTTCACCATAACATAGGCGTGCCCTATCAGAAATTATTTTTTATCAGTTCATCTCAGAGGCCTTATATTTGCTGGTTGTAGAAAAATTAAATATTATTTCTATCTTCCAGCATGTATAGAACAGATGTATTGTTGTACAATAGACTAACTGAGCTTAATAGAAGGACTTTTTTTTTTAGAAATTGCCTATATAAAATTTAGATATTAGGTAGGAAAATATCATCTGTCCACTGTATTTTATTAATAGGCATTATATAAATGAGTCCTTTCCTAGCCCAATCTATCAAATGAATAAGTTATGGTAAATTCTGCCAAATAAATCATATTATTTTTGGTGGATTTTAGATTATCGTTCATATCAATAGAGGTGTAAATGGAAAATATTTAGTTTTTTTGTTATATATGTTTTTTTTTTTTTTTTTTTTTTTATATATGTAGTTTTTTATTATTAAATACCTATTTTTATGTTGCTTTATGTATTTATTCTATATCATTATATAATATTATGGTAAGAATATATATTTATAGTAATAATGTTATTATAGAAATACATGAATTTTTTATTTATTTACATATAAATATATTATTATTTTTGTTATAAGATATTATTATATAATTTTTATTGATATATTTTTAACAATTTGTGTATTTTTTTTTAGATTATTGCCTGGTTATGAGATATATTTGATTTAACTCTTATATTAATATTTATTTTGAATTATTATATAGGTAGTTCGCTTATATTTTTTCTAGCTGATTACTAATTTATATATTAATTGGCTTATTTGCATTTTAAAGAAGATATTGGCCTTAATTATAACTTAAGATTTAGAAATGTTGCTTAATACAATGTTAACATGTAATTTTTGTTTATATGTATTTAGACAAGCATGCTTTTTGTATGTGACAACTTTCGCACAAAATAAATCATATTTTTGTTTTAGCATTTAAGGATTTTATTTAAGGTTATTAAGCATAGTTAGTAATCTAGCCTTTGATCATCACTTGTCTACAGTGGTGAAAAAATCATTCTATGTTGCGCAACTTATAAACAAAGGTAAGACATCTAAGTCCAAGGAAGTCATTGTTCCACTGTATTTGGCATGCATCAGACCTATTATTGACTGCCTTTGCCCCTTTGATATGTACCTAACCAGGCATATCCAACAACTGGAACATCCTCAGAGGTTCCTCACTAAAAGAATACAGGGCGTAAGTAATATGTCCTATGCAGACCACCTCAAGGCCCTATCCCTGTATTCTGTCTCCTACAGGTTTTTGAGGGGAGATCTATGCCTGGCATACAGGGCATTGTCAGACCCCTCTCTGATGAACCTCCTGCATATCCACAAAACAAACAGCACCAGAATTACCTATTCTAAAGACTTAAACCTTTCCTGGGATATAAATAGCACCTGCTGGAGAGATAGGTATGTATCCCAGAGACTACCCCATCTATGGAACAGGCTCCCCATCCATGTGAAGCAGAGTTCCTCCCTAACCCAATAAAAGTGCAACTTGGACAATTGGATGGGAAACCAGAAATTCATCCCTGGTTTGGCACCTATTTCTCCAATAGACAAAGGTAACCTCTAAATGGCTCAACTCCCAGGCCCATGCTTACACTTATCAAGGGTATCAGAACTTGTCAGAGATTTGGGATGCATGGCCAGGCTTAAAAAGGCCCTTGTGGTCATTAGCCTAGAAAACACCTATGAACCTATGAAACACAACTATCAGGTCCTCTGGAATGACTATTTAACCATAGCATCCAAACAAATGTCATGCCTCACTAATGGAGAATAGCAATTTTCATCCCTCTACACAAAGGTGGGCCATTTACAACCAAGGAAACTACATAGTCAGAAGTCTCATTAGTCTCCTATGCAAAGCCATGGAAAGAACTATCATGGAAATTATTGATAATGACAAAGGAAACTTCCAGAGACTATAACCAATCTGGTTTGGTTTCAACAAGGGTAGGTCATGCCTACTCAACCAAGTGGACTTCTTTGCGAAGGTCAACAAAGCACTGGATGAGGACAAAAATAGTTCAGACTGTCTGCCCTGACCTTGCCAAGGTATTTGACATGGTAACCATTTGAAATGCCAGGACCCACTAGAAGGAGTTCTGAAATATGGAGAGTAAATACCTGAAAGAACAGACTACATAAACCAAGTCCAAGATGCCATTTTTTCGAATATTCCCATTTTCCAAGTTATGGTGATCTCAGGCTTGGTATACATAAGACTGGGGCATGTGCAGATTTTATCCCTCACATGCAGTTGGTGCAGGGGGGCTCCCCACCACACAAAAAGAAGTTTAAAGGAGAAGAACAATTTTCGAGATTCACTTTTTTTTTTTCAGTGTATCAGCTTATCGGGACTTAGTCTTTCAAGTGCCAATATTTCTATTTGACACAATGCTCCATTCAGACATTGTTGACAAACTCATGAGTTTAGATATAAACCATTCTGCTAACGAATGGATAGACAGCTGGCTCAGAGACTGGTCCCAGAAAGTTAGAACTGAGGATTTCACCTCTGCAAAGAGGCAGGTTGCAAGTGAAGTCCCTCAGAGGTCAGTCCTGGGGCTGCTCCTTTTTGCCATCCATTTCTCTGAAGTCAAGACTGATGTCAAGGATCTCTGGCTGACTAAATTTGAGGAAGTTTGCAAATTTTGAGCAGTCATAGAATCCACTACTGAAACTAATGTTCTCCAAGAAAGGCTGACACAGATAACCAACTGGTGGAGAGTTATGAACTAAAACTAAATGATAAGAAATGCATAATAGCAATCCCTTTGTAAATCTCCTACCCTGGTTAACTATTCTATTGTCAACACATCACTAAGAGTAAACCAGTAGTTAAGGACTTAGAGATTCATGCAGATAGTAATCTATGCCTTTGACCATCACATCTTTTGTAGTGAAGAAATTATTCAGTGTTGTACAACTTAAACAAAGGTATGGCATTTAGGTCCAAAGAAGTAATTGTTCCATTGTAGTCAGCATTCACCAGATGTATGACTACAATGACCCCTCTGGTATGTACCTAGTTAGGTACACCCAGCAACTGGACCATTCACAGAGGTTCCTCACTAAAAGGGTACAAGGCATAAATAACTCGTCCTGTGTAGACCATCTCAAAGCCCTATCCCTGTAATCTGTCTCTGGCAAGCTTTTGATAGGAGATCTGTGCATAACATCTTTAGACCCCTCCCGGATGGACCTCTTGCATATCTACAAAGCAAACAGCACCAGAATTACCAATTCTAAAGACTTAAAACCTTTCCTGTTATATAAATAGGACTGTTGGGGAGACAGGTATATATCCCAGAGATCACTCCTTCTCTGGAACAAGCTCCCCATCATTGTGAAGCAGAATTCTTCTCTAAGGCAATTCAACTGCATGGGGAACTGGAACTACTACACCCTGATTTAGCACTATGTTTGTAATGGGCAGAGACAACCTGTAAATAGTTCATCTCCCAGGCCACTGCATGCAAACATTTCATCTCTCAAGCACCTACTTACACTACAAAGTGTACCAAAACTTGTCCGAGATTTGGAATACATGCTAGGACTTAAAAAAGACTCCCATAGTTGTTAGCCTATGACAAACCTATGCTCCTATGTGATATAAATGAACTTCAGCAAGAGAGAGTATACAAACACCTGGGAATAGAAGAAGGACCAGCAATAAAGCATGAGCAGATGACAGCAAAGGAATGATTCAGAAGAATAAAGCTTATTAATATTGAAACCTGCATTGGCATCTAGGAAGCATTCAAGCTATAAATGAGCTTGTGGAATTTCCACCTTATTTGTGTTGGTGCGACTGTAGAGTTGGTATATATATATATAAGTATGAGGATGTGAGGGATTTGCCCCCCACACCAGGGTGTGCAGGGGGCTTACCCCTGCAAAAACACTTAAAAAAGAAATTTTCAGCAAGATATTTCAACAAATGCAGTTTGAAGATGCAGATCCTTGGTGCATTCACTTTCGTCTACTCATCGTGTAAGCATTACAATAGTAGTAACTTACATCTTTTTTGTGGTTGACTGATTGGAAAAAACACTGGATACATTGGATAAGAAAACAACAAAACTGATTATGGCTATTCAATAATATGTAAATACAGTGAATGGTAAGTGTATTTTCCTTAACCTAAAGGCGATATAAACCTTCTAGAGATTTATTATATGTATTTGATGACACCATAAGATTCAAATATAATGAAAGTTTTAAACCATGAAGAAAACAAGTCTAAAGTAACATCTTTGCTCATATTAGAAGAATAATTTGAGAAAGAAGAAGGAGTAGGACTCTAAACAAGAAGTAGAGAAAACTGAGAGGAAGACAAAAGAAAAGGAAAGAAAACGGGAAAGCCCACAATTATAGTGGAAAGTACAAGGAATTTTAAAAACAACCACATGCTGATCAAAATTTGGTGTATGAATGGTTAAGGAGAGGTGAATCTAAACAAAAAGATGGAAAGTTACTACGATGACAACTGAAGAAAGCATAGTATGCATATATTGGTTTACAAACTCTATAGAAAAAGTGGGAGATATAGAAACATGTAGGTTCCATACCACAGAACTAGAAGCATGTGCACATCTTGGGTGCTGTATATTCATGGTTCAAGATTTATATACTGAAAGGCATAACAATGTGGCAAGAATGTCATATTAGGGATTTTGTATAGACTGCAACATACAGGTTGATAAGAAATACTGGAAACATTGAACCACAAAAAGTTATTGAAAATGAAGAAGTTCTGATCATATAGGCTTATGCAGCACCAAAAATTAAGAAAACAGAAGCAAGAAAAGTAGTTGTGGTCGTCAAAGTAAAAGGGTCAAAAGTAATATCAGTGATTTAAATAGTTACAAGTAACATCACTTATTGAAATAGCTATACGTAGAGATTATTGCGTCCTGCGTACTGAGAGACATGATGTCATTATATACCAGGATATGCAAGCAGAAGTAAGAGCAATGTGGAATGAAGTCACCTAGAGAGTTAAAACAGGGTGGACAGTGGACAAAGTTTGAACTCTTCAGCTTAGACTGCCCAAGTTTCAGCTCACCAGTGCTCAAAGTTCCTTCTTAGAAATCACTGTCAGGGAGTTGTGCAGGAAGTGATTCCTTTTTTCATGGAATTTCCACCTTATTTGTGTTGGTGCGACTGTAGAGTTGGTATATATATAAGTATGAGGATGTGAGGGATTTGCCCCCCACACCAGGGTGTGCAGGGGGCTTACCCCTGCAAAAACACTTAAAAAAGAATTTTTCAGCAAGATATTTCAACAAATGCAGTTTGAGGATTCAGATCCTTGGTGCATTCACTTTCGTCCACTCATCGTGTAAGCATTGCAATAGTAGTAAGACCAACAGGGCTTAAAAAATAATTTTCAAACATACTTAAATATGCTACCAATACATGTAATTAATTCCATATGAACTGCAGGAGGCAATTTGTCTCCTTACTGAAATGTCGGCCCTTGAAATGGTAAGAAGTGTCAACAAGCTGAAAAAAACAAACAAACTGAAAACATAGGAGAAGGGCGAATCTCAAAAACTGCGGTTCTCCTTCAAATTTTTTTGCCCTGCACAAAAAAATGTGGAGAGCAAGTGTCCCACACCCCCTGAACTTATATATACCAACTCCAAGATCACCATACCTTGGAGAAAAGGGAATATTCTGAGAAATGGCATCTTGAACTTAGTATATGTACGTCTATTTTCTTAGCCATTCACTCTCCATATTGTAGTAATTGCTCTAGCGGGTCCTAACATTTCAAATGGTTACCAGGCAATTCTTTGTACAGTGTAAATGTCGAGAAGACAACTCTTGGCAACATAAAAAATTAAAGCTATACTAATTTTATGAATTTTAATCATGTCCTGATTCTGTATTATACAGTAAGCCACAGGATTTTTTTTTCCAACTCAACTATGCAAACTAAGAAACAATGAAGGGATGATTAAAATCCCAGTGTATGAATTGTCACACACTTGGCATATATTTATTTACACAAACATTCATATGTGGCACTAATTGTGCTTGGAATGTGTGCATATTACAAAAACTAATTATGATTTATGTAGTTATGCCTTAATGTGTAAGCTCATACGGACAGTCAAACAGCAGTTACAGGCATGCTGAGGTTTGGTCATGATGCAGATTTTATCCTTTACAAAACTTTTAAAATAACTAATCTTTGAAGTTATTTAGATAATTCGATTATTGAATTAAGAGATCAATAAATAACTAATCTCTGAAGTTATTTAGATAATTTGGTTATTGAATTAAGAGATCAATAAATGCTTACCGCAGAAGCTTGGTGATCGCCATAACTGTATTTGTGCTCCTTCAGACTGACAACGTGCAGAGTATGAAGTGAGAGCGTCGCATAAAGTTGTCATATCATTACCAATGCTACAAAGATCATAAGCGCAGCTCTCTATAAAATTATTAGGGGAAAGAACGCTGCTGCAGGCACTAAATGGTCCTTGAGGGTTACCCATTTTGCCACAGTAGTCATTTCTAGCATATATCGCTTGCTTTTCTGGTGTGCAGGTTGGACAGGTACCATTACAGTCATCTCTGCAAGATGCATCATTCTCCTGCACCTTCCAGCTTTTGGCAAATAGTTCTTCTGATTGTGATATCTTTCCAGTTGATGTCAGAAAATCATCAGACATGTCATTTGTCAGAGTTCCACATAGTCCACAGGTAGAATTGAAATAATTCAAAGGTACGGAGACAGAGATATGGTTATTTCCTTCATAGCTGGCAACCAATCCATAATCTGTAGTGATAGTGACTGAAAAACCACTTTTATAAACTTTGATTCTTCCATTCATTAGAGACAAAGGAAGTGAAGTTGTTATGTTGTTCACCTACCGTAGTAAAATAAGCACTAGTTAATAAATTTGGAAATGTATCATATTATTACAAGCAGTATATATATTATGAATTCAGCAAATGTGAGGTACATTATCTTTTCAATATTTATTAAACATCTTTTGGGTCCTCTCTTTCCCTGCTACATTTAGTTTCCTTTTAACCATCTCTTATCTCTCACAGAGCTGGAGGCTGGTAGGACACAAATAAGTCCAAGGAAAGGATTTTTTAACACAAGATATAATATAGTTGTACAGTAGAGGAATTGTCCTTAACTGGGACACAGTATGCAATGACAGCTTATGTGCATCAAATACATACAGCTGTATTACATGTACATGAGGGACCAGCTCAAAGATCTCTCCAGTCATCTGCTACAACTGAACAGTGTATTAATGGTTATGAAACCATATTTCAGTCTCCATCCAAGAGTACCAGACTATAGCAGGAACCCACGTGCATCCCCTTAAAGATGGTGAATTGGCTCCCTGGTCACTCAGTCCTCCCTTCCCCAGTTGACCCTTTGGCTCTAGTGGGCATTAGTAGAGTTGTATGATCTTCCTCTGTGCTGTTGGGGGTTGTGGTAGTGTACTCCCTGTGCTAAGGTTAATTATCTAATATCAGATGCTTTCAGGAAAGCTGTGCTAATACTCTTAGACAAATGACAATAAATAAAGGACTGATATGTTTTGTAGGATTCACTACTGCATATTAGTGAAACCAGTTTTGAAAATTAAAATTAATATTATAATTTGTTTTTTAACCAGATAACAGAATAGACTTTATTTTCTTGTGAAAACTGAGTTTGTATAGGAGGGCACTACAGACTCCAACCAAGATGAGTTGTTTAGCTAGGCTCTCTGGACAAAGGGTTAAGAAAAATGTAATTAATTAACCCATTTCATTGGGTTAGGGATGTTGAGATGAATCCTCAGGATGGAGGCCAAAGAATGAAGGGAGTGAAATCTGGAAGAGTTTGAAACAGCTCCCGAGGAAGAACAACTTTATTAACTATTCCTAAAGTCTATGACACTCACTGATGATGTAGGCTTGTGAGGGAAACAGCACGCAATCAATAAAGAGAAGTAAATAGCTTCAGAAACAAATGATTCTGGAATTTTAAGAAGACAGAGCAGCTCTGATATCATAACCGCAGTGGTGCAGCAGTAGCGTTGTTGGCTCACAGCAAGAGGTTCTCCTGTTCGATTCTCGGCTGGAGTGCTTTCTGTGTGGAGTCTGCATGTCCTCCCTGCGGTCGAGTGGCATTTGAAACATATGCGTAGACGTGGGTGTGCCTTCGCTGAAGGTTGGGCATCGAGCTGGCACCTCGGCACCCGTAAAAAATCTACTGCCAATCATTAGTGGACTGGAGTTCCACTGTGGCGACCCCTAACCGGGAAAAGCCGAAAGAAGAAGAAGAGCAGCTCTGATATCAGAGGTGCAGGAACACAGACAAAAACAAACAGAAATAGAAACATTGCTATGGCAACATGAAAAGGGGATGACCTACAAAACAGACTCAGAAGAAACAACATAAGGATAATAGGAGTGTCAGAGCATGTTCTGGATACAGAGCTGGAAAGAATGCAGTTATAATTGTCAGAAACAAGATGCCATATACCCAGATTACAAGAATTGATAAAATAAAGAATGCATAGTTAGTAGAATGTGATGTGCAAAAGAGGAACAAACAAGACATTCGTTAGCGTGTCTAAACATGTATAAACTTAAAGATAAAATTATGAGATAAGTTAGAGCACTTAATCTGATACCCTTTAATGGTATGTTTGTAAAACTGGTGGGAGGTTATTCCAAATGACTACATAAACTAAGAATGGCTGACATGTTGGGGCCACAGAAAGCCAGTGAATTCCTGCATGGATTAACTGTCCTGCTAGGTTAAAAGAATTATGGAAGATCAACAGAGACAGTTTCCACACAGAGGGAGAAACACAAGCTTTTGTTATGGAGATTGTGCACAATGGAAGCAACAGACACAAAGAAATAAATTCATATACCCCACCAGAAATGGGCAGTCAGACAAATATGTGAAGGGCCAGAGAGGAGGTAGAATTACAATGGTCACATATAACATCTGATATAGATGCACATGTGGAAAAAGAACTAAAGAGGACATAAGCAAAGATACACAGAGTGACGTCAACAAGATAAATGAGGCAAACAAGATCTTCAGCGTAGAAGACAACAAAAATGGAAGAAAGAAAACGGAAAACATAGGATGTATGAAGGAAGCATACCTCTCATCTGTCCAGATTTTAACAAAATGTCAGCATTTTTGCCTCATATTTTTAGACAGTTCCTCATAAAACTTGTCGTTTGTTGGCAAATCGCTGAAGATTGATGTTACATGATTTTTGGCTTTTTCCAGATTTCATGTACTAAGAGGTTAAGAGATAAATAGGGGAGCACACAAGGAAGGCACAGAAAGAAGAACAAGAAGCTGGTCAAATCAGAAAACTAACAGAATAGGAGAGCAGAAATATGGACAGAATACAAGTAACAGAAGAAGAATATCCTGTCAAAGAGGAGACACTGTACCTGAAGCTTCAGAGGAGTCAGATGCCCAGTGCTGGACCTTGAAGGTTCTGAGTAGGATTGACAAGCTAGATTAATCAAAGGAAGAGGAAGAAAATCAAAATGGAACAGCAGCAAGAAAATGGACCAGAGGAGGAGGAGGCCAAGAGAATGGAAGCCATCAAAAACTGGACAGCCTGGTCAAACAGGAAGAGATGAGAGAACACATGAGAAGAAATTGAGTGGATGTACTCAGTAAACTGCATCATCTGCAGGTATTGGGTCATGACTGCATGTCAAAAGAAGTGAGAGACTAAAGTCATGGAAGTGACAGGACAAAAGAGGGTAAATGAGACTGAAAATATCTAATGGGATCTGTGCACAAGGGGCTCTATTCGAAACTAAGAATTTTTTTAATGCACTGTGCACTAGAAGCAACAAAATTGTATGGGGTAAAGGGAGGGGCTACAAACAGGCATATAGCTGTTACGTAGTCTTTCCTTTTTATACCATATTTACAATTGTTTGCATTTTCATATAAAAGTATACTTTCTTCTTGAAGCAGTGGGGAAAGTGACACAAAAGATGGATCAAATGTAAAGAAAACAAGTAGAGGCCATGGGAAATGGGACAGATAAATAACAGCATGGAACAGATAGGAGATTATCACAGAGAAGTCAAAGCAAGAAGGACAGGGCCAAAACAGAACTGGGAAAAAAGAACAACGTGAATGACTCAAGTCCAGAGGTGCTCAAACCACAGGCTAGAGGGTGACAAACTCAACTCTACTGAGTGGATGCAGAGACCGAGCATACACAAAGGCCAAAGAACAGACAGTCTAGCTCAGAAGAGAAACTCAGAAGAGGAAAGCTGTTCAAAGGGAGTGATGAGTGCATCAAACAGCACTAAGATCATAGCACAATCTAACATCTAGCCTTCACCCTAGACACCACTCAGGTGACCCCTGTAAAACCAAGACCTTAATCATAATAGCCCAACCCTTATACAGGTCCTGACAATATGGATTTGCAATTTCCTAATCTCTTTTTTGCCAGCTTGGTGGATATGGGCATCATGAGAGAATGTAGCAATTGTCTCATGTACTCAGGCAAACTTTGAATCCTTAAAGAAATTAAAACAGTATGTGACAGATGTACATACATCACTTTCTTGCAGGCAAAAGTCTCTCTTACAAACAAGGTTGTCAAAAATATATGCACGACATCCTTCACACATACCTCTCATCACATACATAAACTTTCTTATGCTAAGGCACTAGAAAGAAGCCTCTCCAAACCTTAAAGATTTCCTAAGCCATCAAACTGCAGACCTAGACTCAGCAATCACCAAAGCACACATCAAAAGCAACACCTAACATTACCTATAAGCCTACACCCAATGATTCCCCAAGAACAAAACCCATAAAGCAGGTCTTGTCATGGGGGAGTCTATTGTATAACACACACATTCTTCACACAATGATGGACAAAGAGAAGATAACATTTAGTTGCCTATTTGAAGCTAGAGTCTGCAATATCATGCATGCACTCAAGTCACTGTACCATAGGTTGCAATATGATTCTATGAAAGGTCATGCGGGTCTATATGACCTGAGGTATACCTCACTGGACTATATGAAAATAGACATTATGGATCTTTCTAAATATGTGGCACAGACACATACATGCCTTGGACTGAACAGTATTCTACATTCACCAAAGATGATGCCACAGTATGAACAGAAAATGATTGATTTTAATAATTGCCTTAGCTTCTAGTGTCACTCCAGGGGAATCTAATATCTATCAGTATGGGAGGACATGGTTTACAGGCCACTTTGCTTGCCTAGGATAGTCTGCAAATATCCACCTCGTAGTTGTGGATATTAGCTAAAACTTTATCCATTAACTTAGAGCCCTTTTAGACAATGTAACAATGACAAAACAGCCACATAGCAAATAAAAAAAAAAAACTGAAATCAACCTTAAGGTATAACTGCTCATTGTTAGGAGCCTAAACAGAAAACATTATGCCCTACAAGCTCTCCTCCCTAAGGAGAATGTAGACATATGTGCTGTTACTGAGATTTGGTTTGAAGCCACAGAAAGTACTCTGGCAGTGAAAGGCTACAGCACCTTCTACAGACAGGGGCTAAAGGTGGATGTGTCTTTATTGATGTTAGAAGCAAATATAACTCTATGTTTGTTAAACAGGATGATGCCCTCATGTTCATCCATGTCTAAGGTGCCTTACCATGTCCTGGCGAGTTACAAGTCACCCTCAATGACCCAGGAAGCTCACAACTCTTACCTAGATCTCCTAGAAGGGCTCACCGTCCAAGCAAATCCTCTCTTCATGGGAGACTTTAACAACTCCTCTATGGACTGGGAAACATGCACTGCCTCTAACTCACAGGTGCAATGTTTCCTGGACTTTAACAACACAAACACCCTGGGAAAAGTGCACAGAAGATAAAACATATTGGACCTAGTGCTCACTAATATGGGAGAGTGTTGTACCCCCCCCATGCCACATCCTCATTGACGTTGGACCACATAACTGTCTCCTTTGAAATAAAAATCAACCTAGAAAACCCAACTAAACCTGTAATAGTTTGGAACTATTCTAAAGCAAACTACATCCTATAAAGTGATAATTTGTCAAAATGTATGTCTCCCACAAACCCAGAGAACACAACTCCATATGCAGAATTATTTACAGAAACCCTGTACACACAAGTAAATGGCTGCATTGAGGCTACTGTACCTAACAGAAGTAAACTCAGATCTTACACAAAAACAGTCTACACTAATGAAATACTTACCTTAACAGGGTAAACAGCAAAAGGAAAAAAGCCATGGCCAAAATCATAAACAGCAACTCTCAAAGAGACAACAGCTCTGTATTTCAAATAAACAAGTAACTAGAATGTCTAATAAAGTCCAACAAGGGTAATTGTGAGGTTAGGATAGCCTCCAAGGCTAAGGGCAATCACAAGTCCTTCTACAGCTATGTCAGGAAATTTTAAAGGTAATACACAGCACTGTGCAGAACTGGTGATAAATGGTGCAGCCTTCAATGACCTGGGGGCCATAGCAAATCTGCCTCTGATAAATTTAACTCTAACTTCATCCCCTACCCCACTACTACAACCCCTGTGAAATCCCTTCTACCATATCACCCAAACTATCAACAGGGAGCAGTTCCTAGAGGTGAATGCTAAGGCCAATAATACTGCTTCAGTGGGCCCCAACAATATCCCTCCTTGCCTCCTAAATAGCACAAAACATGACCAAGCAGAACCACCTGAGGCACTCTTCAACTACAGCCATAAAACAGGTAGCATGCCATATTTATTTATTATTTATTTTATATTTGTTAACTGGGTTAGTCCAACTGAGTTTGCAACAAACTCATTTTCAGTGGAGACCGGAGGGGAAAACCCCAGCAAACATAAGTAAAAATTAAGTGACAATATACAAATATTAAATAATCACAATACAAAATAATTGTAAAAAAGAAAATGTTATTAACTATTTGCATTGCATTGATAGTAAGCAACCCATTTTCAGTGGAGACCCAAGGGGAAAGAGCTCAGCAAACATAAACAAAGATAAACAAACATACAGGACAAAAACTATTAAAAACAACACTGCAACTATGAAATTAATGATAACGAGAAAAAACAAAGAAAAAATTATGAACATTAAGGGTTGCACTGATAGCAGTAGACTAAAATTTACTACACATTAGAGTAAAAACAAAAAGATAATCATTCTTCAAAAGAAGGACAATGTATAGACATTGATAGGAAGTAGGGGGGAGATAGTGTGGAGAATGAGAGGGGGCTATAGTAGGGCTATAGTAGTAGAGCTGAGGGCTTAGGAGATTAGTTTAAGCAGAAGTTACTAACAAAGAAAGAAAGTTAGGAGGTGCAACAGGTTATACAGTGGGAGAGACTAAGACTACATTGGGTGTACTATTAACTGACCCCAGGAACTTCAGACCCATCATTCTGACAAATCTAATATGTAAAGCCATGGAATGAACTATTATGGAAATGATCAATAAGGACATTGGTAACTTAGAGACACTAGACCCATCCCAGTTTGCCTTTCTTAAGGGAAGATCTTGCCTACTTAACCTGGTAGATGTCTTTGAGAAGCTCACTATGGCTATAGATGAGGAGAAAGTGGTGTATACTGTCTTCTTCCACTTGGCCAAGGCTTTAGATACAATACCCCACTCAGGTATTGTTGACAAACAATGAGAACTAGGCATAAATCCCTGCATAACCCACTGGATTGCCAGCTGGCATATAGGACCCAAGAAGTCAGCATTGGTGAGACCACTTCCACCAAGAGACTAGTCACCAGCAGAGTTCCCCAGAGTTCCATATTGTTTGGCATCTACTTCTCAGAAGTTAAGGCTAATATCAAAGGCCTCTGGTTCACCAAGTTCACAAATGATTGTAAATTGGGAGCTATCATAGATCCCCCATGACATCAGTGCAAGAGGGTCTACTACAAACAAATAACTGGCACAAAAGTCATGGATTAAAAGTCAGTGCAAACAAGTGCATTATATTCTCCTTTTGGGAACTCATCCACCCAAGCTAATTACTGCATTGATAAAACAACCCTAAGAGTTCACCCAATAGTTATGGATCTGGGACATATGTAGACAATAATCTGATGTTCAACCAACATGTAACTAGCATAATAAGCAATCATTCTATGTCACCCAACACATAAGCTAGGGGACTCCATCCAGGTCCAAGGAAGATATAGTACCAGTCTACTCAGCCCTTATCAGACTCATCGTTGAGTACTGTGATCCCTTTGGCAAGTACCTAACCAGGCACATGCAACAACTGGAATGTCCTCAAAGGTTCCTCATCAGGAGAATCCAGGATATAAATATCCCATCATACACAGATCACTTTAAGATCCTATCTCTGTACTCACTCTCCTACAGGTTACTGAGAGGTGAACTATGCCTTGCACATAAGACATTCTCAGACCCTCTTCTAATGGATCTCTTGCACATCCACAAGACAAATAACACCAGAAATACTAGATCCAAAGACCTGAACATTACCTCTGATGTAAATAGAACATGCCAGAGGGACTGCTATGTGCCCAAAGGATCACTGTGGGATGAAGTAAGCCCCCATCTACATGAAGCAGAGTTCATCCCTAAACCTGTTCAAAAGAAACCTTGATCTTCGGATGGAAAATTGCAAAATCACCCTGAGTCTGACCCTCACATGTTTGATGGACAGAGCTCAACATTAAGCAAATTAATACCCAACTAACATCCCCCCACCTACATAACCCTTAGCAGCCTCTCTATTAACATACAGTACATCACCATATAAGCATCCAAGGAACTCATGGACAAAATTGGGTTTAATTTGCAGGGCTAAGCTTGTAAAAATCCTGGTAGTCATTAGCCTAGTATAAACCTATGAACATATATGGGGGGAAGAGAGGTACAAACCAATTAGCACAGTAAGAATTGAGCATAGATTAAAAGTGGTAACCTGCAACATAGGAACGGCTTTGCACCCGATCAAAAGAAAAAAGTAAACAGCAAAATAAGTAGGCTGTAAGGGGATATGGAACTACTCTAAGAAATCAAGCAAAATGTAAGGGAGGGAAGATCACTAGCCCACAGTACTCCAAGGGAGAAATAGAAAATAAAGCAGGGGATGTCAAAAGAGGAGTAATCATCCTTTTTCTAACAGATTACATGTAGTGACTGAAAGGGTACAGAAAAGTGTGTGTGTGGGGAGGGGGAACAGATCATTTGGCAATGAAGAATAAATGGAAAGAGATGACAACAGAAACCCATATGCCCCAAAGAGGGATATAGATGACCTTTACAGAAGGATCTTTGAAGAATGGAATCAGATGAAACAGAACGAAGAGAAAATCATTGGAGGAGACGTCAGTGTCATATCACATCCCAAGAAAAACAGCCTATTTGGCAAAATAGAGTACAGTATGAACCTAAAACCATACATAGAAAGGAACATGAAAAAAGACAGTGGAAGGATATAGAGAGGGAATGATATTTTGCAAAGTGGGAGTGCACATTTACCTGAAATTGCTTGATTCAGTCCAGTAGACTGGACTAGATACTAGAGGGAAAAAACTGTAAAATTGGTTGCGGAGATAGAAATACAGTCCAGATGCTTATAGGACCATGCAATAGTAGCGATAATAATAAGGGCGGAGAGGGTACAAGGGGTGCTCGTAATGAAGACCAGTGAGGTACAAGTGAAAAATAAGGAAAAAGGAAAAATTAGAAAATCTGATAGCAGAGACAGTGGAGCAAAACACTATAGGCAAGACAAAATTTTAGAAGCACTGGTGGGAATGTATGATATTCGGTCAATACCCCCACCAAACTGCCAACAATAATGTGATGTCCCTTACTATCCTGGGTCATTAACTAAGGAGCTTCAATCCTCACTACCGACTCCAATAGGAGACTGTCACTTAAAAAGGGGTAGTATTTCACAATTTCCCCTAAGACAACAACAGGAACACACTCTATAACCTGGGACTGGACTGCATACTTCGGGCCACCCAAAATATAACTCCTTATTGCACACTTCAGAGCATTGTGTCCTGGTTTAAGACCTCTGATACATCCACACTTAAATAAATTAAATCTCATATATCCAAACACTTCTGAGAAAGCCTGACACATATTTCCAGCTGTGTCCCTCCCCCAAATTAATACGGTAACACGCTGCCACCAATCAGAGAGAGTCTGCATGCCCTTTTAAAGGAGTGTCTAATTACTAAAATTAGATATTAAAACAATAGTAACAAATGACCAAAAGCAGCTAGGCTTTTGGAGTGGCCCTGGAAGTTATCAAAGCAGCTATAAGCACTCTCAAATCACTAAAGAAAACACTGATTGACCAGACACAAAGTAAGCTAATAAAAATATTGTGAGCAAAATGATTTTAAGTATAAAATAGCAATTTACAATAAGCAAACAGAACTCAATCACCGGGAAAATGAAATCAGTACTGAGGGATAGAAATCCAACATTTAGAAAAACTCTAACTGAATAGTTGTGATTTTCCTGTCTAACTAAAGAACACTGTCCCTGATCTAAACTAAATTATTACAACAGAACAAAGGCAGGCTTACAGTTCATGGTGAGTCCTTCTCGGCATCCACTGCACAGTACAACTGTGAACAACTGCAACTGACAACTGACAACTGTAACTGTCAACAATTGTCCTTAACTGTCTTCAGCAGGCTCTTTCATAGACTAGCTGAACTGTCACAACTGTTCCAGTTCTAATTTTCATTTCATATTTTGAAAAGTCAACCAACAGCTGTTTACTAAAGTTCCTTCCTGTCTTTCAGCCTCTGACAGTAACATATAGCAACTATCAACATTCCAATGACATCATCTGCAGATCAGCTGATTCTATGACAGTCTGCAGTTCGAATCTTTTTCACAAATATGCACATTTAGAAATGTAAAGGAACACTGTTCAGGTCTTTAAAACATTCTTTACAGATTACAAATCAACATGCAAGAACTTATTTACAATATCATAGCTAGTTATGCTGGCATATATATTACATGGATTAATCTGAAACTATGCACAAAAACTCAGCCAAATATGCTAGCACAGATGACAGTGCCTAATTTCTTCACATCCCCCCCCCCATGACTCAAGCATGGTTTTCAAGTGACCCTTGAAAAATGACACTTGAGAAAAATGGGTCAGTCTGGGAATATTAACCCACTCCTCTCTTGGGCAATCCATTTGCATTGGCATTATTAACCCCACTGTGGTGGTCTTCTCCTTCTGAGGAAACTTGGCTGAGCACAGCCCCCCAACAATTTGAAGCATCGACTTGTACAACAAATTCTTTACTATGATCTGGGCTGGCTAAAATAGGGAGTCCTCTCAGAATCTCTTTAAGTTTTTGGAATGTCTGTTCATAGTCTGTGGTCCACACTACCTTATCTGGTTTATTTTTCCTATTTAGGTTTGTAAGGTGTGCAGCTACTGCACCAGAACTGGGTACAAATTTTCTACAGTACCCCGTTGTCCCTAGAAATGTTCTCACTTGCTTTTTAGCAACAGCAACTGGCCACATTTGAATAGATTCTACTTTGACAGGTTCTGATCTAATCTTACCACTCCCCACTATGTGTCCTAAGTAAGTAAACTCTGCCTTACTCACCTAACACTTACTGGGTTTAATTGTTAATCCTTCGCATTTAAACTGGTTTGCAAGTAGCAGTAGCATAGTTTTTAATGTAGAGTTAAACGTCTACACAAGACCATTAGTCTGGAGATGGTAGGGGTTGGTCTTCAAATGTAAAAACCCACAATGCTTCCACAAACAAGTTAAAAGGTCTGACATGAAGTTGGGACCTGGGTCAGTCAGTATCTCCCTTGGAAGATCTCCCCTGCTGAAATTTTCTAGCAAAGCATTTGCCACCTTTTCTACATCCATATCACATGCAAAAGGAATATTAGGTATTATAGCTAGAAGTGGCAGATGGTAGGCTAGACTCTACCAACTGCTGTACTACCTCACCTTCCAGCCCTCCCTTAGGAGTCCACCTTTTATACAGCAACCCTTCCTCCTCTGCCTCAATATCACCTGCAAAAGGAGTAGTAGGGACTATAGCTAGAGCTGGCAGACAGTAGGCTCTAGGCTCTACCAACTGCTTTACTACCTCACCTTCCAGCCCTCCCTTAGGAGTTCACTATTTATACAACAAACCTTTGTTCCCATATAAAAACTCCACTCTTTCTTAAGCCTTATGTGCTTCCATAGCCATCTCCCTCAAGCTTTGTAATGTAGAATCCATAATTTGAGCCTGTCTAAATTCTACGTTTATGCCTCTCCCAAGCTCCCCTTCCAGAAGAAGCCTAGTAACTTCCAACAGCTGTGCCTCACTGTCAATCTGGGTACTATCACTCCCCTCTGTTCTTGCAGTTACTGTGTCCAACGGAACATCAGTACCTACCAGCAGCTGTGGCACACTTTCAGACTTAGTGCTGCAGGATAGTTCCTTCTCTGAGACAGCCACCACACCAGTCACAGCTTCAGTGACTTATGAGATTTGTCTGGGTCTCCCTCAGGCTACCAGACCTATATGCCTGTCTCCAATCTTGACTGCATGTTGCTGCATGCACACAAGGCACTGCATCATCAAAGTCATTCCCTATCAGGACATCTGCAAAAATATCCTCAAATACAAGCTCCACTTCAACAGGAAACCTAATAAGTTCCAACAGTTGCACCTCACTGTCAATCTGGGTACTATCACTCACCTCCATCCTTGCAATCACCATGTCTAAGGGAACATCAATACCTACCAGCAGCTATGGCTCACTTTCAGACTTACTGCTACAGGATAGCTCCTTCTCTGAAACAGCCACTGCACCGGTCCCAGCTTCAGGAAAGAGATCTGTCTGGGTCTCCCCCAGGCTACTGGACCTACATGCCTGTCTCCAAGCTTGACTGCATGTCACTAAATGTACACAAGGTACTGCAACATCAAATTCATTCCCTATCAGGACATCTTCAGGAATACCTTCAAACGCACCTACCTGCTTGCTTCCTCTTCCACCCTGCCAGTCAAGATGAATGCCAGTCAAAGGTATTTGCAATGGGGTCCCTCCCAGAGCTCTGACTGAAGTGGACTGTCCAAGCAAGTGTTGCTCTTCTCTAACCACTGCAGGCTGCACAACAGTTATATCAGAAGCTATGTCTCTCTTAGCAGTAACCTGTTTGCCATCTACTAAGATAGGATATAAATTTTGGTGATAGCTTGGCACCCCTGTGTTTCCAAACAACTTACCATTGGCAGTTTGTCATCCCCACATGCTGGCTCCCTTACCTTTTGTTTCTCACCTTGCCTGGATGAACATTTGACTGCTATGTGGCCCCTCTGGTTACATTTGAAACATCTAATCCCTAACTGTGCACTTGGACTAGTAGTTTCCGCTGTTCCTGGTGTACTCTGTTGGAGTGGTTTAGACTGCTTCCCAAGCATTCCCTTATGTCTAGGTACAGCACTGGGTATCCATTTCTTACGCATTAGTACTTGCTTGCTAAGCAGAGATCCCTTTTCCCCCAACTCCTCCTCAGAATTACAATCTCTGTCTGCTAACCAGATTCCCATAGCATTAGGTAAAGTACAGAGGGCTTATACTTCTCACCAAAAGGTCTGCTAGTCCCTCAAAAGCAGTGACCTGACACACACTCACCCATCTGTGAAAATAAGTACTTAAATCAGCAATATAATCACATACACTTTCACCTGCCTTGTGTCTATGTTCATGAAACTTTTTTCTATAAGCTTCAGGTGCTAGTTTAAGCAATCAAGAAGACAGTTTTTAACTTTAACATAATTCAAGCAATCTACATCAGACAATTTTGACATGGCCTGAACAGCTTTACCATGAAGTAAGGAAGTCAGGAGCTGAACCCAGAGCTCATGATCAACATCATACTGTCTACATACCCTCTCAAATATATGAATAGAATTATCAAAGTCACTCCCATCCCTGTATTGAAGAAAACTTTTACTGACATTTACAGCTTTTGGGGTCCGGTATTCCCTTCCCCATTACCTCCATGACCCTCTCAAAGGGAAAAAAACTCCACTCCATGCAGATGCTGTCTCTCATTTTTTTTCTGCTTCTAAATGTTTTGCCTCCCATTTATATTGATGCTGTTTTTCTTCAGCCTTCACTTCATGCCTACACTGTCTCTCATTTTCCTCAGCTTCTAAACGTTTAGCCCCAAGTTCATATTGACACTGTTTCTCCTCAGTCTCCATAGGTTCATAGGTTCATAGGTTTATACTAGGCTATCTGCCCTAAGGCATTTATAAGCTTAAGCCTTGTTGTGGCTTACCTTAACCTCTTATATGAAAAAAAAATGTGCCACTGTTTTTGCCTCTGCCTCTGTGCCACAGGAGATGAGAGATGATTCCCGATTTAAATCCCAACTCTCTCCATCTCAGTCAGGAACAGAGATCTCTCTTGTCATGAGCCCTTTCTGCCTCTTACCTTTATTTCACCGATTACATTACACAGCATCTCTCTCCTGAGTGATAAATCTATCCCTCCATATTTATATATTTAAGGTTAGGTTTAAGTCGCTGTTTCATTGTTTTTGTGGTTTTGTGGTTGATCTTTTGATTTTGAGGGTTTGATTAAGCCCCTGCTTTTGGTGAGAACTTTTTCTCTCCTCTCCCTGCAGCTGTCGTCGAGATTACATCCCATCCCGGGGGGGCATTGTACTCATTGGGTCTGATAAGGAAGAGTACAGGGGAACAACACCTCACCAGATCTGGATGTGAATCTTTCATGATCAGATCAGGTGGGCAATGTAGAAGGCCTTCTAAACACTTTTGTCAGTGTCAAAAGAGAAAGGCCACTGTCAACCTGTCCCCAGGTCCCTCCGGATATATCTCTGTCTTTAGTGATTGCCACCCATGGTAGCTTGGGGGGTTACCTTGTTTTTCCTTTTCCCGAATCTATACATTTTTTGCGCTTTTAACTTCACTTCAGGGGCTGGCTCTGCATCAGCTTCTCTGATCCCGAGAGTGTAACCCTGTGGGTTCTGTCCTGGGTTGCTTGCAACCCATCTTGTGACATATGGGTTTTACTATAAGCTGGTAAGTTTTTTCAGTGAATACCGTGAGTGGGGTATTGTGTCAGCTTCTTTGCAAGGTCAAGGTAGGCTGTATGGACTGCTTTTCTACTGATTCAATTTGTGACTATTTTCAAGAGAAGCTACACAAGTTCAAAGGCATGATCTTCCTTCTTGAAGAAGCAACTGGGGGTCGGGTCAATGTCTGCAAGTCCCTATATCTTTGTTTATGAGTATGAGCTCCATTATGATCCAGTGTCTTGGGACTGACTTTTGTTGTTTGGGGGGGCGGTATTACCAGGGTCCTGGGAGCCGCTTTTGTTGTGTGGAGGACCACAGTTGCCGCCGCCACCGGCATGCATGTATCCTGTGGTAAGAGATTAATTAAATTCAGCTGCCTAGGTTTAATTCCTCATTTAGCTTTACCATCCGTAGCATTGAGCCGGGACACCATCCTCGTCATTGTTTTTAGCTTTAGAAGGCTAGAGAGAGCTTCACCTCAAGATTTGTGGGGG
This sequence comes from Protopterus annectens, assembly GCF_019279795.1. Classification (NCBI taxonomy): domain Eukaryota; kingdom Metazoa; phylum Chordata; order Ceratodontiformes; family Protopteridae; genus Protopterus; species Protopterus annectens. Next base: position 1,016,582,818 of record NC_056741.1, on the reverse strand, counting down.
GGAGGCTACGAGGCTACACTCGCTGGGATAGTTATCTCTCCTTTAGGGGAGGTTCGGTTGGTTCTGACTGAATGCTGGCAATGTCTGTTTGGCATGTGATTTTGTATCATTTGATTTTTATTGATTTTTGATATTCCTGAAGTGAGCACCCAGGTTCCTTTGTCCACCCTAAAAAAATGATTAAAAAGAAAATCCTTGGTTCCTTGAATTTGAAAATTTGGCAATTTTTTTTATTTAATGAGTGTTCGATTTTATTTAATAATTTTATTTTTTACCTTTTTGATGGATTTGTTCCTTTGTTGTGTTTGTTTCTTATTGTAAACAGTGTTTGTTTTCTGGGTTTGTTGACAAAGTTAATGGGAGGGGTTGGACTTGTGACTGGACGCTTGCCCTTTGGAGGTGTTCTGCTTGGTTCCATTGGGTCCGCCTGAAGGCATTTGTAGTGCTTGTGTGGGCTTTGGTTGTGGTTTCCTCTTTGTTGGGGGCCTGGGTTTAGGAGGTAGTCTTTGTACTGTGTCAGTTTTGTTTTAGAAGTTCTTGTTCTTCAGTGGTTTTGTTTTGGGTGGGGGCAAGGAGGGATGTGGATTTCCATATGTTATTTTCAGATCTCATCATTCCAATGAGAGATGTGACTTTTTGGTGGAGCATTTTTGTCCCCCATTTTTGTGACAATGAGATCTAGCATATTTTCTCCTCTCAAGGCGTGTTGAATAGCTATTCCATGGCATGTTTCCCATGAACTCTGGAGAGAATTGGGCACTGTTGTTTGGGCTAGAAGTAATGTTCCCAGTCTATATTCCAATGAAGTGAGGTTTGGAGATACATTGTGTCCTGTGGTGTGTTCAGGGAAGCCTGTGGAGTCCCATTGGCTGTGTGGAAGGCTGTAGATTTACCTGCTTGGGTTTGAGTTTAATACCTTGTTGGTGGGAACCAGGTTTCAGTTACAGCACAGACATCATGTTCTCCATACCTGAAAGGGCCCGAGTGCGTGCATTTTGAGATTTAGACTTCTGGCATTGAGCAGCATTCAATTTCTTTTCTTCCCATTTTTTTTCTTAGGGTGTGGTTTAGAATTTTTTTGCCTAAAAAAAAAAAAAATGGGGGGGGGGGGGCTTGGCCCAGCCAATATCCCAAGGGTCACAGGTGACAGGTGCAAGCCCTTCCCTTATGAGCGTGGCTTGTCAAGCATGTCATCCAACATCCCAGACACTGACACTCCCCTCCCCTTTGACTCAAACATTGTTGTTAAGCAAGCTGATCATCTTCTCTCTATTGTGTATCATTCTGTGGCATCAGTGGATACTGCTCAGGGAGGGTCATACGGGCTCTCACCTAATTGCCCCCAAGAGCTCCCCTCTGTCTCCCGCCCTCTTCATGCAGCGTCGTCTCAGGTCGTCACACCAGCTTGCATGGACACTGTGTTGGACAATGACTGTGTGTGTGTTTGTACTTGCTGTGGTGTGTTGTGTTACTGGTGGGTAGCTTATGTGTGACCCTGATGCCTCCCTTTCCCTGTCCTCCCCTGTTGAGTGGAGTGAGTGTGACGCCAGTGTGTCTGTACCTATGACAAGCATGTACTGTGTTGTGTTTGGTGTTGTGGGTGGCCTTGGGCTGGGCTGTGCTTGGTTTTTGTGGTTTGTGTTGTTTGTGGGGTGTCTTGGTAGCAGTTGTTTGGGTGTGTCAGTTGTTTGGGCCTCTGCTTTTCTGCTGTTTAGTTGTATTTTACACTCAGCCTGTGTTTTTGTGTGTTGTGTGTGTGTGTGGTGTTGTGGTGGTGTGGGTGGTTAGGTGGTGGTGTGTGTGTGGTGTTCCTAGTTGTGTTCTCCTGCCTTCCTGAGTGCTGAGAGGCAGTATCCTCAGAGAGCTCAGCCTCCAGTTTGGGAGTTGCAAGCATCTCTGTATAGTTGTTGTTGCATGGAGGAGAGAGGGGTTGGTTGTGTAGAGGCAGTTGCCTCAAGATTCTCAGATTCCCAGATTGCACCGAGAGACAACTGACAGAGATTGACAACTGACCTTTGGACATGCTAGAATATATGAAATAATAGTGAAAAGAAAACAAAAGATAATGTGAGTGTAGTGCTTATGCCTTTAGTGTTTACTTATATAATTGTTTTAGTAGATAGAGGTACCAGGTACTGTGAGTGGTAAACTGAAGAAAACGAAATACAAAAAAACAAAAACAAAAAATTCTTTCAAACAAAAGTGAAACAAGATAGCAAGTAGGAAAGCATGGCAGGTAAGCGAGATCCACAACTAGAAGTTAAGTTAGGGTCACAAGCTGACAAACAAAACAAGCAACAAAAAAACAAACCAACAAACACAAACAACAAACAAGGATCTGGATCTAGTAAGCAAGATATACCAATTTCAGTCTATACACAAAGTAAACAAACAGTCAAAATCAAAGGCACTATAAACTGTCCTGCCACCACAGTGCTTGCCACAAACCTTCCTAAATGTAAAACAACTGGTCTGAAGCCCAAGTGCTTAATCCAAAACTTGAATGATACAAGCTACACTTTAATCAAAGTTAATACCACAAGCAGTAATACAATATAAATGTCTGGATTAGAGAACAAGTTGTGATTACAAACAAAGCTAGATCAAAAAGCCAGATCCAGTCTATGCAACAGCAAACAAAACAAGCAAAACAAACGACCAACTTCAGTTCAGAACAGCACTATAAGCCTTAAAATAAGAAATTTGAGCCCTCAATCAGCAGTTCTCAAGCCTAGGTTTCCAGTCATTGAGCTTCCAGGTGCAGTCTCTCTGTTGATTCCAGTTCAAGACATTTGGCCTCCAGGTACAGTCTCTCTAACTTCAGACAAATTTTCAGGTTCTCTGGGGAAAAGTTGGACTGTCTTATCTTGACAGGCTGCACATCCCCAATACCAAACTAAATATCCTCTGAACAAATGGTCTGATCTGAAGTTGCAACTAAGATTGAAATCATTGCTTCCTTAGTCAGGCTGGCATGCACCAGTCCTCTGGCTTCACAGTCCTTGGCCAACTTGTTCTTTGTCAGCTTACTATAGTCTTCTGCTGACATCTTTGCATGCTTTCCCTGACTAACTAACTAAAAATAAATAAAGCTGTGGTGGACTGAGATTCTGTAAGTTTACTTTGTGGCTGTCAAGAGTCCACACCTTATTGATGACTACCCACAGGCTACTGAAGTCCAATTAAAAATCCCACACTGCTGCCACTAAATAATGTGATGGCCAGCCAATACCCCCACCAAACTGTCAACAATAATGTGAGATGTCCCTAACTATCCTGGGTCACTAACTAAGGAGTTTCAGTCCTCACTACTGACTCCAGTAGGAGATTGTCATTTAAATAGGAGCAATATTTCACAATTTCCCCTAAGAGCACACCAGGAACACACTCTATAACCTGGGGCTGGACTGTATACTTCTGCCCTCCCCAAATATAACTCCTTATTACACACTTCAGAGCAATGTGTCCCAGTTTAAGACCTCTGATACACTCACACTTAAATAAATTAAATCTCACATATTCAAACTCTTCTGGAATAGCTGACACAGATTTCCATCTATGTTCCTTCCCCAAAATAATAGTGTAACACACTGCCACCAATCAGAGAAAGTCTACATGCCCTTTTAAAGGGGTGTACAATTATTAAAATTAGATATTAAAGCAATTAATAGCAAATGACCTAAAGTAGCCAGGCTTTCAGAGAGGACCTGGGCATTATCAAAGCAGGTATAAGCACTCTCAAATCACTAAAGAAAACACTGACTGACCAGATAAAATGTAAGTCAATAAAAATTAAATAATACTGAATAAAATAATTAAAGACATAAAACAGTAATTTCCAATAAACAAACAGAACTCAATCACCAGGAAAATGAAATCAATACTAAAGGATAGTAATTCAACATTTAGAAAAATTCTGATTAGTTGTGATTTTCCTATCTGACTAAAGAACACTGTCCCTGATCTAAACTAAATTATTACAACAGAGCAAAGGCAGGCTTACAGTTCTTGGCGAGTCCTTTTGGGTATCCAATGCACAGTACAATTGTGAACAACTACAACTGGCAACTGACAACTGTAACTGACAACTGACTTTGTCTTCAGCAGGCTTTTTTATAGACTAGGTTAACTGTCACAACTGTTCCAGTTCTAATTTTCATTTCATATTTTGAAAATTAATCAACAGCTGTTTACTGAAGTTCTTTCCTGTCTTTCAGCCTCTGACAGTAAGACAATGTAACTGTCAATATTCAGATGACATCTTCTGCAGATCAGCTGATTCTGAGACTGTCTGCAGTTAGAATCATCTTCACAAGTATGTACAGTTAGAAGTGTAAAGGAACACTGTTCAAGTCTTTAAAACATTCTGTACAAACAGATTATAAAACCAACATGCAATAACTTATTTACAATATCATAGCTATTCGTGCTGGCATATATTACACAGGTTAATATGAAACTATGCACAAAACTTCAACCAGACATGCTAGCACATATGACAGTGTCTAATTTCTTTGCAGATGGAATAACAACCACAGTTGGGGAAAAATCATGAGAGAAGATGGGTATAAAATGAGGCAAGATGAGGAGGGGATAAAACAAATAGAAGAAAAATGAGCAGGATACAAAGGGAAATATGGAAAATGGTATGGAGAGAGGAAGCAGTAATAAAATGGGAACTAGAAGGAAAGTAAATGCAACTGAAGCTGAGTAATGGTACAGGAAGGACAACTGGTTGATGAATGGAAAGGAACAGAGGAAACAACTGAGAAAGGAAGTATGACAAAGAAAAACTGAAAGAAAAGTACCAAACAAAACAAAGAGGGAGAGATGATATGAGAAGCTAGCAGGGCAATAGAAAACTTTAGCGAACAGTATTAACAAACATACCAGTAACAGGAAAAAGGAAAAGGGAGTCCATTTTGAGGTCACAGACAGAGGAGAAGGGTACCAAATAGAATGAAAACAGAGAAAAAGACATAATGCAAAAATCACAATGGAGGCTATCAAAGAGACAGTGATACTAATGAAAGACAGAAAAGTAGGGGTTTCAGAGGATACCTGGTAGAGCCCTACAAATGGGGTGGAGAGACAGTATGGACACTTATGAAGGAGAAGTATGACACGATAAAAGAAATTGGGAAAATGACAGGCACAATAGAAAGAGCCACTGTGGTAGCAATCCCAAAAGTGAAAGGACAGAGGATGGCAATAGGGGATTACATAAAAATCTACTTAATAAACACATATATAAAGATGATGGGAAGAGTGTTAGCAAAGAAACTTGTTGAGATTCTGCTAAAACTAATACAGGAGAGGAAGAATTGTTTTGTGAAAGGAAGAAGGGCAGAAATTAATTGGTGGTCCCAAATAAAGTTTATGAACAGATAAGTGCAAAGGAATGGTATAGGCAGGGATGGTCTTTTTTAACCTACAAAAGGCCTTCAACACAGTCTGATGGAAAATTCTCTGAGAGGAACTGAGGAAAAAGCAAAGGCAATTTACAGACAGCCAAGAAAAAAATGAAATGGTAAAAGGAGGCATTCCCAAGGCACCAAAAGTAGGGAGTGGGACCAGACAGGGGTGGTCTTTCTCCCCAGGAGTCTTCATACTAGTCACATAAGAGTTGGCAATTGAAGTGAGGAAGAAGTACAACTAGACAGAAAAAAAGAGCACATTCAGAGTTTATATTGTACAAAAATTATGAACCAAGAGAATACGCCAGTTATCTAGGAGTACATGTAGGACACACATTAAGTGATACAAAACAAATTGATTTGGAGAAGGGATGAAAGAAGATACAAGAGATACTGGAGAGAGGAGCACACAAAACATAATCAGAATTAGATAGACTCAATGTGATTAGAATGGTAATTTTCCCATTCAAAGTGCATGCACTACAGAATCTGTCAGTGGTCCCAATAGAGACCAAACCATTAAATTACAGAAGGACTTTGAATGGTGGCTAGAGAAAGAGAAAGAAAGATGGGTGCTAAGACTGCGTAAGAAAAAAATGGGGCAGGAGACTCCCATACATATGCTTCCAGGCCTTAGCATATTACATACTTAGATGCATAGAGAATAATATGGAGACAAAAATGCTGAAAAAATATAAATGAATAGTTGAGGAGACATTGAAAAGATGAGGAAACATAATGTGGGGACAACGGAAAGAAAGTGATCTAGTTAATTCAGCAGAAATATATATGTACTAATTTTAGTTGCATAAAGTGTGACAAAAAAAGTAGTGACTACCATAATTGCAAGGGGAGAATGGCAAGTATCATAAATTATGATGAATTGTTATGCGTGCACAGACACACACACACACACACACACACACACACACACACACACACACACACACACACACACACACACACACACACACACACACACACGCACACACACAAATGCCAATGATGTTGAGGCAGGCCTTCTGCTTATATAGTACAACTTTTGAAAAGTATGTATTTCAGAGTAAACAGACCAGTATAATATACCGTAGTCTTAAACATAGTACATATACACCACTAATCATGTTTTCTTTCTTTTTCTTTTGCCGTATTCCATTGTTCCCAAATTTTTATACAGGTTTGTGAGTGAACTACAATTGAACACGACATGTGCGTATAATAGTATATAACTGTCAATTTTATTTCAGTCTTGTGGCAAATTAAAAGTTTAGAAGAAAAGAAATATAAACTGCATAAAATAAAAATGGCTTATAGAGAAACAGCTTTGAGACAGGATCACAATATTGGTTTGTGGCTACAAAGGAATAGTATATAATTTAAACATGCATATTGTTCTGTGCCAAGTATTCTGGAAAATGCCTTTCAGCTTCTTTATGCAAGAATTCTGCACAAAGCCAAAAATAATGGGGTGCCAAACATAGAAAACCAGGACACATTTTAAATATTACTCATAAATTTAGAAAGTTGCAGGAATAATAGGTTTTGCATTGGTTTTGCATTAGCATGCATTTTCTGAAAGATATGAAGTCTGAAACACAAATGTCAGACATTATTTTATGACTTCAATGCTCAATGATTTGTCAGGAAACCACAAATGTTATGAGGAACAGACCAAAAACATGAGGCAAAAATCAGTGCTTTCTGTGAAAGTCTGAACAGTTGAGAAGTATGTCTTGGAAATATTTTCAAATTGTGAAGAAAATTCAAAATCAGTGTATGGGCAGCTACAAAATCTGAATAAGATGTCACTTCTAGTGGCAAATGATACAGTGGATGCTAGGAATGTAAGGGGCTGAAACTAAGATGGGTTAGGCTGAGGTAGGTTGAAAGTCAGCAACTATGTCCTACCATGTAGAAAAAGAAGACAACAAAATAATGTTCTGCCATGAACATTGTTCAGGAAGAGTATTTAAGGCATGTGCGCAATGCAGAGGAGGCAAAGAAGGGATGCCATGTTTTGGTGCTGAGTGGTGGATCTACATAAATAGTAAAATACATTTTTCACAAACATGCATGTGCACACACACACACACACACACACACACACACACACACACACACACACACACACACACACACACACACACACACACACACACACACACACACACACACACACACACACACACACACACACACGCACACACACATACTCACACACATACACACACACACACACACACACACACACACACACACACACACACACACACACACACACACACACACACTCACACACACACATCCCTTTTGACAATATAGGACCAGGTATAAACAAACTATGCAGTGATTTCCTTCAACAGAATTAGTACACCAGGCAATTACTACCTTAACATTGTGAGTGTATATCACACAGCAGACTACTGCAGCACACAACCTCTTCAGAAATTTTGTGTATGCAGACACAGCCAAATGTACTCTGTACACATGTATGTTTATGGGTGGTGTAGGCTGCTTGAACATAAAATTAGTCATTAGTTGTGAAAGAAATGAAAAGCCATATACTCATTTATATGTAAGAGATGGTGATTGACAGAAACTGACGTTAAGGTCTTCTCCTCATTACAAGGAATCAGTTGCATGAAAAATTATGTAGCAAAATCTAGAACTCTAATTTGCAGATGGACCCTACTTCCGGCTGCCATCCTCAGTGAGTGAGGTACTATGGCTTAATTCTTGACTCATTCAGCAAGTGTAGTCGCCTGCTTAGGCTGCTGGATTCATTTATGTAGATAACGAAGACACTATAAGTGTGTGTGTGTGTGTGTGTGTGTGTGTGTGTGTGTTCCTTTTCAACGCATGGGTTTGTGGATGTGAATCATATCATGCTGACTGGTGCATGGCATGTATTCACTTATACCAAATGATAAACGTTTTGCATACTGTAATAAGAGTTTGTGAAGACAAGGATTGTCAAAATGTTCATACTTTAGGGTACTTCAGTGAGTGTTTGTTAAGTTAACCTATGAGTGGTCAACTTCAGGGTGGTGGAACTGTTGTCTTTTCAGCCCTGGCTACCATCATGGACTTGGATGGTTATTCTCATATCATCTTTTATCCAGTCCCTTCTGTTATAAGCCCATCCTTCCCTTCCAGCTGCAATCATGTGCAGAGTTTCAGCTTAAAGTTGCTGCTGGGAACCCCCCCAGCATGAGTGCTCTCATCTATACAGCCTGCACCATGAAGTATATGAGCTGATAATCATACTCAGGTCACCTGGGTCATACTCAGGGTTTTATCATTTTATCCCATAAGCGTGATGCCATGTAATCATTTCTCTATCTGCTTAAGGGGAGAATGGCACTGCAAACAGAAATATTTCTTTAATATTATCACTGCAGTATTTAAATAGAAACAAAAGGAAATACTGTTTCTTGTCTGTTATAGCCTTTTTTGTACTTCTTCCCTGCCAGTGACTACTAGTATGAATAAAATATCAGAAACATACTTTGCTCTATATCAGAATGGCTATCAAATGATTTCTTATGATCTGTGACACATGTTCCTCTGTGAAAACTACTTCATGCATAATTTCTACTTGTTTCACAGGACAGAGATATGGAGTTGCTAAAATTCTAAAATTATTCTAAAATGATTCAGTCACTTGTGCACATCTTTTAAAAGCTATACTTAATTATAACTATTCATAATTTCAATGTGTTGAATATTTAGGATTGTAATTTTAGCTAAATTCAATGCTGTTATGGTGTAACCTATATTATTAAAGTAAAGAGCTATAATTAAGGTCGTAGGTAGTTACTAGGCTGATAGTCCAAAGGTTCACTCAGTAGCCTAGCCCAAATTCTTAGTAGCTCTAAAAGTACTGTCTGGTTAAATGACTTGCTCAAGGTAAAACACTAGGCACATGAAGGCGGCAGGAATCAAACACTATAATAATTGATATAGTATAATATTTTCATGGCTATTTACACTAATAATATTATCTCAACTAATGTATCATTGCAAAGTTGTAAAATGATGCTAGTTTCTATTTTTCTACATCTAGGAAAAGGAAGCAATTTTATTTAATTTGAACTTAAACATGGAAACATGGAAAAAGTGAATCATTTTCTGAAAAAAAAAAGCATTATGCAAACTTACCATGACATGGTCTGTGTTGTCTTTGGTCATAATTATTTCAGTACCATATGTGATCACCCTTACAAGTCGTGTCCAAGACACCAGTGCATTTCCACGGTTCTCATTTTTTACCTCAATTCTGTAAGTGGTAAGATTCTGGATATTTGGACTGTTTGCACATACCATTGACAAAACATATGTACACGTGCCCTGAAAATGGAATAGCCTTCCATCAAATGTGTGGTAGTGAGGGTCACCAAATGCTGAGCATGTCTTTGAACCCACAGTTTTGCAGATGTAGTACCAGGAGGATGACTGGCATTTTTCATAAGCAGAACAGCCTTCATTCTGGCAGATAACTTTGTCTTCAGAACATTTGCACTTTTTTTCACAGTTGTTTTCTGGCCAGAATACATCACCATTTCTTAGAAATCGTGCTGTGAATGAAATAAAAAATACATTTGTTTGTATTAAAGTTAAACAGATCCAATACAGTTTATACAAAAATGCTATTTGTACCGACTGTGAAAGAGAGACAGTGTCTAGTATATAATCAGTGATCTGTTTGGTAACAGACTCCAGTTGTCAGAGGACACAACTATATGTAACAGTATGCTGCAAAAGTACAGGTAACAATTAGAATAAAGGGCTGGCTGAACACAAGGTCAAAGATAATGACTGGCTGAACACAAGGTCAAAGATAATGACTAAATATCTGAATGGATCTATGACAACACTGTGAAGAAGGACTGCCAGCAACGCTGCATGCCACACCCCCCAGGATAGAGTTAAAGACTGGATACCCATAAGCATTATGGGTATCAACCTTTGCCTCACTGTACACGGAAGCATTACTTATTTTCCAGTCTATAATCAGCCATAATGTTTTATATTCTAAGGACTAGATGGAATGGCTGGAGGGGGCCCATGGACACCAGCTAATAAACACTTGGTACATATGGGTAAAGCTAGAGGATGTGTGTAGATTTGCAGGGGTTATGTAGTATCTTAGAGATAAACAGAAAATATACTATCCACATTGTTTAATTACTAATTTATGTTCTTTCACTCAGGCTATTCTATGTGAAGATGGCTGTATAGATGCTCCATTTTAAACAAGCACTTGCTAGTGCCAAATGAGGACTTATTTTGAATGAACAATGCATCAGCAGTGGGTAAAGCTATGGGATGAAGAAAATAGGAAGATATGAGGCAGAGAAAAAGAAAAAACGAATGCCTGAATTATTTTCTGCATCCAAGCAGTTTGTTAGACAGTTTCTATATGTGATAGATGGTGAACAAGTATCGGGAATGGCAGGCATGAACTCTGTACTGATTATATCTATAGATAAATTTCAAACTGCACAGCACTAGAGGTTTACTTTCATAAACATCTATTTTAAAACTTTAGCATTTACTTCTTCAAGTCACCCTGGTTTCCTGCCACAGAGTTGATGTGTTACTTGATGGAACTTTTAGTCCTAAATGTAAAGCAGACGCATTTGGCACCATGGACTATGTTTCCATACTTCACATCATGTAAATGACTTTCATTCAGTAAAATATTTGCAGTGCTAACATCTTCATCGTGGCAAAGCTATGTATAGCAATTTAAGAATATGTGCCCCAAGTATTTTGTAAATGTGTTCATAAGAAAGTTAAAGAAATCTTAAGCTCCGAGTGCTTGTTCTCCCTTATGAACCATGTTTTTATAATTGCATGATGCACAACATTATGCAAGTGTAACTTTTTCATATAGACATAACTACATCTAAGATGAAGCCCAAGGGAAACGTCTGTGGTTAGTGTGGCTCAACAGGAAACATGCTTACAACTAGTGATGGTTAGAGCAAGAAGTGACGAGCTAGCCCACATCAGGAAACTTAATTAACACCGCAGTACAGACAGTGCATTGAGAAGGTGTGATCCTTCAGACCAAAGGTTAACTTAAGATAAAATCTGCTATTGCTGCTGGTAGTTCAGGAGAACGATAATCATTCTGTGACTTGAAAATTAAAGGTAGATGAGATATTTGTTCAAATTTAATACATGAAGATGTCCGGTAACTTAAAATGCATTTAAAGAATTATAGCAAACGTTTCACAAAATAAATAACAAGGTAAGTAATTCTCTGAAGCAAAATAATATTCCCTAAAGAATTTGTAATATATAACAAAAAATAAAGCTATTTTATTTAAACTGCATAACAACTGAATGTTCATGATTTACCTTTTATTACTTATCAGTCTCCACTACTTTCAGCTTGTGTAGAATGTTATTTTTTTCTAGCAAACAGTTTTTAAATGTATTTCAGACAGAAATCCCAGCAGAGTGTGTCAGTAGCATGCACACACAGCATGAGTGCATGACACCCCATTCAGTATCACACATGTAGCCCTGAACATGTGAATATGTGTAGAAAAAGTCAGGTATCATTAGCAGAAATTTCCTCCATAGGCCTGTCAGGTAAGGAAATGTTTGTAGTAGCCATAAGAAGGCATTACTAATATACTCTGTGTACAATACTTCCACTGTCCAACCCCAGGCCATAGGTACATGTAAAGTGAGGGCAGGCCTGGAGAGTAATGAGTAGAGTACTGATCAGTATACCTGTGAAAAATAGAAGCCTATACAGTTGTTAGTTGCCATCTCTCTCTCTCTCTCCCCCACCCCTATCTGCATCAATAATGTACACATAAATAATGGGTATGTATTTCTCCAAACCTACTTTTGGGACTTGTGTTTTATTATTCTACAAATATTGAATTGCTTGAATATTAATGAACCCTGTTAAAATACTATAATCGGTGGCCTGTTGTTGTCAATATAACATGCATGCCATTATAATGCCTACTGTGGTTCGATGCATATATGTGTTCTGTTTGCTATACAGCTATTTCAAAACTGTTTTATGGGGCCAATTGGAACACCTATGCATGCTGTTATAACTAATCTTGAAATGTTTTGTTCATGACTCATCATCATCTTCTTTTGGCTGTTCCCATTAGGGGTCGCCACAGCAGATCACCTGTTTCCATTTCTTCCTGTCCTCTGCATCTTGCTCTGTCACACCAACCACCTGCATGTCCTCTCTCACCACATCCATAAACCTTATCTTAGGCCTTCTTCTTTTCCTGTTACCTGGTAGCTTCATCCTTAGCATCTTTTTCCCAGTATACTCAGCATCCCTCCTCAGCACATGTCCAGACCAACATAATCGTGCCTCTCTAGCTTTGTCTCCAAACCTTCCAACTTGGGCTGACCCCCTAATGTACTTATTTCTAATTCTATCCACCCTCATCACACCCAGTGCAAATCTTAATATCTTTAATTCTGCCACATCCAGCTCAAACTCCTGCCTTTTTGTCAATGTCACTGTCTCCAACCCATATAACATAGCTGGTCTCACTACCCTCTTGTAGACCTTCCCTTTCACTCTTACAGGTACTCATATTTTTTAAAACCTAAACACCATGGCACATCTGGGAAGGCAGATCCCAGTGGATCCAATTGTCCCTCCTCATCTGGCCATGGCACCGGGCTCCAGCATGTCTGGGACCCACCCTGGGCCTCCTCTTCCATTGGTCATGCACCACCTTCGGGTGGAACTGTCTAAGGAGATGGGTCTCACACCCCCGGAAGCGGGCACAGAGAGGAGACCATCACCCATAATCAGGTCCGGGAATTGGTGCGCACCATCCTCAGATCGGAGTTTGTTGATCAGCTGTGCCAGTTTGAGGGCCGCGTGCTGCAACCTGAGGGTCAGCCTGCCTCTCCTGTTCAGACACCAGCACAGCCACCTTCAGGGCTGTGAAGGTGCAGTGGTGAATGCCCATGGGTGGCGACCTCAGTCCCACTGTATCCATTTGGGGGCTCATGTGCGTCCGATTTCCAACCACCCTCCCTGTCCAAGGTGTTTACCCCCCACATGTGTCATATATGGCCCCTGTCTGCTGTCTTATCTGTCTTCCTAGCCAACTTACCTCCCCAAATATACCTACTATCCTTCCCCAACATCCCACTCTCATGTTAAAAAAAAAACTGCAATCTGTTCTCAAAAAAAAAAAAATGACGCCCCATACATAGCTGTCTATTTTGCACACGTGTCTACTGGACACATGTAATCCAGTCCAATTGGCATGACAACAAATTACTGTTGTCCTCACCCATTTCTCAGGGGTTTGAGTGTCCAAATTCGCTTCCAAATTCTGTAGACATTCACAGCTGTTGCTGTAGAAGAAATGGACAGCTGTGGACCTTTCCTACACCCATCCTGCACATCCCTAGCTACCTTTCATACTGTACTTCCCTCTACATGCCCCTTTTTTCACCACTTTCCTATCACCCCTTTTTCTTTTCTTTCAAAGAAATTAGCATGGGAGTAAGTGGGAGTAAGCACTGCTACGTGAAGCTAAAACAGATTAACCATGTTTTACCATCGGTTAGCGTCATGCAAACTCAAGCAAAGCCACTTGCAACTGCTTAAAAGTGCCTTAATCACTCTGTATCCAACAGCCCTTGTTTTGCCCAGCAACAAAATAATAAGCCCTGCTAAATCTCAAACCTAGGATGCTGTGGATAACAAGCACAGCAAGATACCACTACACCATCTGAGCAATCAAAATTATTGTTGCTTTTTCAAACTTATCATGCAATAGAGGCATACAACAATCGTGAGAAAGCTCTGTGGAATCATTTATGCGTTGTATATAGACATATACACAAACAGACACACACATACACACACACACACATCTATATATATATATATATATATATATATATATATATATATATATATATATTTTTTTTTTTTTTTTTTTTCTGTTGAAACATATATGTGAAAACATAGATGCATACTCTACATATAAATATATGATGGAATATATATATATATATATATATATATATATATATATATATATATATATATATATACACACACACACACACACACACTATATATATATATATATATATATATATATATATATATATATATATATATGTATGTATACATGTATTCATATAACATGCAGGGCAGCCATACATCAGAACCATACCAATCAACCTGTTAGTGCAAGAAATTTGCACAAAGGCTGTACAAAGTAGGGGAGGGGAATGGGCTACATATAGGGACATATTTCAAATATTGCTGTCATAAGCAAATGTGTACGGCAACAGGGTGCATTTCAGCAGAAACATTTGAAGGATATGAGGATGGGAACTGACATGTAATGCCATTATTCACTGACATAAATCCCTGGATCATCATAGTGATTTACCAGACAAATACAAATAAAATGTGGAACAAAACCAAAGTATGGGCCAAACAGCTGGACAGTCTGTGAAAAGTCTGGGAGTGGAGAGGTACACTCACAACCCCTTAGTGCAATGAATGTGGACCAAACCTGACAAAGTGGGAGGACAAAGAGATGACAATAGAGACATATCCAAAACATGTGAGTAGATAAGATGAGAAAGATGCTGTACTGACACTGTTAGTCTTAACGTATACTGACTGAAATATCACAGGTCTGGGTCTCAATTGCTTCTCATTAGTTATTGACTCCAATCCTCACATCATTTCAGTAATGCATCAGAAATACACAACAGTTATGGGGACCAGACCAAAGGTATTGCCCAGACTACGGTACATCCTATGAATATGTGGACATAACACACCAGTAGGGAAACTGCACTGAACTACCAAGCACCATTCAAACTACAAGCAGACTGACATAACACCAAAATCAAGCTCTGTGGCTGTACACATGCATTTGCAAATATAACAGGCACTACAGAGATGTAACTCCAGTTTAACAGATACTGGTGTGAAAGTGCATACCCAAAAACAATTGCACCACAGTCACAGTGACATACCAGTAAGCAAACTGAGCACTGCATTATAATGATAGTGTGAATACACATATCCTGTTTCCACTCACACATTACCCCTACATATACTGACTCAAGCCACAATGTAGTTGGAGTCTGGAAGTATTACAGGACATGTCACGGTCTGCCTGTACAAACATCTAACAGCTGATAGGGAACCAGAAACCAGAGCAGCATGCAGAGTCAGATAGAAAGAGGCCATAACACCCCTCACTACACAGCCCAAATAACATGTATACATTACACTTTCACAGAATCCAGACAGTCTGTTAACAATGGCCAGACATACACAGATGTCTCAAACATACGGTTTACCTCAGAATGTACAGGCTCAGGACTCATATCTATGGCCTATTCCCCATAACATGTCTGTAGGTCTACTACATCACTGGGATAGTAGCAGGAATGAAGGAAATTCATAATAATACTAAATACCTATGAGCTTTTTAGTGCATGACATCTGGACAAAACCCAACATAATTTGGGGACAGATGCCCAAACACAGGCATATACTGAACATATTTATTTTATATATTGAGACGGTTGTTGATGTTTCTGGGTTTGTTGTAATATATCCTCAATGAGGGATATGAAGTCAGTAATAGCAATGGATGTTAGTATTTAATGAATGCATTTCCCAGAGTTCCCTACTGGTAAACTTCACTAAGTGAAGCCTACATGGGTTAAATGACTATTAGCGTAATCTTGTGTTGGCATCACTTAGCATCACGCAAACCCGCACACACCCACTTACAACTGCTTAAAAGTACCTTAATCACTCTGTCTCCATCAGCCTCTGTTCTGCCCAACAACAAAATAATCAGCCCTTGCAAGTCTTGAACCCAAGACCCTGCACACCATAGTCACAGCAATTTACCACTTGGCTCTCTTTGCTGTAAGATTTTGGGATGTTTTGTCAAACATACCATGCAATACAGTCAGTTTACCTTATGCAATGGACACTGTGGAATCAGTAGTGATTGGTATTTACAAATATATATATATATATATATATATATATATATATATATATATATATACATATATATATATATAGATATATATATATATATATAAAACACATATAGATAAGAGAGAGAGAGATGTATGGAGATACATATATATGTATAACAATATATAGATAAATTAGCAAAAAATACTGAGGTGTATATATATATATATATATATATATATGTGTGTGTGTGTCTGTGTATAAAATTATACACACACACACACACACACACATATATATATATATATATATATATATATATATATATATATATATATATATATTAATACATGCATGGGGATACAGATATATGTAAGGGAACGTATAAAAAACATGACAAATATATATATATATATATATATATATATATATATATATATATATATATATATATATCCTTACTACAAGGAGTCTGGACCAAGCCGAGACAAAGTGGGGGGACCAGGGTATGGAAATAGGGACACATTGGAAATAAGTGGGTAGATAAACTGCATATGTTGCTGCAGTAACACTGTCTGTTCTAACATATGTTGAATGCAATATCAGATGTCTGAGAAATCAATTGCCTGTCATTATGTAGTGAGCACATTCCACGCATCATCCCACTAAATTCTGAACAATACACACCTGTCATGGGGACCAGACCAAATATATGAGGCAGACAACTGTACATCCTGTGAACACCTGGAGGGTTGAGACCTATGAACGCAGCTATGCAACATTAGGGAAAGTACACTGAGCTGACAAGGATGTCACCAATTACCATCCAAAATACAGTCAGGACAACACATCAGTACCCCAAAGCAGCTTTGGGAAATTACATATGCATTAGGTAAGACAGCATGCATGCAGGGATGGAACTGTACTGACAGACACCAGTGTGAAAGTGCATACACACAACCAATTGCACCACAGTCACAGCTGCATACCGGTAAGCCTACCAAACGCAACAGTATAATGGCTGTATGGACAGATATTACCTCAACGAGTGTCACATAATACCCCCACATATACTGTGTCAGGTCACAGTGTAACTGGAATTGTGGGGTGGTATGGGACATGTTTCAAAATGCCCATGCAAACATATACTGCTGATACATCACCCATAACACATGTAACAACAATCTCCTAAATTCACCATATGTCTGGCCTATGGGGTAGGGTTGCAAGACAGACACCTTTCCTTGCACAGAAAAATATCCAGAGCTGGAAAAACATTGCCAAACACTAAATCAAGTCTCCCAAAAGCATATTGGACAATGTGTCATGGTCTGATAAGACCAAGGTTGAACCTTTGGCCCACAATTACAAAAGGTATGTTTGGCCCAAAACAACACTTTGCATCACCAAAAGAACACCATCCCCCCAGTGAAGCATGGTGGTGGCAGTATCATGCTTTGGAGTTGCTTTTCTTCAGCTGGAAATGGGGCTTTAGTCAAGGTGGAGGTAATTATGAACAGTTCCAAATGCCAATCAGTTTTGTCCCAAAACATTCAGTCATCTGCTAGAAAGCTGAAGATGAAGAGGGATTTTACCTGTCAATATTACAATGACCCCCAAGCATACATCAAATCAACAAAACAATGGCTTCACCACATAAAAATTACAGTTTGGGAATGTCCTAGCCAGAGCCCACACCTAAATCCAATAGGAAATCTGTGGGTTGACCTGAATAGGGCTGTGCACAAGAGATGCCCTCGCAAGTTAACAGAATTGGAGTGCTGTTGCAAGGAAGAGTGGGCAGACTATTGCCAAGTAAAGATGTGCCATGCTTATAGACTCAGACCCAAGAAGACTCAATGCTGTAATTATTTCTACACGTGCTTCAACAAAGTATCAGTTTAAGGGTGTGCACACTCATGCAACCAGCTTATTGTATTTATATTAATTTGCATATGTTCTCCCCTAACAGATTGTTATGTCTTTCCATTGAATTGTACAGGCTATAAGTCACATTTAAGGTGGGAATTGTTTTGAAATGAGTTATTGTGCTGTCATGTTTGGATAGCACAAGGACCAGGCATTGTAACACGGGTGTGTATACTTTATATATCCACTGTAGCTGTATGGACTCAGCAATACCTGACCTGTAAAACCCACCTCCACCAAGGTAGAGTAATCCCCTATGGTAGCCAGCTGCAATACACAAACCACATAATAGGTTGCTATATTGGCTGTACAGTGCCACGTAGGTGCAGGCAACAACTTGGAAGCATGTCCACCTCCATCTGAATAAGCATATAAAGGTAACAGGTGAATCACTGTAAGGCTAACTATGAGTACAAATCAGACACATCCACACCACCAAGGCCAACCACAAGGTTGTCTCCACATATGTTGTCAGTCTAAGAGGCAACAACACAATTCACCCTGTACTGGTGGTCAATCACACCTATTACATTACTCACATATCCCAGAGCTCTATATTATTAGTTACATGTAGTAAAACCAGCTGCAATGCATGATGTTGAGGGCCATGTGTCATGCATGTCACCATTTGGGTAATGTGAGGTCTGTGTAACAGATTTGTGCTATCTCACGTGTGTGTGTGTGCGTGTGTGCGTGTGTGTGTGTGTGTGTGTGTGTGTGTGTGTGTGTGTGTGTGTGTGTGTGTGTGTGTGTGTGTGTGTGTGTGTGTGTGTGTGTGTGTTTGTGTGTACCAACCAAATGAAAAGTGCAGGTATTAATGTACATATGTTGTCTTTCCCTCACAGGTGGCGATGGGGCTCGGGGTCACTCCCACTTGGAAACTAATGTCATTGTCTCTGCAGACTCTGACAATGATGATAGTAATAGTGAGATACAGCTGGGGTTGTCAGGAGCTGAATCTGTGCCAATGGTTGGCATCCTACTCTTGTCCACACCATCGCACACAGTGACAATGCCCACACATATCCCGTCATCAGTGGCCACAGATGATGGACAGTTGGCAGGTGGTGAGATAGAACAGTCTAGTGTGGTGACTATGGCAGGTGTGAGTGCAGACACTGTCAATAGCCAGAGTGCAGGTGAGGTCCCACACAAGAGGATGGAGAGGGGTGCTCACAGGAGGGCTGCTACTCATCAAGCCGCTGTGGCAAGTGCCACAGCAGGTGTTACCAGATGCATATTTAGAGCTGTTATGGATGCACAGGCATGTAGTGAATGCTACACCAGACAAATACTCAGGGCGGTGGATGCAACTCTTCCTGATTTACATGGTGACATACATGACCTTGTTGAGGCCACACATCACAATACTGAGGTCATGAATAGACGGTGGGGTGAGACCTTGGAAATCCTCGATCATGGCATGTCTGTATTACAGCATGTGGTGGGAGATAGGCATCGGTCACATGGATGTAGGTCAGCATCAACAACAGCTGAGAGTCTAGGGGGCCATGCACCTTCACACTCTCATAGTGGCAGTGACACCAGCACTACTGAAGAGGGGTTGCTGTCCACATCACACTGGAGCAGGCATGGGCACCTGGTTCTGGAAGGTCCCATTAGGAGCATGGATCCAGCAGACAGCAGTCACCATCAGGAAACAGTACTGAATCTGGCCTTTTGCCTGGTTGTGCCAGTGATACCCCTGGCAGGACCGGTTCCCATGTCTGTGGCCGGAGACAGTGAACTGAACACCCTGCCATATATGGTCCACAGCTGTCCAACATATCCCTGTGTAGGGCATCCACATGGTGTGACTGTCTGCATACATACACACATCTGTATCACAGGAAAGTCACCTCCACAAATACACACAGCACCTCTGCACAGCCCATCTATCGGATACCTCTCCAAACACACACACATGATGTTAGCTGTATGGTCTAGCCTAGGCCTCTGGCAAATCCACACCCTGTGCATATGATGATACCTGTGCCACATCCCTGTCATCCATAACATCGAAGCAGGGACATGCTAATATGGGTCTGATGCACAGGATGAATATAGTACAGTGTAGCTATGTAACACTATGTAAGGTGCTATCTGCTTGCATTTGTTATGGGTACACATACAGGTGTATGTACCTTATTAGCCGGGATGCATTATTGCTGTTAGTACCACTGACTGAATGTATTCTGACATGCTGTTTTCTGTTTGTGTTCCAGGTGTCTGTTTGTCTGCTGGCTGTGGGCCTGCAGACATTCCCAAGAGGCAGTATGGTAGAGTGGGAATACACCAACCATGTCATAGGCAAGGTACAGCTTTATTTGTACAGGTAACAGGTGTGTATGCATGCAACAGTGTGTGAGGGACACTGTTGTTAGACAGTGTGACCGTGCATACATACCCCTTGTCACAGACAGGTAGCATTCAGACATGTCACTTCAGTGTTGTGTCGTACCACAGGATCATACATACAGTACAGGTTACTGCAGTACTGTCACAAGGTTCCTCACAAGTGTAACCATTACATTAACTGCAACAGATTCACCTGTCAACACCTGTTGTCCTTGCCATTTCTTTCCCATACACTCAACCCTGATGCAGTTGATGAGGGCATATATGATACTGTGTATGACAGGTTTGTGGTATATATTCCTGAGTTCACCGGGTAGAACAGTGAGACAAAACGGTATATCCTTTGCATACACACAGTAAGGACTGACACATAGGATGTGCACACCATAACATAAACACAGTTGGCAATAGACAGATTAGTAAACCTACATTTCCACTTTGATGTACTGTAGTACTACAGACACATGACATGTCCCGCATAGATTATATGCATGGGAAATAACACACTATCTCTTACAACATGTAATGTTGTGAATGCCTTCATGGATGGTGAGATAACCCACCAGAAATAGTACGTGGAGTCATGTATTGCTCCTACAAGCCTGGACAGGTGAGTGTAGCAGATGTTGTATCAGCATGATGATTCAGTCAGGTATGATACCTGATGCTGGCATAAGTGTCACTACACTCACTGTGGCTGATTTGGCAACAATATCACATGCATGGACAAAGACCACATACAGGTTGCACACATCTGGATATTCCATACACATATGCACAAAAGACTAGTATGGCCTGCATAATAGTTTAACATGTTTCGTGTGAGGCAGATGCCATTACTATGCTATATAAAGTAATGCCATCAGGAGGTGGTAAATAGGCATGGATAGTAGACACACCAAAATGGTATCAGCTAAACAGGATATGATCTTCATCCAAATACACACACAGTTGCCAGTATTGGGATTAGAACCTCTACCTTTCTAGTTATTACTACTATAGAGTTACACAGTTATCAGACATGCCACAGAGCTGACATCATTTCATCTCATCCCAAAGTACTTCTAAGCTAAATGACATCAGCAGGCCTAGTAAAGTAGGGTGATGGGAAGTTTACAGGGTGGTACACAAATCAAAATGATATAACCCACACAACATATGATTCACACACACACACACACACACACACACACACACACACACACACACACACACACACACACACACACACACACACACTCACACACACACAAACTTACTTGCCAGTATTGGGAGTAGAATCCCTGCCTATCTAGTTATTTCTGCTATACTATTATGCAATTATCAGATGCACCACAGAGCTTACATAATTTTGCTTAGCCCCAAGGTACTTTAAGGTGAATGACATCAGCAGGCCTAGTAATGTAGGGTGATGGGAAGTTTGCAGGGGTGTACACAACTGAAAATGGTATAACCCCCACAGTATATGATTCTAACTCGAACACACACACACACACACACACACACACACACACACACACACACACACACACACACACACACACACACACACACACACACACACACACACACACACACACACACACTTAGTTGCCAGTATTGAGATTAGAACCCCAACCTATCTAGCAATTTCTACTGTAGTGTTACGCAGTTATCAAACATGCTACGGAGCTTACATAATTTTGCCTAGTCCCAAGGTCCTTCTAAGGTGAATTATCTCAGCAGGCCTAGTAAAGTAGGGTGATGGGAAGTTTACAGGGTGGTACACAAATTAAAATGATATAAACCACACATTATATTATTCTCATACAAACACACACACACGCATACACGCACACACACACACACACACAACACACACAACACACACACACACTTACTTGCCAGTATTGGGATTAGGACCCCTGCCTATCTAGTTATTTGCACTATAGTGTTACCCAGTTAGTGCATGTGCTATAGAGCTTACTGGGCTGACAACTGGCCAAAGGTGCCGATAAGGGGAATGACATCAACAGGACTGATAAAGTGGGGCACTGCGAAGTGTTGTGGGTGGGAATGGCCTAAAACCGTTTCACCTACAAACACACACAGACTCCCTCACCCTCACATACACAACTATCACTCACATACACATAGTTACCAGTATTGAGATTAGAACCCCTACCTATCTAGTTATTTGTACTATAGTGTAACTTAGTTATTGCACATGCTACAGAGCTTATAGGGGTGGTTGGTGTCCAATGGTACTTCTAAGGTGAATGAAAGCAGCAGCTCTTGTGAAGTAGGGCAATGTAAAGTGTATGGAGTGTGAAGAGTCTCCTAATACTAAGACCTACAGAGACACACACATGCACACACACACACACACACACACACACACACACACACACACACACACACACACACACACACACACACACACACACACACACACACACACACACACACACACACACACATGAGCAGGTGATGTGGCATTATAAACCCAACCTCAGTTACACAATGGGGCTCATCTTTTATGCTGGCAACTGTTTACAACTGGTATGCCACTATCCACAGCAGGGCATCACTTTATGACATTCAGGGTATCTGTGTGTGTGGCTCACTCTGTATATGTCCCACTGTCTCTCTCTCTCTCTCTCTCTCTCTCTCTCACTCTATCGCTGCCTGTCTCTCAGTTCCCCACATCTATGTGTGTGTATGCTTGACACATGCTATCTGTTGCCCATATATATGTGTGTGTGTATCTCATGCAACAGATGCAGATATATCACATATGGTCCACCTACAGCTAGCTGAAGATAATCTGTCTGATGTGCGTGTGTGGGAACAGTTGAGGTGTACATAGCTGTCTGTATGCATAGACATATATACACAATACAGTCATATATTCTAACAATATAGTCATATATTCCAGTGTGGGTTCCAACATGTCCTGTGATTCTCTAAGTGTAGGAGCATGCCCAGTGTGACCTTCTACAGTTAGAGTGGTACTCCATTCCAAAGATAGGTGCACTCCAGTCCAGGGTTTTGTGTGCTACAGTCATATCTCTCTGGAGTATACAGGACTTTCCTCAGGGCAAGGGCACCCACAATTTATTGAAATTGGAAAATGTACTGGCAAGACTGTACATTTTTCCATCTCAACTTACATTTTTTTTCTTCTGTGGAAAGTGCATCGAAGTAGGAGATGTAATGTTACTGGAGGTTGCCAGGTTGCAGTCACATGATCTGTATGTCGAGCAAGCCTCAGTTCCTCCATAAACAACCATTAACAGCTGCACTAGAGTTTTGATGAAAGTGGGTGAACCCATATGACGCTCCTCACCTCACTTCCTACTCAAACTGCAGCCCTGACTGTTAACAGGTGCAGCAGTAGAGTTCTGATGAAAGTGGGTGGCAGTCAGTGACTCGACGGATGTTATTTTGCATCCTGTGCCAAAGATTTAATTTTGTGACAAAAAAGAGTTAGAGAAAGAGTGCAGCAGTGGCACATAGTTCCATAGAAGACATCTGAAGCTGTCAGGTAGTTTGATCACATGCGAAGGAGTTGGAAAGACAAGAAAGAAGATCCTGAGCTCAACTGAAGTAATTTTTTTGTACATTGAATGGCGGCTTCCAGCTTGGTGCCAAAACGTGAAAGTGGCGCACTTGGGACTGAGTGCCCAGTAGTTTTCCCTAGTGTCCTCCCCAATCCCATCCCAATGCCCGTACTGCTGTAGGTGCAGAGTAGCTTCCCTGGTGCATCCACGATGCCCAATTGCTCATTAGCCTGCAGTTAAGTTCAACTTCTTTCTCCTATGTCCTTTTTTGGCCTTCCAACTAAGCTCCAGGAGGAAGTTCCTGTGGTCAGTGAAGAGACCAAGAATAGTAAAATGATATAACTGCCTACAAGCAAAGCAGGGGTACAATAGAACCATTCACCTTAACAATGACAAAGTATACTATGCAAAGTTATGAAAGTTTAGTGTATTTTATTATTTTGTTTTACATTTTTTGACTGCAATAGTTGGACTGAGCACTAGTCCCTTTTCAGCAGATGCCTGGGAGGAAAAGCTCCATATGACAAATATGTATAAGTAAACACTTGGTTATATAAATTATAATTATAAAGCATGGAGGATATGTAAGAAAGGAAAAAGAAAACAGATATATTAGGATAATTTAAAGAACATCAGTAATTTGTGCATAGTATATAAGGTTGCTACAGTAGAGTGGGGTTACAAGAAGCAGTTTCTGCATATGCCAGTCCCAGACACTAAACAGGTAATGTAGTTACATTGCAAAGTAGGGACAGACAAGACATTAAACAGAATTTTTTAAAACAATATTTCATTTTATGAGTTTCTTTCCAACTAAAATTTCAACATAGTATTTCTTAAGTTTCTTTCCAAGTAAGAGGAGTTTTTTGAGGCTCAGTATGTGAGTGTGGATGTGCACGTACCAATAACCAGGCAACAGACACTGACAGATCCAGGATTGTCTTGGGTGTTGTTTGAGCTGTGATTTAAATGACTGGGGTGCTTTGATTAACAACATGTTTAGCAATATAGCTATGCAGATTATATAGAGTGTTTCTACATAGCAGCTGTTGCTGCATTTTTTTCTCTTAATCCTGGAAGGGTAAAACTATTAACATGCTGTGTGCCATGGTTAATATACTGCCAGGATGGGAATCTTCACTGGATTATTTTCCTTTTTTTTTTTAATATTATTATCAGTGCTATGCTTAGTTTAATATATAACTTGGCTTTGCTATATAATGTTGTTTTTCCTTTTCTATCATTTTCATTTGTAACTAAATTGTGGCTGGACATGGGTATTAATGGTCTAGTCCTCCTACCTTCTTAATGTTATACATAAATTGATGTGGAAATATAAATTAATTACTTAATTGCATTGTTATGTAAGCTATCAGTCACTGAAACAAACTGAATGGTACCTGTAGGGCTCTGTTATCCATAACAGAATGGAAGATAAGCCACGTATGCGCTAATTGATGCATCCATGAAAGTTCTCA
This sequence comes from Protopterus annectens, assembly GCF_019279795.1. NCBI lineage: Eukaryota > Metazoa > Chordata > Ceratodontiformes > Protopteridae > Protopterus > Protopterus annectens. The sequence continues at coordinate 1,016,557,104 of NC_056741.1, read as the reverse complement.
TAAGTAATACATAAGTAATTAGAGGCCAGATGATATGATGTTAGTGTTGGTTGAGGTCCTCACATTACGACAAAGAGTAAATGGAAAGATTTGTTCTTTGATTCTGCCTTTATCCTTAAGTCCAGTCTGAGTTTTATTAAAATAAAAAAAAGTATTAATGTTAAAAGCTGTAGCTCACTTTTTTGGTCTGTTCCTCATAAAAATTCTGTTTTTTTTTGACAAATCACTGGGATGAGCTAAGGCTTAAATTTACTAAATAATGACATGCATTTGAGTTTCAGACTTCATATCCTTCAGAAAATGCACTTTAACACAAATCCTGTTATTCTAGCATCTTTCTAAATGTGTCCCTAGTTTTGAGCCTTTGTCCCCAACACTATAACAGGCTTTGTCCAGATGACTTGTGCTATGAGATTGAGAAGTATGGTTTGTGTGTGTGTGTGTGTGTGTGTGTGTGTGTGTGTGTGTGTGTGTGTGTGTGTGTGTGTGTGTGTGTGTGTATAAGAGGAAGGTAACATAGCCAGAATGTCCAGATTTTTGCCCCATGTTCCTCCTAAAAAGGATTGAATTTGCTAAATAGTGACACATTTGAGTTTTAGACATCATATCCTTTAGAAAAATGCATACTAACACAAATCCTGTTATTCTAGCAATTTTATAAGTTCATGAGAGCAATATTTATAATCTGTCTCTATTTATTTTAGGCTTTGTCCAGATTTCTTGCATTAAGAGGTTGAGGTGTATGGGTTTGTGTGTGTGTGTGTGTGTGTGTGTGTGTGTGTGTGTGTGTGTGTGTGTGTGTGTGTGTGTGTGTGTGTGTGTGTGTCTATGTGTGAGAGAGAGAGAGTGAAATTCCCTAGTTAGAGTTAGCAGGTGGAATTTATTTTCAAGTGCATTTTCAAGGAATTCTGAGCTTCAAGGGAAGAGAAGTTTACTGCTGCTCATGGTAAGCCTGCTTAAAAGGTGCAACTGTTTTATTTAGCAAATGGTACCATTACTGTGGTATAGAATTTTAAAGCAGAGTTAGTAGCACAGCAGGTAGCATCTTGCATCTTGATGCAGAGGGCTGCAGATTCTACTCCGAGAACATGTAGCTTTGTGTTTTAAGGGGGTGGGGTACTGCAGTCCTTAACCTGGAAGCTGGCTCTGGAAGCCCAGAATGAAAAGTTGATGAAATGCTGATATTCCTTCTTCCGCAAGGCAGAAAATGAAAGGCTGCAACTTACAAAAACTTTCTTGCTTTAATAACAAACAAAAATCTGCTCAAGCACTTTCACTCAGCCTGGTGCTGAGCTTTTTCAAGATACAATAAGCAAGAAAGTTTTTGTAAGTTGCAGCCTTTCATTTTCTGCCTTGCGGAAGAAGGAATATCAGCATTTCATCAACTTTTCATTCTGGGCTTCCAGAGCCAGCTTCCAGGTTGTGGATCTGTTTTGCTTTATTGGTGCTTTTCACTTGTTCTTGGTTTTCTGTACTGCAGTCCTTAGTATAGCCTCCTTTGGATGAGATGCCTAGTAACAATGATTCTGTTTTTCAGCTTGCCACCCATTCCATATTACAGTATATATACCAGCTTATCATTTTCTTAATGTAACAGAGACCATTTATTCTTCAAGGGCAAAAGGCACTGAATTTGTAGATGAAACACTGAAATGTAAAGTTGCTTTCTAGCAACAACCTCTTCATTAGTTTTGGATCTCTTTAATGTGGAATTATTCAGATGACTGTTACTTCTGGAGAGATTGTGCATATTGACTGATATTGGTGGATTGTAATGACAGAAATTTAAGTGGCCTCTTATGGTTGAAATGTTCTGAATTGGGCAGTTTGTCATTATTATTATATGTTTTGTTTCATTGCTTACTGGAAAAATGTTCAAAACCATACATTTAAAACACACCCTAACAAGTGGTGCTGTATTATACAAAGTATATAATTCAATTATATATTATAATTAATACAATCACGAAGGTGCGTCAAAGAACTTTTGCATGGTCAGAAAAATGTGTGCAAGCATGCCTATGATTTGTAAACAGCCCAAATGTAAACTTAACCTGCCAATGGCCAGATGCATTTTCTTTGAATGTGGGTTCCAGTGCTGTTTCCATGAATGTATGTTTCAAAGGCAGAGAAGTTTTAATGCTAAGCCTGTTTTCATTGTAAGACTATTGCTTTGTTTAGCAAATGTCCATCAGTGCTTGTGCTATAAAATTTGAAATAAAAGTTGTAAATTAAATCCAAATATCTATAGTCATTGTACAAGTAAAGTAGTATTCACACTGAGAGTTTTGAACAGTGTTTATGGCAACTGGGGAGAAGTAGCCAAGTAATGGGACACTGGAATGGCTGTGTGTTTTTGGGGGGAGCTCTGGGTTTGCATCCCCCCTGCAAAAAATCCTGTGGGCTCCCCTGTCTCAGGGTACTTGTTTTGTTTAGCAGACATTTTCTGACATATCTGTAATCTGAAACTGCAATGTATTGTGTCATTGCCTAGTTCCAGATATCTTCAGATCATCACCGTGCTTTACCAGAGGAATACTAGTTGTACAATGCATACACCAATATTTTGAGGGCAGCTATGTAAATTCTTGCTCAACAAGGCTATTTGTGAGGTGTGGCTACAGCCAGTTTAGTAATGACATGGATGTGTAAACAGTCCAGCAACCTGGTGATATACTGGCTAGGGATCTCCTGCTTGTGTTGTATCATTCTAACCTGAGATGTTATATCCTTGTGAGGGCATACTTCTCACCTGTACATTTTTTGGCAGGTTGTCCAGTTGTCTGGCTAGAGGTTTCATCCTTTCAATGCAAACTTGTGTTTTTATGGCAAGTTAGTTACATATAATTGAAGAGTGATGTTACAAAATAATGACAGACATTACTGTTTCAGACTACATAACCTTCAGACAATTCCCACTACTACAAACCCCACACTCTACCAACTTTCTCAGTATGTAAGGGCGATATTTACAACACATGCCTATCATTGTGCCTCTGTTCCACTTTTATTTCTCCCCTTGTCCAGACATCTTGTTGTCAGAGGTAGGCAGTTATGGGTGTGGGTACCGAGTGCATTCAACTGTGCAGGCATGTTCATTATACGTAAAAGCAAACATAAGTAAAAAGGTTTATTGAGAATGACCACTGGCAACAGTATCAAAAAGCAGTTATATTCATAAAAGCTTTGGCACCTCTGCCACACAGCCTTCAAGAAATCCATTATATGTGTAGTATATTCCACTTAGCATTGTGAATTCCAGGTATGTCACTGGCAGAGCAGTAGTAGTCACTGACATGCATAACAGTTGGCATTACAGTTATCTGCACATGGCTCTGTCAAAGACAGCACTGTACCTAGGGCACTACAAGACAACAGCCAGGAGAATGTGCTGGCCAGATCCTGACAGTATTGACCACACATACGTATAGCTCATTGACCCCTACATATTATGGACAGGCAGCATGTTTTAATGTGTATTAATACAGCCCTACCAATGTATGCCTTGCTGCTATTTCCCTGCAAACATACATGTTACTGCATTTGTGTGGGTATATGGAGGGGGAACACACCTGTCAACTGTACACATTTGTCAAGAATGTGCTGATATTTGCTCTACATTTTGGTCCCTTTTACCATACTATTGTGCCCTGTCTTGGAGACTAGAGGCATATCAGTAAAGGGCACAGGTCAGATTGTAATGGCATACATTTGAGTTTCAGACTTCTTACCCTTCATAGCCTAACTGCAACTGCGGGTCCTACTGTGCTATCACTGTGTGAGTCTGTGGGTGGGTAATTCAACTTTGCCACCATTTGAGTGCCTTTACCAGACATTTCTCTCTGGTGTTCTACAGCTGAAATGCTCTGTTGGTGTGAGGGGTGGGTATGGGACTCCCACATTGACATCTATGCCTGTGACCTTTGACACCCCATTTAGTTCTCCCTACACATATACTGCAGTGGGATTTGCCACCTTGGGTACTACTGCATAGTGAGTGGAGGCCAATTTTTGGCAGGCATTTCCTGGTGTCCCACATAGCTGTCAGTTGTTTGTTGCTATCTCAGTAGGCCACCCCATTCCCTTGCATGCATGAAGCAGTACCATAAATATGCTAGCAAAACATACTACTCTTTCATATATTGTTAAGAAGACTGACTTACCTTGTGCCTGCAGCAGTTGGGAGGATGGTGGTTGAGGGCCGCCTATGTTGGATGCACACAGTACACTGCCTATACATGATAAGTTATAGGTAATGTGATATGTGTGTCATTCATTTTACTTTGTGTGTGAGTCATGGAGAGGTGTCAGTCCCTGGGATCCCTACAGTGTCAGTCTGTGTGTTATGCATTGCCTCTTTGCCAAGGCTAGGGCATACTGGGCATGCCTCCATCTGACTACAGGAGCAGGCTCAGGGGCCTCCTCCTGTGAGTCCCTCTGTGCCTGTGGGGACCTTGGCAATGGTGGGAGGCTGTATAGCCCTTCTCCGTGCTGTTTCTGTTGCAGCTGTTTCCGCAGGATCATATTGTGCAGCATGCACATACTATGAACATGTGTGCACATGTGACTGCAGAGTACTGTAAGGCTGCACTGAATATGTCCAGGCAGTGGAACCGTGACTTGAGCATCCCAAACACATCCTCTATAATGATCCTGGTTTGTGCGTGTGCCTCATTATGGCATTCTTGAGTGGGTGTCTGTGCATTTCTGATGGGTGTCATCATCCACGGCTCCAGTGCATAGCCAGCATCCCCCATCAGATGGCCATATGGGATGTCCCCACTTGCAAATGCCTGGTACAACTGTGATGAATGCCAGATGTGGGAGTTGTGATAGCTTCCAGGGCTGCCGGCACACACATTCATGATGATGCCCTGGACATTGCATATGACCTGGTAGGTGATGCAGGTGAAGCCCTTGTGGTTTATGTAGACCCTACCCTGTTCACTGGGTGGTGCTTTGATGTGGATGTGTGCGCAGTCTATGGCAGCCAGTACCTCTAGGTATTCTGCTACATGGTGGAAGAGACGCATATTGCTGGTTCTCTCCTCACGGTTGTTGGGGCAATAAATGTGCTCACCGGCATGTGGCAGCATGGTATCCAGGAACTGCTGGCGTACCCTGGATGCAGATGCCTGTGAGATCCCCATGATGTCCCCAGTAGGTCTTGCGAAAGTACCTGTAGCTAGGATTCTTAAGGCTAGACATACCTTGGTATCCACTGGGATGGGTTCCTTTCTGTTGGTTCTAGGTCTGAGTTGAGGCCGGCACAGCTCAATGATTTGATGAAGGATGTCTCTGTCCACCCAGTAGAGCTCTACTATCTCCAGATCATGTAGCCCCTGATAGATAGCCCTGGGTCTGAACATTCTTCTCCTCCTCCTTGGTCTGTGGTGGTTGTCAGTATTATCCTCCTCTCCTCCATCAGCCTCTAGCACATACTGATGGATCAATGCAATGGCAGCCCCTAACATTTTGCCAGTTAAAATTCTCCCGCACGTGTACACCAATGGTGCAGAATTTGGGGAAAGAACAGACTGTAAGGTGTTTCTGTATTTTAGACTGTTATGCTGCAGATGCTGCCTGTATGATTGGCTGATTATGATGCATTCCACCTGCCAGCTATGTTATTTGTACTTGATTGCTTTAATTCTGCTACTTTTCCTTTTTTTTTCTTTCTCCCATTCCCATTGCCTCCCCTTTAAAGCACCGAGGTGCACCGCGCAAACACGGTGCCCAAATGTAAACAGTCCTGCTAGTTCTGTTTCTTTTTCTGTTTTAGACACGATGCATGCTATGCAAACCCATTTAGCTTATGTAAACAGTAAGAAATGGCCATCCCCTGGGTGCGAACATGCTCCTCAGTATATGGAATAAAAAAATATGGCCTCAGGCACTCCCCCTTGCTTAGCTGTGCTTAGCTAAGCTTATCTTTGCACCTTAGGGCTCCGATGTGCTTACAACATGCCTTACACATCCCTTTTTCATGTCTGTTGCTCCTCCTAGTTAGACCATTGTGCTACACTGTTAGGTGCAGTTTGAGACTTAAAAGAATTTTGTGATTCAGTAAATTTCCCCTCATTTGCATAGTCCACTGCCTTAGTCCATAGTTACTGCACTTACACAGAGACTTTGACAGCCAGTGTTCCCTCATATTGTTTTCATTCTGCATGCCATAGCCTATAATGGCAAAATGCAGATTTCCCTTAGAATTGATTTTTCACCTTTTTTTTTTTTCGGACCATTCCCATTTGCGTGCTGTTTCCCTTTGCTTAAACGGCTGAGATCGGCCAAAAAAAAAGTTTGATTTTTATGTAAAATAATCAGTTTTCCATGCCAATGGCCATATATTTGACCATTGGGATGCCTAACCACTGTAATACATGCTTTTCTGAGAGCTGTCATACCTCCATTTTGTTATTTGCAGAAATGTATTCGGTTAGTGACCGAATACATTTCTGCAAATAACATTGTTCCTGCATGGATCCTGGCTGCTTGGTGAATCACTAATTCACCTCATTTGCATGGCTTTAACCAGCAAATGAGGTAATTAGCATTCTGCAGCCATATCCATGCAGGAACAGTGTAGGTACGCTTGTGCGCATCAGATCAGCTGTTTTCTAGATCGCTCGGCGCCATATTCCGTGCAGGAGCAGCTACAATGTTCCTGCACAGGATTTTTGGCTTCCTGAATCCTGGGGATTTTCTTTTTCCTCATGATAATTCAGTCTTTTCAGTATGCTTTCATATCTTTATGACATGCTAGTCAGTCAACCTACATTTATTTATTCAAAAATGCATATTTTGTTCTCAGAAGAGTACATCATAAATAAAAAAGGTGATACTCATTCTGGGTGAAATTCAGAAGTCTATTGCTCTCAGAAAGGATGGTGTGTAGAGAAAACAGAAGAAAGAGCAACAACACAGCTTAAGGGAAGGCACAGGCTAAGATGAACATATTGACATACACCTGCTTGCCAGGTAGGGCAATTCTTACTAAACTGATGTGTAAGCATGCTGTCACAGTCAGCTTTATTTGTGCATCTTTAACTAGATGTAGTACAATTAAATCAAATAAGATAATGAAGTCAATAAATTAAAATGCACAATGATTTACCCTACTGTTGTTCAAGAATTCATTGGATAAGGTTTCATCTTATTGACTTTAACTCACCATTATTTAACTAAGTGAGCAGACTTCACCACAGGACATCAGTGCAGTTTCTACAGGTGTGCTGGCAGTAATGTAGTGTCCGTGGCCTTTTATGTCTTTTTCTGAGAAAAAACAAGGTCTCTTTTTGAACAGATAAAAAACAGACTTCAACAAGCACCACAAGGCCATGACTATTACAGGACCAGAGAATATATCTGGCAGTTTTATTATGACGCTCATGAATAATCTGTAGCAGACATGAATTCAAGTGAAGTCTGAGCAGCTGAAATAATAAAAAGTGCACTATGAGCACTCTGGTAGACTTCTCACCAAGATGACTTTAGGCACAGTGTTATCACTAGGGAAAGTGTCATGTCTACTGGAGTCCATGTTGAAGAACTGAACACCTACCTCAACTAGAGGTCATCCAGTGGATCAGATGGGTAGAACTGATTGGTATTTTACCAACATAGAAGAACTGAAATGGTTGAATTTATGGGTTAAAGATCTCCTTGGATAATTAAATCACCATTTTCAGGGTGATATCTGGCAAGTGTCCAGGGTAATGTAGGTACAGTCCCAAACTGTTCTCCATAAGGCTATATAATCTCCACTGTTTATTCCAGCCTTTATCCTTCATCCCCAGTGGTATAGCACTCAAGAATGTGCCATGGCTATATAGACCTGTGGAGGCATACAGTTAGTAAGGTGATTTGACTCGTTGCTGTTATGAGACAATTGCTAAATGTAATGACAAACAAGCCAGGATAATCCACATTGCAGTCTAGGACAAACTGGCTCAATGGAGGAATGAAATCTTCTGTCATACTTGTTTAATCTTCCATACTCAGTCAGCTTGAGATCTGGTGGATTTTCAGGGCATATCTGATTGAAAAGGGACACAGTACTGGTCTGATTGACAGACGGTTTCTTCCCAGACTTCAGTTTACCCTACCTAGGTGAAATATCAAGTCCAATGAATGGTATAATTCACTCATGCAATACAAAGATATTTACTTGAACAGACCAGAATACCTTTACAATGGAGATAACTCACTGGAAAAAATCCACATATGTTTAAATGTGAAAGACATTGAAACCATCTAGAAAAAAAAAAAGCTTTTTGATGATTCCTCTATAAGATGACAAGAATGGTTATGACATTCTAAGAATTTCTTCACATTACTGGATGATGGTATATGTGAAAAAACCTATAGTTCAGAGGCTTTGCTGGAATATTGGACCTCTTTTATGTGTGACTAAAATAAACTGCTTTCTTCAGCTCTGATGCCATCAACTCCAAGGTGCTATATAACTACAATGTTCAGTGAAACCATGGTCACCACTTGAGAACCAAAACTGAGGTTCATCCAAGTTTCAGTTATAAATGCAAACTGCACATCTCACAAACCAGTAATAATGTCAATCTTGTTTTAGACAGATATAGTGCTATTATGCAGCACCAGGGACATGAACTCTAGTCTGCATATCTCACTTATCAGTGCATGATGGCGGTCAGCCACCCTGCATGTCTTGCAAAGGCAGGACAAATCTTATTCTCTCAACAATATCAGCCCAGAACATTGCCTGATACCTTAAACTGGATTCATGGAGCCATATTCAGGACCTCAATGGATGGTCTGTTTGCATTCCCCTCCCAATCAACCTTAAGATTTCTAGCCAATAATATAAAGTCAAACAAAAAAAGAAGCTAGGTATCTTGGAATGGGGCCTCCAGCTACAGGGAAAGAGCTCTGAACATTGAGCAAAGCGCTATTATGTTTCTACATAGTAGCTGTTTGTTATTCTTTTCTGCAATGTCTAAACAGCTTTCAGAAACTATAGTAAAGCAGTTTACAAACTCCTGGCAACAAGACGTGCACAGTAGAGGCAGTCTTTGACAATATTTAAGCAGATGCGGTCAACATCACAGCTTCTTAAATAGTCACTGATTCTACTTGCATTTGCAAAGACTAATCAACACTGAGTCTTATCCACCTAGCAACAATAACCGCATCACTATCTAACAGGAAGTGATAAATGCCTCTTCTACCCTGATTGTGTAACCTAACACCTTGCATGCCTAGGCAGACACTCCCTTTGCCTACACTAGCTACAGCTTTCACACAAAGATTCATATGCAGATGTCTTATCTTCTGCATGTTTACTTAACTTCCTGTCTGCTATCTTGTCAAGTCCCATGCTGTCCAGACTGTGGAACTCCTCCTTACTCTTCCAAAAGCAGGTCCCCTGGCACTTGAATAACTTGCCCACCCAGCTTAGTCCATCTGAAAGGGGAGCTCCTACATGTAAAATATAGTGAGGAGTGAAGAGGAGGACGTGATAACCTGGTACTACACCATCAGGATAGGAATGTATGCTTTCCTGATTATACTGTACCCAGATTTCCGCTACACACTTTGCATGCATTGACGTCACTTAGAAAACCTAATTCCTTCACAGCAAACTGTAACTTAAACTGATAAACTGGACATATAAGAGAATTTAAGTACCTTTAGCTGCACTTTTTTTCAAAAAATACAGTATTTAAATTGATTTAACTGTGTTGCAGGAATATTATCTGAACTGGAAGTTTTGACTCTGCTCTTCAGTCAGTGCTTGCTGAATTTTATTATTTGTTAGTAATTGCAGCTGTGGGGGTAGCCATATACTTTGATTTCCAGTCCTTGCCTATTTAAGTGGTACAGTTTGAAATATTTTCTGCTTAAAAACCTCAGCTTTGGCCGGCTAAGATCTAGCTGTATTCAACTGGACATATAAGAGAATTTAAGTACCTTTATCTGCACTTTTTTTCAAAAAATACAGTATTCAAATTGATTTAACTGTGTTGCAGGAATATTAACTGAACTGGAAGTGTTGACTCTGCTCTTCAGTTAGTTCCACCCACCCTCCCTGTTTTTGTTTTGGTGTTAATCTTAGTGGCCTTGAAACTGCCCGCCCTTCTTGTAAATTTGTGTTTGGATACTCCTTCTGGGCCCATCTCATTTGCTCACTCAACTGAGTGCAGTGAGATCATATTCTGATTTCAGGCACTCCTACTGTGTGCAAAGAGAGCATCTGGGAAACAGAAAAAAAAATTTAAGCTTGTTTCCTGCCTTTCCTGTTAAGTGGTATAGACTGTTTGTAGGCTTCTGAGCCCCCAAGCTCTTCTGTGTTGGAGGGAAGCCTTCTAGCTTAGTTTTTTTTTTCTTATAACTAGCCAGTTTTCTAGTTTCAGCACTCAAATCTGTTTCTTTGAACTCAGCACTTGTTCAGAACTCATTGTAAGCACTACACAAGCTGTAAATTACTACATCACTCAACTTTCCTCACTCGTCTAGTGGAAAGCAGTTTTTAGTACTTAATAAATAAGCACTTATCCAGGCATGTCTAAGGGTCAGCTCCCAGTGATTTCTCCTGTCTACCTGATGAATCTGGGCATCTTGGGGCAATGCAGCAATTGCCTCATGTACACAGACAACCCTCTCCTCCTACCACCCAACACTACAACCTGTGAGAGATGCACTTATATAGCCAAACTGGAAGCAAAGCTCTCTTCACCCAAGACTGGACTAGACAGTCAAGAGGAGAAGGTAAACACTTGCACCACACCACACTCATCACATAGTTCCTCAAAACCTACACCACCCAAACATACACATAGAAACACAAAACACACACCTACATTCACGGAGGCTCTCAATAAAAACCTGCCCAAGCATCAGGGACATCCAAAGCATAAACGCAAGCAAACTCCACCCCTCAACACAACCCAAATGACACATACCCACAAACTCAGTGTGCCACTCAACCACAGCCCATAAGGCATAACAACGTACCCAACACTCTAGTCATAGGTGACTCTATAGTCAGGAACACTGATGTTCCACTCACTAGACTAAACAAAGAGAAAGTTACTGTCAGCTGCCTGTCAGGTGCCAGGATCCGCCACATAACGCATGCACTCAGGTCACTCCACAATAAGTACAAATATGACACTGTCATTGTTCATGTTGGTGTGAATGACCTGAGACGTACCTCCCTGGACTACATGAAAAGAGACATGGAGAAGCTCTCTGATCTTGTATCCCAGGCAGGTATGACCCTAACCCTATGTAGCATCCTGCCATCACCCAGAATGATACCACTGTAGAAGGACAAAATGATTTACTTCAACAATTGGCTAAGCTTCTGGTGTCATTCTAAGGGGATCCAGTATTTGTCTGCCTGGGACAACATGATCGACAGTCCACGATGCTTTGCCAGAGATGGCCTGCACCTGCTGCCCTTAGGATTCCGGATACTGGCTAAGACTCTTGCAACCCCCTATAGTGCCTTTTTTAGGCAAGGTTCAAATGACAAATTCACCACCATAACAGGTACAAGCAAGCAAAATCTGAGGGTAATGCTACTCAATGCTAGAAGTCTAAACCTCAAAATGCACTCACTCGAGGTACTCCTTAAAATGGAGAACATTGACATCTGTGCAGTGACAAAGACCTGGTTCAAAGCTCCAGAGAGCACCCCTGCATTACCAGGCTTTAATTCATACCACACCTTTCGGCCACCTAACCCAGAAAAAAGCAATAAAGGCGGAGGTGTGTCCATATTCATTAAGGATATCCACACCTCCAGGCTAGTTGCATAGCATAATGCATCCGAGATTATCCAAGTGCAACTAACTCTGGGCAAGACCGCAATCCTAATTGTAGCATGCTACAGACCCCCCACCATGCCCCAGGATTCACACTCCTCATTTCTTGATACACTGGAAAGTATTAGGGTACAACCCAACACCCTAATAATGGACGATTTCAACTACCCCACCATTAACTGGGAAAACTACTCATGTACCAACTCTTTTGCTCAATGTTTTCTAGAATTCATAAATTCCAATGCCTTGGATCAACTTATTCACACCCCCTCCAGGACCTGGTCATTACCAACATGGGAAACCGGTGTTCCACACCAGAGGTCAATTCCTCGTTGGTCAGATCCAACCACAAGCTAATCAGCCTAGACATCCACATCCCACCCCCAGCCCCAATTAGGGAAACCATCGTAAAAAACTTCTCAAAAGCCAACTTCACACTTCCAAAGACAGAAGTGGCAAACTTCATGACACCCACACAGACGGACAATAGAGGTATGACTGCCGAATCCTACACAAATGCACTTTATAAGCACTTACATGAGTGCATGGATCATGCTATCCCTAATAGAACCAAGATGTTATCCTCCAAAAAAAGGAAGCCAATCTGGTGGTCCTCTGCCATAAACAAACTCTACAATAGAAGAAAGAAACTGTTGCAAAAAAGAGTAAAATCCCATGACTGGAGGAACTCCCTGGTCAACCTCAGTAAGAAGCTGAGATCCCTCATAAAATCCTCCAAATCTAGTTACAAAAACAAAATTGCCACTGACTCTAAAGACAACCACAAAGCATTCTATAGCTATGTCAAGAATCTAAATGGGAACACTCAGATCTGCTCTGAATTACAGCATAATGGCACTAAATATACAGAACCAACTGATATTGCCAACATCCTAGCAGATAGGTTCAGTGCTAACTTTACTCCCCTCACACCCCCTAGAGGACCCATCTCTATACTGGAAGAATGCAAAGTCCCTATAATCATGGCTGCACAGGTAAAAAACACACTCTCCAAAGCCAAGAACACAGCATCCATGGGATCTGACAATATCCCAGGCTGCGTTCTACATGAACTACAGAATGAACTGGCACCCTACCTAAGTACCATGTTCAATCATAGCCTCACCTCAGGCTTTGTACCCACTAAATGGCGCACCGTGACAGTTATCCCACTCCACAAAGGGGGAGCCACAACGGACCCTGGGAACTAACACTCCATTAACCTGACGAGCCTGTATCATCATGGAACTCATAAACAAAGACATTGGTAATCTCCAAACTCTGGACCCCACTCAGTTTGGATTTGTAAAAGGCAGATAATGTCTCCTAAACCTGATTGACTTCTTTGAAGCAGTCACCAAAGCCATAGATGAGGGTAAAATGGTTCATACAGCTTATCTAGATCTCGCCAAGGCTTTCGACACCATCCCCCACTCTGGAATTATAGATAAGCTCACTAAACTAGGTATAAATCCCTATGTCACAAGATGGGTTGCCAACTGGCAAACGGACAGAAACCACATTGTAAAAGTAGTGGATTCCAAATTCGACATCAGACCAGTGACAAGTGGAGTACCACAGGGTTCAGTCCTGGGTCCTCTCCTGTTTGGTATCTACTTCTCTGAAGTGCAGGCCAACACAGAAGGTCTTTATTAACAAAGTTTGCAGATGACTGCAAACTAGGAGCCATAATCGAAACTCCTAATGATGTGGACAAACTACAAAAGGGCCTCACTGAGACAGATACTTGGTGTCAAAGCCATGGCCTGAAGCTCAATACCAAAAAGTGTATTGTCATCCCTTTTGGTAAAAACTCTGTACCCATGAACTACCACATAGCTGGTAGTCTACTTAATGCCGAAAATGGGACACAGGTGGACAGTAGTCTCTCCTTTGATAATCACATCGCCACAGTGGTCAGGAAATCCTTCTACATGGCTCATCTCATCACAAAAGGATTCTCATCCAGAAAAAAAGAGGTCATTGTTCCCCTCTACTCATCACTCATTAGACCCATTATAGAGTACAACGCCCCTTTTGTATGTACCTCACAAGACATTTACAACAACTGGAAAGACCACAGAAATACCTCTCAAAGAGGATTACTGGCCTCAAACAGATGCCCTATGCAGACCGTCTCAAAAAACTACAGCTTTACTCCATCGCTTATCACCTACTCAGGGGAGATCTCTGCCTAACATACAAAGCTATGTCAAACCGAGAGCTGTTGGACATGCTCCACTTAAAGAAATCCCAATCCTTCTGAGCTACATGCTCTAGGGACCTTAACCTTGTCACCACAATAAACAAAACATGCTGGAGGGATAGATTCCTGTCCCAGAGACTTCCCATACTCTGGAACAGACTACCTATCTATGTCAAACCGAGCTCCTCATTAGCACTCTTCAAGAAAAATCTTGATGATTGGATGGGAAATGGGAAATTCACCCTGGGTATCACTTCTGTGGCTCTGCTCGACAGGGGCACAGGATAATAATTTTCTTGGGTGGCGAAAGCCAGGGTACATTTTTTGGCTAGGCTTGTATGGGCCCTTGGGCCGATAGCCTAGTACCTACCTATGAACCTATGAACCTATAAGGATGAGAGGCAGGGGAATAAAAGTGAATCAAGTAGTAAAACATTCTAGCAAGGTGGTAGATAAGGAATAGGCTCCATATAAACAAAAGTAAATACAGACATCACCCAACAGAACACAGGGGAATATAAGGGCAACTGTAATGTGAGAGGTCATAACTGTACATCAAGTAGTGTACTTCAAGGAAGAACTAAACAATGTGTAGTCGATTTTGAATGAAAAGAGCACAGGAAGGGAGATCAATCTTTCTAGCAGAACTGAGCAATTCAGCAAATAAGATCCCTAAAATCTATCATGTGTCTTTAAATGAAAATGTTTCCTTGATTTGAAAAATTCCTCCTAAACATTGTTAAGTTAGAACTTAGTTGAGCTATGTATGTACAAATTGTGGTTGTTGTCAACCATTCCTAGTAAGAAGATGGATAAAGCAAATTGGTGATAATACAGTATAAATGGCAGAAAAAAAAGGTGTTGAATGGTAAATTTGGCAGATGAACTGTTAGGAATAGATAAGCTGGATAATAAACAATTAGCTAAGTCATTAGTAAAGTACACTGTGATCGGGACATCTTATTGTAATATGTTGATTAGAAAAAGTCTATGGATGCAGTCATCAAAGCACCCTTATTTTTTCTTTCAAAAGCTATGTCAAAAACTTTAATTTCATAAAATATGGGCTTCACTTATGTCTTAGCTGGCAATTTAATAATTATTGACAAAATTATTCATTACTGACTATAGGTGTTACAATCCCCTATTCAGATCATCGAAGCTCATATCACGATCACACAAGTATAACCACTCATACTATCAGTTGTTCATTTAGTAGCTCTGACAGTTATTGGTGATTAAGATAATATTCTTCCAAGCTACAGAGTGGGTGATCTAATCTACCTTGTCACAGAAAAATCAAAACAGTAAGATGAGATTTATACCACCTGTCAGTGAATAAACATTCTCCAAGGGACAGATGACATGCAAATAATACATTGGGAGAGGGGTGGCAGGAGTCTTGCCCACATGTAAACACCTCTCCAAAAGAGAAAAGAAATGTCACACTTGCACATATCATGAGCTCGACTGCAAGTCTTGCAAGTATGTGTGTGCACATGAAGATATCATCCATGAACTTTTATTGCTAAGCTGTTATGATGTGAGTGCAGATATTTCGTGCAGCTGGAATATTTCATTATGATACATCATTCAACTTTGTGCATTAGAGTACAGGACTGAGAAAAACAGATTTTGCCATAAATGAACATAAAAATAACAAGAGTTTCAGCCCAGAAGCTCACAAGGTGTGGATGCATGTTAGAATTCTACCAGCTATTGATGACTCTTCAGATATGAAAGCATTCCTAGTTGCTCTTACTATAGATATTGTTAAGATTTCTTGTTAATTATCTCAAACTGCTTACATGGCTTCCAGTTTCCCTTTTCTTCCAAGAGCTGAACAACTGAATCATTTTCTTGAACATGTTAAATAACTATATCACTGATAACTTAATGTAAATGATATATCATTCTGATTTGCCAAGTCTGTTCAGGAAATAGTAATGCATCACTTTGTGTAGGGTTACATAGCTTCACTGAGGTAATAAATAAAGAGAGCTAGTCAAACAATAGCCTTAAAACACCATGTTTCGTTCTGCCACAGTGGTACAGTGATTAAAGCTCAGTTGTTTTTCATTCTAAGCTGTCTTTACAAAGTAATCTAACAACCAAATAGGATCATGATGGTCAGACAAGTCCTTGAATTAAACAACAGTTTGAAAATGAGGAAAACTTCACAACAACCACAAATATTTAAGTATATCTCACTTTGGACAATAGCAATAAATATTTATGTCATTTGAAAATGCAACATAAGGAATGTAATGACACACATTTAAAAGAAGGACAATTATATTTAGGAAATAATACAAACTAGACCATAGACGTTCTGTGTAAAAATAAAAAAAAAAACTGACGGCAGATTTATCTGGCCCCATTCTGAATCTGAATAGGCTGAATATTCTTACCCTTTTATGAAAAGCCTGATTGATAGATTGCAGCATTGGATTGAATCAATAAATGTAATGTGAAAGCCATTTTTTAATGAGCAAGACTAAATCATTGAAATTTTCTTATTCAAATGCCTTAGTTGTATCAATATGTAAAAGCATGTCCATTGCAATAATTTTTGATTGGTAGTTTATTTAGTTTGCAAAAATTCAGATTGCAATACAAAACTAAACGGTTAAACTTCTATTTCATTCTGTTTGCTAGAACAGAAGCAAATATTTTTGAATCTATGTTTATTAAAAATATTGGTCTGTTGTTATTAGGAATATAAGGATTAAATCTTGAAAAACTGTAATCTGCCTTATAAAAACTTCAAAGAGTTCAGACAGGAAACTATCTGTCTCATGTGCTTTTTGAAGTTTTGGGGATTTTACAGCTTGTTAAAATGTGGGTTTTAGAAACAGGACAGGATAGTCTGTTGAAATTTCCATGACTAACTTGAAGAAAATTAAGGAACTCAAAACAGGCATCATAAAGCTGTTTTGAAGGGAAAATATATGAATTTACAAAGATTTAGTGAAAGATATTAATAATTTCTTGCACATCTGTGATAGATTTACCACTCATTTCTAAAGCTGTAATCTTATTTGAAGGCTTTTATACTTGAATTACTGGGGCTAAGTAGATGGAGGGTATTTTACACCTATCTGAACAGTATGCTCAGTGCTTCTTTCTTTTTATAAACTTATAATTTCAGATTCAACCTATTGGTCATAATTTGGCTAGAGAATAGTTGACAATCTCCTTAAAAAGTCAGTTAGTTTTGCATATCTTATTTTTTTTATGATTGCAATTTGTGAAATTATGTAGCCTATTAATTAATTTTTCATGGAGTTAAAACTATGCGGATGCTGGGGAGAATGATTTTGATTTCTGTTTAATCTATTCACTAAATAAAGAATATGTGAAGGGGATAAATGATAACTGTTCAATTCCATTATTTGTGGGGTGCCCAGAATAGTTTCACATCACACAGTCTATATACAGAGTTGTGTCAACATGGTTCAAAGTGAATCTTGGGCAATTGATGCAATCTGTTATAGTAGAGCTGAGAAAACAAAATTAAAAAGAAGCCAATTCTGTATTAACATTTTTTACACTTTTAAACAGGGGAACAAAAAAGAAAATTGATGTTTCTTTGCATAGAGAAAATGAAAAGGTTATTTTAGATCACAGTAGTCCATCACCTCTCATATTAAATTAAAGAAATTCAAATTGGATTGTTTTACCACAATATTGTTTTTAATTTGTTTTAATCAATGACAAAATCTCAGTCACTAGCTAATATAATAAAATAATGCACAAACTTGTTTAAAAGAGAGATTACATAGGTTCATAGGTTCATAAGTGTGTACTAGGCTAATGGCCCTGGAACCTTTACAAGCCTAGCCCATAGGATTACCCTGGCATCGTGCCACCCGACCTTAGTTCTGAGTGCCTCTGTCAAGTAGAACCACTGGAGTGATCCCCGGGGTGAATTTTCTATTTCCCATCCACTCATCAAGATTTCTCTTGAAGAGGGCCAGTGAGGTGCTCTGCTTGACATGTATGGGAAATCTATTCTATAGTATGGGTAGTCTCTTGACATGTATGGGAAATATATTCTATAGTATGGGTAGTCTCTGGGTTATGAACCTGTCCCTCCAGCATGTTCTGTTGATTGTGGCAATGAGGTTGAGGTCTCTGGAGCGTGGGATTGGGATTTCTTTAGATGTAGCATTTGTAACAGAGATGGGTCAGACATGGCTCTGTAAGTCAAGCAGAGATAGCCTCTAAGTAGGCGAGATGAGGCAGAGAATAGTTGGAGTTTTTTGAGTCTGTCCATATAGGACAAGTGTTTAAGGCCTAGGATCCTCTTTGTGAGGTACTTTTGTGGCTTCTCCAGTTATTGCAGGTGTCTAGTGAGGTACATGCCAAATAGGGCATAGTACTCGATAATTGGCCCAATGAGGGAAGAGTAGAGGGAAACAGTGACCTTTTTCTTCCTGGATGCAAAACCCATAGTAATGAGATGTGCCACATAGAAGGACTTTCTGACCACAGTGGCAATGTGGTGGTCAAAAGAGAGGTTGCTGTCAACCTGGGTTCCCTGATCTCTTATAACACCTTCTGTGTTCAGTGGACTACCATCGATGTGGTAATTCAAGGGAACCGGGTTTTTTCAAAGGGGGGTGATGACACATTTTTTGGCATTGAGCTTAAGGCCATGGTTCTGACACCAGTCATTGGTCTCAGTGAGGTCTTTCTATAGGATGTCAACATCACTTGCGAAGTAAATAATAGCTCCCAACTTGCAATCGTCTGCAAACTTTGTCAGCCAGAGTCCCTTCGTGTTGGCCTGGACTTCAGAGAAGTAGATAAAAAACAGGAGAGGACCTAGGACAGAACCCTATGGGACTCCACTCATGACTGGTCTGCCGTCTGGCTTGGAGTAAGCTACTTTCACACTGTGGGTTCTATCTGTGACAGACTTGGAATACTGAAACAGGTAACTGCAAAAACAGAAATGCAGGCAAGAGGGCTTGAGGCACGCACACAGTAGTAGTTTCCAAAGTTTATTCTTCAGACTTTGCTTCAAACAAATGATAAAAACAATAAAAAACAGTAACCATAAAGCGCTTTTCTTCTCACCCCTTAGTGAGACTTCATCAGACAGTTGCAACAAGTATGTTTCAAACAGTATATACAAGTTCAAACCACATCAACTTCCTCCAAGCAAAAGGCAAACCCGCCCCCAAGGTAAGCAGGAAAGAACAATTAACCCATTGTATGCTTCTTTAAAAATCCAGCTTCTTGTAAAACAAGTATGTATGCAGTAAATATATTTGTATATGTGTAAATATAAATATAGCTCATCAGTTCGAAAACACTCTTAAAAGACCTTGTAAAAGTATATTCAGAAATATTTAAAAACCATGCTAACATTAAAACCAATAGTTAAGGTAACAGTAAAAAGTGTGAAGTCAAGAATGAAGTGTAAAATTGAAAACAGTATAAAATAAAATTCAATAAAATAAAATAAAATACTATACTATTTATCTTGGCCAGATCAAGGTAGGCTGTATGAACCACCTTGCCTGACTGACTCAAAGAAGTCGACCAAGTTGAGCAGGCATGATCTACCCTTCACAAAACCAAACTGTGTTGGATCCAGAGTTTGGAGATTCCCTATATCCTTGTTTATTAGGTCCATAGCTTTG